>NW_015165243.1:1234424-1245041 GCF_001447785.1 Gekko japonicus | reverse complement strand
GAAGGTTAGAAAGTTGAAGAGAAAGTTGGTTATCATGGCAATCAGGCAATATAACAGCTAGTAAAATGGCGCAAAGAATGAGTAGCGCAAACAGTCCAACCATTTAATATCATCTAATCACAGTGGTTTTGTATCTTATTGCTTGACAGAGCTAAGGGCTAGGGATGGCCATGAACCAAACCATGAAACAAAATTTGTCAGGAATTTTGCCCTGTTCATGGTTCATGAACCCAAGTTCATGACGTGTCTACTGTTGTCACGCTCTCCTTTGGACTCTGGTGCGGCGCCCCCAGTGGCTATGGTGCCAGGGTTTGCGACCTGACTCTGGCGGGGGAGACAGAGCGGTGGGATCCAAAAAGGGAGAGGGAGGTGAGGGGCCTCAGGCAGGCAGGGGACAGGGTTAGAGTCCCTCTGCCAGCACGCTGCGTACTTCCTTCTCTCTCTTTGCTGTTTCTTGTCTCTCAGTCAGCGTCCCACTCAGTTCCACAGCGCACTCCTCCTCCCCGGCCCCTTCTCCACCCTGCCTTTTATCTCCCCGCCCCGCTCCAAGGACCACCCATCCGCCCTCAGACTCGGGCCACGCCCTCCTTTATCAGCTTGGACGCCAGCAGGGCGTCTCCAGGGCGAGTGCAATGCGCCAGCGGCGGCTCAGGCGGCCTCTGGGACTGCGCCGTTGGTCTGCACCTGTACCCACTGCGTTGCGCCCGCTCCTGGCCAGTTGGGGAAGCAACCACCGCCCCTTTCCTCTTCCGGAGTACTGCCTCTTGAACCCCGGTCTTGTCTCCGTGCCCTGCCAACACAGCCTGAGTAGGGAGGGCCCCCTGCTCCCAACTCCCTCCCCGGACCACTGGTCTTCATCTCGCTTGGTGAGTCAGGCCTAGGGGGTCTTGCAGGGTCTGTCGGGGTCCCCGGTGCCCGGTTAGCACGTCCCGCGGCCTCAGGGGCGGGACAACTGTCATGAACTTTCATGAACTTTTAAAGCAGTTCATGGCGTTTCATGGATAGATAAGAAAGCAGGGGTTTAAAGGTAATCCAAGTCCCTTTAAACTCCTGCTTTCTGTTCCCCACGAAAGCTTTAAAAACAGCTAAGCAGCTGATCTCTAAACTCCCCATCACTCAGCTATTTTTTGGACTTGCTTGTGCAATCCCTTTGAACTTTAAAGGCACAAGAAACCCCATAAAATAGCTGAGCGGCAGGGAGTTTAAAGGGACTCCACAAGAAAGCCCAAATGGCTAAATGGCGGAGGGCAGGCTGCTCCCCACCACTCAGCTGTCTTCTAGGCTTTCTGAAAAACCCATTTAAATGGACTGCAGTCCCTTTCAGTGGGGTTTGCGTGGCTATGAACCTGTTCGGTTTTTGAACAAACTGTCCTGGGTCAGAGCAGACTCAGCCAAGACCAAGGGGACAAGACAGCATCACTAACCAGAAGCACAAAGTCGAGAGCTCAGTCCAAGAGTCATACACAAGAGAAGCCAGCCGAGGGTCCAAGAAGCAGAGTCTGAGCAGGTCCAAGTGGCGTAGTCAAGCAGGTCTGGGGTCAAAGCCAAAAGTTCAGGAGTTTATTTTTTTTATTATTATTTGAGTCGTACCCCACCCTCCCCACCAATGCGGGCTCAGGGTGCTTACATAAAAGTTGCAACAGATAAAACAACAATATAAATATCTGCATAAAACACAACATGGTTACTAAAACAATTTGTATGGTGATGGCAGTACAGTAGTAGCAGCATATGTAATAAACATACAGTCAGCGGTTGATTTCCCTATTGGCATGCTCAAGCTGGGTGATGATATTGGGCACAGGGTCTCAGTTAGGTGCAGCTCCTTACCTGAAGGCCTGGTGGAAGAGCTCTGTTTTACAGGCCCTGCAGAACTGTAGAAGGTCCCACAGGGCCCTCATCTCTTCCAGAAGCTCATTCCACCAGGTTGGAGCTGCCACTGAGGTGGCCCTGGCCCTAATTGATGCCAGCCTGGCGTCCTTAAGGCCAGGGTGGGTCAGACGATTTTGAGACCCTGACCGTAGTGCTCTCTGGGGAGCATGTGGGGAAAGGCAGTCCCTCGGGTAGGTAAAGCCATAAAAGGCTTTAAAGGTAAGCACCAGCACCTTGAAGCAAATTCGGTACGCTATAGGTAGCCATTGCAGTGCTTTCAGCACAGGCTGGATGTGCTCCCACATGGGGAGTCCCAGCAGCAGCCTGGACACCACGTTCTGCACCAGCTGAAGCTTCCAGATTTGAGTTAAGGGCAGCCCCATGTAGACAACATTACAGTAGTCTAATCTCAAGGTGATCATAGCATGGATCACTGTCACCAGTGCAGTTGCAGATAGGAACAGGTCTGGGTGGTGTGGTTGCGTGTCTCCAGAAAGGTGACAAGTTGCTCCCAGACCTACTCCATCTGAAGCCCCATCCTTTGTTGGTGGCTGACAGCTGGGTCTCGTTGCTTGTGAGAGAGCCGTCCATTTGACTCATTAGCCCCAGATGCTCCTCTTGATTTGGCAGTTGCCAGGCAGCGAGGCCCACGTGCTGCTTCCTCTTGAGGAGCTCCAAGCGCACGCTCCTCCTGCATTCCCCTGCCTCCAGGGAAAGAAGAGGCGAGACAGCCTGTGAAGTCTCCCCAGGATCTTGGGTTGTTGATGTACTGCCTCTCAGGGTTGCCTCTTATGTGTTCCCAGTGTTCATGGGGCTGGAGTGCATGCTGTCCTCAGCAACCGGGGCACTAGGACCTGCCTCTGCCGTCTCAGGGTCATTGACAGCATCAGTTGGTTGAGTCTCAGAGGTGCTGAGGGGGATGTTATCAGCATCAGCTGAATAATCCTCAGCTAGAGCTAGAGATGTGAAGGCCCGGAAAAAAACTGAAAAAATTCGGGAAAAAATTGGGTTTTTTCCATTTTTTTCCTGAAGCCTTTTTGTTTTTTTCGGAAAAATTGGAAAAAGAAAAGAAAAGAAAAAAATTGATTATGGAACGTTTTATTTTAACATGATGAATAAAATATTTTAAGACAAGGTGTTAAAATATTTTCCAAATCATTTCTAAAATATATATATATGGTATCAGATTGATCTAATTTCTGTGCACTGAGGACAAGCAAGTCCTAGGTTACAAACTGAACTCTCCAATGCAAGAACAAGGTGTATTTCTTCCTTTAGGAGGTGCGATTGTCAGAAGAAAATAAAAAGGTTTCAGTTTTGTTTTTGCATGTGGGTGGGTATTCTGTTTGTAATAATTGTTTGGATACACTATATTTTTAATATGCTAGTTGTTATAATTTCATGCCAAGTAAAAATGTCCATAGTCATATTTTATGTTCCTAAAGTAACAGAATGACTTTCTATCTAGAAAAGACAAAAGAAATGCTAATGTAGCATTTTTTTCAATTTTTCCGAAAATTTCGGTTTCCCCCCAAAAAAACCCAGAAAAAACCCAATTTTTTTTCCGAGCTTCAAAATTTCCGGAAATTTTACATCTCTAGCTAGAGCAGGCTGACGCACGCACGACACAAACTTACGAAGCAATACGAACTGCATTTTTCCAGTTCATGAGGATCTCTACTAAAGGCAGCATGTTCCACTGGGGCAAAGCAAGTTATGTTGGTGGAAGATGAATCCTGCCCGTGGAGGAATTTCTTGCATTGATGGAATGTGCTTCCTTTAGTTGAGGGGAATGATAGAATGCAATCTTTTGTCTCTTTAAAGGAAAATACATCAGTTAAATTAGCAAATTATCAAAGCCATGTTTGATTTTAAAAGCAGTATTGGACAGTAGTACTTCTGACAGTGATGAAAGGTAATGATTTTTGAGCCGATTGTATCGGTCCAGGGCAGAAGACAAGTGTTGATTCATATTAAGAGTGGCATGCCCAGCTTTTCTTAGTATTAATAGTGCTAGCACTCTCTTTATATGCTGCATAAGAGTTAAGTGTATTGGTAGAACAGTGCAGTTGACAATGTTGGCTGTTCCTGGCATAGTGATAATATTTGCCCAAGTGCATTGTTCCAAATTTCCCCAAACAAGTGTAGTGTTGTAGTGGTGGCTTGCTGTTGGATCCCAAGTTACATAATAAAAAAAATTCAATTAACTCTACACTACTAATAGTAGCAAGCAGAATACCCACTTGTCCATCAAATCATAATACATCTGAATAACTGGTATTTAATCAGCTGCAGTAGAAAATATATTTGGTTAATTTACTTTTTTAATCATTCAAAAACACTGTCCAAACAATTATAATGTTGAAAACTATGAAGGAAGTATATTAATCAAAATTAAATTGTGCGGGAAGGACAGAGATATGTAAAGAAGAAAATTCAAGAATCACTAATTATTCCAATTTTTTTGTCCTCAGTTGCCTTGCTTGAATTCTTATGATAGCTATTGCAGCAACCAAGTAGCTGCCAAAGCTTTGCTGGATCACAAAAAGCAGGATCATCGGGTACAAGACTTTCTCCAGCGTTGCTTAGAATCCCCTTTCAGCCGCAAACTGGACTTATGGAATTTCCTTGACATCCCAAGGAGCCGTCTGGTGAAGTATCCGTTGCTACTCAGAGAAATTCTGAGACACACACCAAATGATCACCCGGACCAACAGCATCTTGAAGAAGCTGTATGTATTTATCAAAGATGTTATCTCTAAATAGGACTGTCTAAATCAATGTTTAAAATATTGTCTTGGCCAGTTCAAGGATCCTGCATGGAAAAGAGTCATGTAACTGAAATGCTGGAATTTCTAATTGGATTTTATAATTACGAGCAATTATAATTATAAAATTATAAAAACACTCCCCCCCCACAGACAATATCTCCCTTACACTATGGAAGCAGTGTGTAAGGTTAAAATAATATTCCAATATATACAGAGATAAACAGAAGTAGTTACATTGTCTGTAGTGAAATTTGGCACTTTCCAGATAACGTTGATGACTGACAAATCTTATGAAGAAAATTACCAATTTATTCCACTTTTAGTCATCTCATTAAAATTGACATTGGCCATTACATGAAGTGGGTATTATGTAGAATTATGATAGAAGTTACAAATCAGGTTAAAGGGTGTATTCTATAATATGGTGTATTCTATAGGATACTGGATTGCACATGACAGTGAAATCTGTTCAAATGTGGTCTATCTCATAGGGGTGTGCTTTACACCTAGTGCTGGACTGTTGTGTAAGAAACGTTAATCCCAAAGATTTATTTCTGCTTGTGTAAGACCTTCCACAAGCAAAAGCAAGAGAACTGCTATAGAACCTACTTATTATAGCATTGTTCTAAGATGAGTCATGGTCCTGATCTTGGAATCACAAATAGCATACAGATCAAGGCTGCCATTCCTCCATTCCTCCATCCCTTCATCTTTTTACCCCTCCCTTTCAGTCTCACAGTTGTGCTGTTTTAGTTGAATAGTGTGAAATGTGCAGTCCATGTACCTAATGTAGTGGTTAGCTGTGTTACATCAATTTTTTTTTGTCTGGTGCATTCTGCACTATTTTAAGTGGGATTTCTGCTTAGCCAATTTATTTTCCGCTCTCTAATTTCAAAATATTTCTGGTCTATAAGTATGTTTTAGGGTAGTGGTAATTCAAGTGAGTACTTAAATAGAATATTTACATTGTGTTGTAGTTTATTTTCACAACTAAAAGAACTAGCCAAAATTTACTTATCACATATTCAATCCTCTCTTTCGTAGATTAATATCATCCAAGGCATAGTAGCAGAAATCAATAAAAAGACAGGCGAATCAGAATGCCAGTATTATAAAGAGAGGCTAATATATCTTGATGAAACCCAGAAGGACTCCTTGATAGATAATTCACGTGCTGTGTGTTGTCACGGTGAACTAAAGAACAACAGGGGAGCGGTAAGTAATTAGTTTTTTAAAAGAAGAAATACTCGTTTATTTCACTTTGGTAAGAATTTGTACGGTGCAGGTAATGAGATTTTATGTCAAGAATACTACAGTTAAAGGTTTTTAAAACTATTTTCCTATGGAGATCCTGGGAAGCCAACATCAGGTCTCATAAATAAGATAAGAGGACAGCTGCAGATGCTTTGGCTTAAGAAATAGATCTGAACATTTCTGAGACCCTGGTAACCTACAAGAAGGGTCTGTCATGTGTCTTCCTGGGTACTGTGCATCAGGGTTACTGTCAAGGATACAGGGATTATATTACTGTGGTGCTGAAGGATCTGCATGGGATACCCATTAATTTCCAGACACAATTCAACAAGCTTGTTCTTGGAGACAGGGAACTTCAAGGACTATGTCCTCCCATAGTGTCCACCCTGCCAGCTAAGATGTTCCTCACGGGTCCTGCTCTGTGTGCCCCCGCCTTCAGAGGTGAGGTGGGTGGCAACCATGTTCTTAATTAAAGGGTTTATTTTTCAACACTGGTTTTACAGTTTACTTCTAGCTTGAGAATTATTTTATGAGACTTGTTTTAAGCTGCTAAATGTTATATGTTTTTACATTCTGGCTGGCTATTTAATGGTGGGTTTTAGTTAAGAACTTTTATGGTGTCTCATGTCTGTGTTACGTTTTATTTTGTAAGCCGCATTGGGCAGGTTCCCTGAAGAGGCAGCATAGAAATGCAATAAATACATAAGAGAATTTGTCTGATACATTCCTCTCTCATATTACCTTCCTCACTTATTGTGTTCATGTCAGGAATTCCTGTCCAGATCTGCATTAAATTAGAACTGTAGGTGAAAGTGTAAGGTGTTCTCTTTGGCAGTGCTAAAACAAAAAGAGTTCACTTCCTAGAGACTCCTGCCAGATGCCATTCTTGCCCAACCAGGCCTTTAATGAATGTTAGGGGATCTACCCTCTGACATTTTATTGCTATGCGTTATTAATCTGTTTATGATGTTTACCTTTGCTTAATGACATTTGCATGCTGCTGCTTTCTATTAGCTTTAGATTAAAAGATACCTTAGATTTCTATATCATTTCCTTTTACATTTGAGTATGTTCTCAGAATAATTTAATAGTTCAATAAAAGGTAAAGAATTTAATAGTTCACTAAAATGTGGAAATAATTATACACTTAAACTGTAATGCTATTCTGTATAGATCAGTATAACATTAATACATAGACCATTATAGCATTTTTGTATGTGTTGTGGTAGTATTAGCATTGTTTAAAGAACCACATTGAAAGTATTTTGAGTTATAAATATAAATTAATGCTACAACATTTTTTCACCTATACTATTACTATTTACCCATGATGGTAAACTGTAGTTTGAACTTCACAAGGCTGGAATGCATATATACAAAGCAAGTAGAAACTAGCATTTTTATCATATAGTGTTTTATGTAAAAGTGGAACAGTAAGCAATTATCTGTTTGGAATCCAACCTGCTACAGATGGATGGATTTTGGAGCATACAATTTTAATTGACGCTGAGAGGTTTTTGATGGCCCACTCAGAAAATTCTTGGCTGTCTTCTCCAGATTCAGGAGCGCTTTCCAATTGGTCTGCCAAAGAGACTTGTCTTTTGCCCCATATGCTTTATCTTGTTTCTCATCAGATAGTAAATGGCCAAGTTCAGACTGGCAGTTTGAAGCGGGAGGGAGTCGTGGCAAAAAAGAGCCGGAACAAACTGTTCCGGGTTTTCTTGTTCACACTGCAGCGACTGATGCGGGAGCATACCGGGAGGAGGCGCACTGTTGGCCCGGAGGCACGGTTGTAAGGCGCGGCTTTCCTTTTGGCAATCTAGAGATATGCACTTATGCGCATGTATGCATATGCACATATGTGCATAAACACATAAGAAAAACTCAGCTTTTGGCATTCACACTTTGTTGGTGCGTTATGGACGCGGGATAATCGTGCTTTCCAGGGTTTGCTACCACTTTCACCAGATATCTTTTAAACTCGGGAGCGAAGCATTACAAGACGGGTTGAGTACGGGTGGGGGAACACCTGACAGATGTGCCTGTGTGAACGGTCCCTTAATCCGGTTGTGGAACATTTCTGAAACGTGCCTATATCGGGGCAAACTGCCAGTCTGAACTCGGCCAATGAAGAGATACTTCAGGCAGATCCATAAGCTTCTTCATATATACCACTGATTACAGGGGAAAGCTTCCTATAAAGAGCAAAGGGCACTGCAGGCACTTTTACTTACTTATTATTCAAGCTACGAGCCCTTCAGAACATTCAGGTAATTGCTTTTTAGCAGTATCTTGGCAATTTCTTCTGTATCTGATTTTATTGGGGGATGGGGAAGTCCCAATACTCACTGATTGTTCATACCCCTCTTTTGCTTCCTAACTTGTAAACTGTTGAACTATGTTAGTTTAAAAAAAACAAAAAACTATGGAATTTACCAGTAAATATTGTAAAACCAACAGCTTACTTTTTTCCTTTACGATCAGAAACTACACGTCTTTCTCTTTGAAGAAGTGCTGGTAATCACTAGAACTGTTACACATAATGAGCAGCTTTGCTACCAACTGTATCGACAGCCCATCCCTGTAAAGGATCTTGTGGTGGAAGACTTGCAAGATGGAGAAGTACGATTGGGTGGATCCATACGTGGGGCATTTAGCAACAATGAGAGAAGTAAGAGCATGCTAAATTATCTAAGAGTTCTGTTATAAAGTGAAATTCCAGACTTGCCTCTTTCTGTTCAAATGCTGTCATTTAACTGTTTATTCAGAGTAAAAACATGGTCTTTCTTTCTAGCAACTCTTGCAGAGTTAGCCTAACATACCTTACAGGGTTATTGTGAGGATAAAAGGAAGAAGGAAGAGTCATGTATGCTGCCCTGATCAAGCCTTTTAGGAAATTATAGGGGAAAATTGACATCCCAGTAACAATAGACTTCCTCGAAGCCAAAATTCATGCAGACCTGTCAGCTGACAGTATTGCTCAGATATGAGTGGGTATCCCACTCCATCCTTCATGCTTTATAATGCATTACTAAGCTGACACTCCCAGTCTGTTGGCCCCTCTGAACCTCCAATCTTCCTTGCAACTTTGAACACATTTCACTTCAGTGTCAACAGATGAAGGAGCCTTATAATGAGTCAGACCACAGGTCTATCAAAGTTAATATTATTTAGTCTGGCAGTGGCTCTCCAGGATCTTTCAAATCACCTTCTACTTGATCCATCTTTTCACTGGAGATTCCAGTAGTCTTACCTGGGGCCCTCTGCATCCAAAGCAGATGCTCTGTCACTCAGTCCCTCCCCAAGTAGATAGCAACTCTTTCCATCTGATATATTAGCTGCTGGTACTGCCTTAGAAGGAGCTACGGTGGCTCAAATGGTTAAGACGCTGAACTGCAGGCTGTGAAAGGTCAGTAGTTCAGCAGTTCGAGACCCGGGTGCCGCAAGACGGGGTGAGCTCCCGTCTCTAGTTCCAGCTCCTGACAACCTAGCAGTTCGAAAGCAAGAAATTGCAAGTAGATAAATAGGTACCACTTCATTGGGAAGGTAACAGCGTTCCGTGCGCCTTCGTGTTTAGTCATGCCGGCCACATGACCACGGAAACGTCTTCGGACAGCGCTGGCTCTTCGGCTTTGAAACGGAGATGAGCACCGCAACCCTAGAGTCGGACGCGACTGGCATTCGAGCAAGGGAACCTTTACCTTTACCTTTTACTGCCTTTGAAGGTGAGAGCTCAGCTTGCCTTCTCCCTGTCTGTTACTTTTCTGTCCAGCTAACTTGTGTGGAGGAGAGGACCTCCTTTTATATTGAGCTAGGCCCCACTTCTGGGTCATGCTCCCTCCCCAGGACTTCATAGTCTTGCTGCTTCTGACTTACCTCTTCTGCTGCTGGCATCTCATCTTTATCTTTTGCCTTCCTAAGTTCAGCAAGAGCGGGGGAAAGCTTCCAGTTGGTTAGGGTAATGGGCTAGTAGTTTGCTGGTGGTCTGTTCAGTGGCTGTTTAAAAGAGCTAAATAGGCCTCCAGGTGTTCCCGTGAATCTTCCTGCATTCATACTGGCAATCACTGACAGTCATTTGTCAATCTAACTTCCACCCCTTGTAGGTGGTATGTCAGTAATTTATTTATTTAATTTATTTATTACTTTCGATTTATATCCCACCTTGCCAAAACAAACTGGCTCAAGGCAGCATATAAGAAGTTATAGTAAGCGGCCATTGTTGGCTGGACCCTGCGGGGGGGGGGTATACCTTTATCAGTGAGAGAGACAGAGTAGTGGCATTATGGTGTGGTTAGAGTATTGGACTGGGATCTTGGAGACATGGGTTCAAATCTGTATTCCATTATAAAGCTCACTGGATGGTCTTCAGCCAGTCACGTACACTTAGCCCAGCTTACCTGTTGTGAGGATAATATGGGGAAGGGAGAATCATGTATGCTTCCCTGAGCTTCTTGGAGGATAGGATGGAAATGAGACAAAAATAAACGAGAGGCAAGGATCTAAAAGGACAACATGCTGCATGCAGCAACTGCTGACTGTCCTCCCTGAATGGGCCGGCAGCAGGATCTCTGCTGCTGCCACCGCTGAAAGATGGGTATTTATTGTTGCACCAGTAAGAGACTCCCACTGTGTCTCTCTCTCTCTCTCTCTATATATATATATATACACACATACACACACATACACACACATACATACACGGTATATATATATATATATA
>NW_015165243.1:1215632-1234330 GCF_001447785.1 Gekko japonicus | reverse complement strand
GAGAGAGAGAGAGAGAGAGTAATTCTGTATCATTTAATGTGTCATGTTAACACTTATGCTTTGCTTCAGTTCTGTTTTTAGACTTCCGGTTGAATCAACAACCCTAATTCTATTGCATTGTTTATTGAATGTCCCAACTCGTTGATTGTATTGACGCACTCTGTGTAATCCACCTTGAGTCCCAGTGAGAAGAAGAGTACATAACATACATAAATAAATATTGGGGCTGTAATCCAGTTTTCCAAAAGCACTTGATAGAACATTCAGGAATTTAGATCCCTCTATACAGAGTGCAGAGACTATGCACTTCATGGACTTTAACTTCATAAAGAGTGTTGGTTGATATTAGAGACTGCATGTACTAACACAGCTGATTTCTTTCAGTTAAAAATTTCTTTAGAATCAGCTTCAAAAATGGATCTCAGAGCCAGTCCCACTCCTTACAAGCAAATGATGCCTTCAACAAACAACAGTGGCTCAACTGCATCCGTCAAGCCAAAGAATCCGTCTTGTGCATCTCAGGCGAAGGTGGAATACTTGATTTCCAAGGACAATTCCTAGCCTCATCAAACAGAAGCAGAGAATCCCTGCAAGAATCAAAGCTTGAGCAAATGGACCAATTGGACAGTGCGTCTGACTGCAGTATGGACACCAGTGAAATCAGCATTAACTGTGACCACATGGAACAGACAGACTTTTGGGAGAATGACAAAGACTTAGAGAGCAATGTCTGACAAACTACACACAGGTCTTCTGAGTCTTACCTGTACAGTATTTGCATTCCACAAGTGGAGCGAAAAAGCACTTTTAATATTTTTGAGACAATGTCAGCTCAGTCTGTTACATTTGTACCCTTCAACCACAGTAGTGTCACTGACTTTGCATGTGTGTAATTCAAAATGTATGACAACTATAATCCTGTGATATTCTATAAATGTCTCCGTGGTGGAGACAGGTACTTGACCAACTATTTCTGCAGTCCTGCTGGTATATATAATCCCTCAACTACTGTTTATAAACAGACAGTTGTTATGTAATATGAAAGTGCCCTATTTTGACCTCTCACATGGCAGTTGAGCATAAGGCAACTGCCAAGTGTCTTAGAAGAGTTATCAAAGCCAGAAAGTTTTGCACACGCAAGTTTCTCAAAGTTTAAAAGGCTTTAAATTAAGTAATCCATCATTACTTGATGTTGTTGAGTCAGGAAGTGATAAGAAGCTGAGAGATATACAAGCATTTGTGAACCAGTCCTACACCTCACGATAAGCTAAAGTAGTTTATGGATAGTGGGTTGACAAGACAACTATTTAACCCCCCCCCCCCCCCCACAACTTGGATTGATGCTTAAAACGTTACTTACCTTCTCTCTAAAGTCCAAGGGTTTAATAACTAAAGTTTGGCTAGTGACCATTGTGTGACCAGTGCACTGATTTAAGTTAAACAGTTGAAAATAAAGGATGTCAGTACTGAAGCTTCACATGAAAGTCAGACTTTACCATTATACTTTCACATAGGCAGATGGTTATGTCTATCAGCTATATTCTGTTTGTAATAACTCATTAAAACAGCAAAGGTGCACCACCAGAAAAAATGGCATCCCAGTAACCAGTGCTTTCTCTAAGCTGTGGAGTCTTATGAGCAAAAATTCTACTTTGTGAGCTACTGGCATTAAAGTTGTGAGTGAGCAATTTGGCTACTGCATAAATTAGTTTGCTCTGAAGCCATCCTTCCTGAGCTAAGACAAAAATGTGTGAGGCGGTGGCGAAAAAGCTCACACTAACTCAGCTTAGAGGGAACACTGCCAGTAACTAAGCAATACATTTCTCATTTTACCTCATGTAGTCCTGTTTATGCACTCAGCTATAAAACCTGTGTGTAAAATAGTGCTCTACAAAATGGCTTGCCCCTTTTTCATTTTAAATTTTAGCCACATCCAATGTCATACTGTTTCTAGGACAGCTGTTATATAATGTCAACAAATATAAATTTACCAGTCCCTCATTATCCTCAGTATCCATAGCTTGCATTCATAAGTGTGGCTTCCTAGCAATTGACTTATTGATGCACCTCTGTGGAGGGCCTAGACAATGTCTACTTCAGGGCCAAGACTGAGAATTAAGGCCACGTAGATTGGATTACTCAACAAGGTGGATCCTGCAGGTACTACTGGAATTGTAACACCACAACATGGCTGGTGGGTGGGCAGGACTGGCTCTTAGCTTTTGGGAAGAGATGCTGTTGGTTTTGGTTTTCAAATAAATAGGACGGTTCCTGCATGACTGCAGGGAAAGGTTGCTAAACCCAGAGACATAAGTATATTTGGCTATGCTTGCATCCTGTGAGCACAGGTCTTTGCCTGATTGGTCAGCTGGCAGGAGTGACTCAAAGTCCCCCCCCTCCATCAGTCCCATTCACATACTGTGGGATTTTATCCCCAAGGAACATCAACAAGTGCCATGCTGGGGATTTCTGAGACAGGTTGAGACCTGTAGAAAACTCCTGCTGAAACTTGTAAAAAAACAAAATGGAACTTTAGCATGAAAAGGGACAATTTTTCAGATACTGTCTTAAAAGAACTCTCTATAGCTCTGTATGTTCAATTAAAATTTTAATTGGCTTATTTCTTTATGAAACAAGATAAGGTAATTGCAAATTCCATTTAAAACTGTAACACAATCCAGGAGTGGGTGTGTGTGGAATTACCGTAAATTCACTTTTGTTTAGAACAATTAGAGCTATTCAGTAGTGCTGCAGTTTTGGCTTGTATATTTCAAATAGGTTTAGGCTAAAGTAAATAGACTAAAGACAAACTCTTTACTCACTCTTGCATTCATAAGAGGATAAACAATAGAACTGGTAACTCTGGATGAAACCTTCAATTGAAATGAAAATTTCAACAACAATAAGAGATTTAATTTGATATACCTCTAAAATGGGCTTACAATTTACAATTTGATGCACTGAAATGGTCTGATACCACTATTTCTTTATTTTCTCTACAGTGCAGACTCCAATCTCAGCACAAGCAGTAATATTACTAAAATGCTGCCAAAATGTGTACTCCATATCTTGTACATGTTTACAGAAAAACAGGAGAATAAATATTATGTCAGTTTTTGTTTTGTTATATGTTAAAGGAATCATTGTGTTGAGATAATCAAAATAAACACAGGCTATTCTACTTCTAATTTTACTCGAATGTATTTCTGTATTTATAGGTTTTAAATGTGATTTTTATTCTAGACTTGTAATTTATTTCAACTGCTTCATTTTGGAAGTTGACCATTCATGAATCATCAGGGGCTGAACATGAAAGAAGCATTTATTAGAAACAAGTAGGAAGTTTATTAGGATGCGAACTGCTGAAATGACAAATACTTGCCAAAATGTCTGAGAAACTGTGTAGGGTCTTGAATGATTAAAAATAATGTATGTATTGATGAGATTTTTGCATAATAGCTTTACACAGTTCTCAAAAGCATTTCAAATAAATTACACTGAACTGTATTTTTTCAAATGTTCTTTCCTAATATACAAGGAGACTAGATGACTGCTTTTTACAACTTCTATGATTTAAATGTGCGCGTCAGTAGAGTTTATGTTTGATCCTAGCTAAGTTTAAGATGCAGGAACCAAATATAAAGCACCTGAAGATCTAGCAATGGGAGCCAAATCCATTATCCCTGGCATTTAAAAAATGCAAATAAAAAATATTTGTTACATATTTTCAAAGATTTGATGCACTTCGTATTGGACTGTGCACTATATAGTTCAACTAAAGCTGTGAGCAACAAAATTAGTATTTCTTCCAAGCAGTAGTTTCCTTTTAAGAGCTAATAAGACAGGTGACCAAACCTCTCGACGTATGAGATTCTGGTCCACCAGGGTCACTTCCTTCTCTGTAGTTTCATGGGCACGAAATGTGCATACTTCCAGTGTCAGGTCATGGCTTTTCTACTATCATTTAAATGTTTATTTTCCTTCCTTTGGGATATGGATGTTTAACAATATGGGCATGATTACATTCCCTTCAGTTAATGTAAAAGTCTTGAATTAGCCAAAGAAACAGCAACATTTCCTTCAGATTACAGAAAGAGAAATGAAATTATTCAGGATATACACAAAGGATGCTCAGAAGCATAATTTTACAAATACGTTAACCACATTTTATTGTATAAGGGATAAGTGTCAGCCTTTTTGTAAAGAGCCAAAGGCACAAAGATTTACTTAAAAATCTGTTTACAATGCAGATTATAAAAATGTTTGTGTGTGGGTGTGAACCAAATGGAAACAAAAGAACTGGCTGCAGCTCCTACCAACCTAGCAGTTCAAAAGCAAGAAATTGCAAGTCGATAAATGGGTATCGCTTCGGTGGGAAGGTAACAACGTTCCATGCACCTCGGCGTTTAGTCATGCCAGCCACATGACAACGGAAACATCTTCGGACATCAGCTCTGTTAAAGGAGAAGTCGTTATGTTAGCAGTCAGTTCAATCATGCAGTTGGGTAGTTGGAACCGAGAGAGAAAAGTCCAGACACCCTTCATACATATTCATCACCTCCAAATAAAAATCATGCACTGCTTGGCCTGAAATATCAGACCAAAAATGGTTGTCAGCATAAAAGGGCAAGAGTTTTGAGAAAACATTTGGCAGGTGATGCCATAAATGCGAATAGTTCTTTGCCATCCTAAAAGTAATGCATATTTTACAACAATACTGCATTACAAAGGTGAAGATTCCTGTGTTACTGTCCTGTGTTTCCCTAATCAATTAATTCTTAGACCATTTTGGGTAATTGTTGTTATTAATGAATTGCCCCACCTCTGCTACTGCAGGGCTCTGGGTGATGTACTACCAGAGATAAAACAGGATAAAATTAATTAAAACATTCGTACAATATTAAAGACAATCAGATGGCGAATAACCAGTCCTCATTCCAACTCCCACTGTCGACTACTTCATGGAGGAGGGAGGATATGAATGTAATCATTCAGAAAACAGAAAGAACAAATCTTTGAAAACCTTGCTTAACCAGGCATTTAAACATTTCCATATGAGGGATATGGGGCCGCGGTGGCTCAGGTCTGTAGATCAGCAGTTCGAGACCCTAGTGCTGTGTGACGGAGTGAGCTCCTGTCTCTGGCTGCAGCTCCTACCAACCTAGCAGTTCAAAAGCAAGAAATTGCAAGTCGATAAATGGGTATCGCTTCGGTGGGAAGGTAACAACGTTCCATGCACCTCGGCGTTTAGTCATGCCAGCCACATGACAACGGAAACATCTTCGGACAGTGCTGGCTCTTCAGCTTGGAAATGGAGCACCGCCCCGTGGAGTCGGATTCGACTAGCTTTTGAGTAAGGGAAACCTTCACCTTTTTACCTTTATATGAGGGATATATAGAGGTTATAACCATATGGATGAAAAAGAGACAATGTTTTACTGCATGTTCAGAATTTGTACTCCAGGAATGATGTTTCTACTATTTACTTCATTTGATAAGGTATGTTAAAATAAGACAGGCTTGTCAATTAAGAAGACAATACCCCTATATTTTAACTATGCAAATAGCAGTGACAAGGTCAGATGATGGAAGGGTGCCAACCAGTCCAGCTGTTTGAGATACTTTTCACTTTATTTCCACTGAGGATATGGACAGGATTCTTGGTGATCGAGACCTATCTCCTTTTATGGCACTTACCCTTCTTGGCTAGTTACGCTGCTGTGGGAGGGGCTGTCTTATGGTCTCCAATAAGTATTGCATGCCTCCTTGAGAGTTGAGGTGGTTGCCCCATCCTTGAAACAGGCTGTGGTGTGTCCAGTTCTGAAGAAACCTGCCTCAGACCCATGAGATCTCAATATCTATTGGCCAGTCTCAAATGTTCCATTCTTGAGCAAAGTGATTGAACAGATGGTGGCTGAACAACTTCAAGCTTTCCTGCATCAGGTGAATTGTTTAAATCCTTTTCAATATGTTTTTTAGGTCTGATTACGGAACTGCAACAGCCTTGGTTGTCCTGGTGGGTGACCTGTGTTGGGAGCTGAACAAAGGAAATGTGTTTTGCTGATTCTCTTGAACCTCTTAGCAGCTTTCAATACCATTGATTGTGGTATCTTTCTGGACTGCCTTTCCAGGTTGGGATTGGAAGGCACCATTTTGCAGTGATTCCAGACCTACCTGGAGGATAAATTTCAGAAGGTAGTGCTGAGGGACCACTATTCAGCCTCTTGGCCTTTGGCATTCCACAAAGTCCTATCTTATCCCCTATGCTTTTAAGAATTTACAAAAAAACCACTGGGTGACATCATCTGGAAATTTGGGCTAGGTTGCCACCAATGTGTGGATGACACCTCTATCTCATGCTTCCAGCTGACCCCAGGGTAGCTGTAGAAACCCTGAACCAGTGGCCTGGAGGTAGTTCCAGAACAGATGTGTGTCTCAGAACAGACTGCCTTACAGGGTGCTTTTAAATTTTATGTCAAAATAAACATAACAGATTGTATTGTTCTCTATTTAGGGCATTAAAAATTAGCCAATTACACTCCTCCTAGAAAATCTAGATCCCTGGTTTTCTCCCTGGGAAAATGTAGAGCCCTGGATAGTCCTACTGAGCAGTTGTTGTTTTGCGTGGTGGGGCACCTTTTGGCTTCACAGTGAAAAGTAGCAAACCTGCTTGCAGTTATGAAGCACTAAGGTACAGACATTTTGATGTTCTCAGAAGAATCTGTGTTTTCAGTCAGTCAGTTTAAGGCTGCACAGAGGTGTCTTTTCCATTGGAAGATATACTATATACAAAGTATTAATTATTTTGTGCTACATATTAAGTTTGTGCAACTTATTCTGCATGTATCTGCTGAAGTGGCTTATACCCAGAATAAAACTTTGTTGGTCTTAAAGGTGCCACTGGATTCAAACTTTGTTCTGCTGCTTCAGACCAACATGGCTACCCACCTGAATCTTATGCTGCATGTGTTTATCATACACGTCGTATTTGAGCATGTGCGCACACACACACACATATATTCAGTATTTAACTGAACAACAAAAAGAATGCACATTTGTTATACCTTGGATACAAGTTTTGGTTATTTAATAGTGTATGGTGTTTAAAGTAAAAAACAATGGATGAGGCAGTAGTGATCATGAAATGAATTAACAAAAATGCATGTGATGTTCTTAAGGCAACAGCTGCCACCTGCTGGAATTAATCTTAATATCTACTGTGGCAGCTATGGTGTGAAGGCTCTGAGGCAACTGCCTGCTGGGACTGAAGTTGACCACTGTGGCCTCTCCTATAGATTTTTTGATGCCCAACCATCCATAATAAAATAAAAAGGACGACACAAGCTTTGATTAAAGAACTGGTAGTGTGTAGGCTATGTGCTCCCTAAAGGTCTCTTATTTGGAAACTTGTTACACCAAGGCTGTACTTATTTTGTGAGGTAAACAGAAATCATTTTTTCCTAGACATTTGACTAGACAGACAAAACACAGAGGGAGATGAACAACAAAGGTTTATTTAAAAGAAAAGAAAATACTTAATAGGGTAAATGTGATGTGTGGATGGCTTCAATATATAAAGTAAAACTGCGTCTCAACTCCACCTCCAAAGGTTACAAACTTTCCCCCAAATGACAGTAGCAACTCTTCAGCTGAGCCTCAAGTAAAGTAGATAAACACTGAAGGGAGATTTTTTTTATAATCTATTTACTGATTTTAAGACAAACAAACACTTTGCAATAAACAGATCAGGATTAATAAATTCATTATACATTCACAGTAGTCCAATCTGAATTAATAGCTTAGTTATAGCTTCACCATAATATTATATTGTCCTTATCAAATCTTATATCCCATATTACAAGGCCTTATAAGTTATACTGGCTAACAATTTTATCGTCGTTCTAACTCTTCTAGTATAATTACCATTTGCTACTAAACAATCTTCATATTAATAATAAAGCCATAATACCTGTTAAATCATTTGGTATCTTAATCTCCATTTGAACTGCTACACAAACAATAGATTTAAATTCATTCTATCCCTTTAAGAGCAAAAGCAGAACACCAAAAATTCATGTCTATCTTTTCTGTATATTTAGCTACTCTTTTTACAGTATAGATATTATTAGTTATTACATTGATAGTAAACATAATCAGCTCCCTTGATGAATCTATTTAGCTTTTTTTATCCTTTTCAAAATGTTAAACACCTATTATATAAATCACATAAATATACATGCTACAATAGTTAAGTGTTTCAATTTTTGTTTCTGGATCTAACTCTTCATCACCTTCAGTCAGCTCCATTTTGCCACTCCTGTTTTTCACCATTTTTTGCCCTGTTTATAATTCAGCAGTTCACCAATTATTATTTCCAACATGCAATAGCAGTTCAAACATGACAAAAAAAATTCTCTTACCCCAGTCATTTCACTTCAGATCTTGTTTCCAGTTTCCAGTTGCTTCCAGGCCACTTTCTTATAAAGTGTTAGATCACCGCTAACAAAGAACGGGAGAGTGATTTCCACAAAGTGATCAGCTTTATTGTAGATACGAACAAGCGCTTGAAAGAAGTCATAACCAGAACAACTTAACATTGGGAGCTAGGCTCTTTTTAAACATTCCCAGGCTAACGTAGCCACGCCTATTTACAATAAACAACCAATGAAGTTGTGTGGATAACGTCCAATGAAAGTCCTTCCCTCGCAGGGAATTGGTACAGTTCTGATTGGTCGCTGTTGTGGAGCGACCAATAGCAAGTTGGCTCGGAGAAGCCTTCCTCTGGCTCGAGCTTAACATGGAGAGTTAATGCGGTGATTCACGTAAGCTTTTTTGAATACACCACGTTAAGAATATTTGCTGGGGGTATTAAAATACAAATTTGCCTATTTTTCCTTGTTCATACGTGGATAAGTAGCCTCCTTGCGTTGTGCTAAATACATAAGCTGTGAATCCAAAAATCTTTAAAAACAAGCCGGATGGTTGCTGCTAGTAGATCATGGCTTCCATGACCTCCCACAAGACGCTCCCGCGTCAGGGTGGTAACGGACACCCCTCCGCATTCGCCAAGTGCAGGAGGGGCCGGAACAAAGCCCCCTGCTATTGGACCTCTCTATGGGAAGTCTGACGGAGCTCCCCCCGTCCGGGGGGCTCCCAAAGAAGCGAAAAGGGGTCAGGGTCTCGGAGCAGCCCAAGGATCGACCCGTCGCGCGCCGTACCGGAACAGGAAGTCAACACTGAAGGAAGATTTAATTCCCCTTTCTCCAAACAGGTTATTTCAGCAGATTCATGGCTGCTCTTTTTCCTCACAGAGCTCCTTTCCACAGAAGCTAGGAATGATGGGCCCTTAACAGCATGCTTATTTGTCACAGTAAAACAAGATTCCCCCCCCCAAGTTGACACCAAAACCCTAATTAAAAACCAAATAAAAGCCTGGTTAAGCTGATGCTCCTTTCTAGCCCATAACATGGCCCCTTACTTTGATACAGCTGAACTGGCCACCTAGATCCATGCCACAGTAACATTGAGATTAGACTACTGTAACACACTGTATGTTGGTCTCCCTTCAAAATCAAGTCAGAAACTCCAGCTGGTCCAGAATACCACAGCTCAGCTATTAGCAGGAGTTAGACGGATCATGCATATTACTTCCATTCTGCAGACACTCCATTGGCTGCTCATTTGTTACCAGACTCAGTTTAAGGTATTGGCTATCACATACAAAACTCTTCATGGCCTTGGCCCCTCTTGTTTACGGAACTACCTCTCCCTCTATGCTCCACCAGGACATCTTTGCTTATGTCAGCAGGTGCTTCTGCAGGTGCCAACCTGCAAGTGGGCAAAATCAACAACTGCCACACATAGTTTCTCCATTGTGGCTCCCATGTCAAGACAGCTCCCACTCTCCTGGTTTCCGCGAACTATGCAAAACTGAATTATTCAAGGGAACTTTTCTGAACAGATAATAGGACTGCACTGTACAAAATAGTTCACAAACTTACTTGGATAAATGATTAGAGACTGTGGTCTATACTGCTATGTACAGCTTATTGTAAGTGGCCACAGTGGCCAATCTGTCCTCTGGATGGTCAACAACAGGGTGTACAGGCCGAGGCCTTACTCTGATGTTGCCTCCTGACTCTGAGATTCAGAGACTGACTGCCTCTTAATGTGAAGGTTCCCTTTAGTCACCATGACTAGTAGCTACTGATAGACCTCTCCCCCCAGAATCTGTCTAGTCCCCTTTTAAAGCTGCCTATGCCTATGACCATCACTATATCCTTTGGCAGCAAATTCTAAATTTTAATCACTTGCTGTGTTGAGTATTTCCTCTTGTACATCCCAAATCTACTGCCCATCAACTTCATTGGAAGCCCTCCAGTTCCAGTATTTTGGGAGAACGGAAAAAGCATCCTCTGTCTACTGTCTCTACCTTTTGCATAAACTCTGTAGACTCTTAGCCATCTTTTTTCTGAATTGAAAAGTTCCAGACTCTTCAGCATAGGGAAAGTATTCCAGACTTTCTTCATACTTATCAAATGCTCTACAGCTGAGCCATGATACATCCCCAAGAGGAGAAGGTACTTCCAGAGCACCCAGAACTCCACAGTTTGGCATACAGTCAGCCTAATGACAGCAATGCAAAAGCCCAGTCCTGCTTGGGACCAAATTCGAGTCCAGCAACAACCTTTCCCAAGTCAGAGATCCCTCCACAGCTGTCCTTGTCAATCAAGCTTAGCACGCAGCCTGGGTTCCTTCCTTCCCAGCCAGCCGAGGCAAGTCTCCTTTCCTCCAGCCCTCACCACCCACGAGTGGACCCCGCCAGCCCTCCGGTGGTGCAAAGGCCAGGGGCTCGTCCTTCCCTCCGTGCGCTCTTGGAGGTGACCCAGAGATGCAGCGGCAGCGCTAGCCCTGCAGGGCAGCCCCCTTCCTCTCTCCAGCCCGCCTTACCTTTGGGGTTGGCGCTGATGAAGACCCGCACACTCCTCCCACTGGGCGCCAAGTGCAAGGGCAGCACCACCAGGTTCCTGCAGAACGCCACTGGCCACAGCGCCGAGTCCCGCAAGCAGGGCAACCTGCTGGCCGCGCCCACATCGCTCTCGTCACTGCCACCATCTTCCTGCCCTCTTCCTCGGCTGTCCTTCGGCAGAAGGGCACTGCAGCTCCCCCTCAGTGTGCCAGCTGCCTGGGGGGGAGAAGCGCCCTCCCTCCTTCTCTCACTCCCACCGGCTCACCTCCTTCGGTGCTCCTCTCCGGCGCCCGCCATGTGGCTCGGGCTCCCCCTGAGTGTGTGATGCCCTGTTTTACTTTTTGGCTGTTTTTAACTCCCCCCGTCTATATTTTAAAGTTTTTAGATTGTTCTGCACACCTGGGAAGTAACTCACGTGTGCAGGACACTCTCTTTTCCCTCCATGCGGTCCCAATCTGCTGAAATAAGTATCTGCACAGAGAGGGGACCCTTGGCTATTAGTATATAGATTGTAGGATACTGACAGATATGTATCACCAGGGGTCATTTCGTAGAAAAAGAGGTGCAGGAGCTCATTAGCATAACTCATTTGCATATGCAACACCCCCTGACATCACTGGAAGTGTGTCAGAAGGCAACACCCACCGCTCAGGCTCCACTGGACTGTTTTGGATTGCTAGCTATTATGGGGGGGGGGGAACATGCAGATCTGTCCTCACAGAGGAGGGAGAGTTTGTACCTGAATAAAACTTGGTTTTAAAGGTGCCACTGGACTGTTTTGGACTGGGGGGGGCGGGGGGAGCTCTGCAACTTACCTGGCTGCTTCTTGCTCTGACTGAGGGCTGCTGGGAGCAGGGGGTGGGGCTTGTTGCATGTACCACCCCCTGGGCTCTTTACTGCCGGAGCTCTGCTCCTGTGTGCTCCTGCAGGAAATGACCCCTGCGTATCACTCATAAATTAAAAGTTTTTACTCTGTTGCAGACCTACTTCCTAGAAAAGGGGGGGTGTATCTAGAGAACTGAGGAGTACAGATCTCTCTCACAAGTTCCACTTATTCCTCCAATTTTTCTGGTAAGCCAAGCTCCAATACCAGAACTGAGCTCAGAAATGACAAAATTACTGGGATACGGACTGCAGGTGGGAAGGGTCCTGCCCTCCTCATCCACAACTGTGCGGGGGGGGGGATCCATGCTAAACAGCGCTGTTTCACCTTCATTGCATCTAGTTTGTCCCTCAGACAAGTGCTTCAAGGAAAGTTGGAGTCCAATTCTCTAGTGAGAACCCAATTAACTAAAGTATGGAAACTAGTACTCCCCCAGATAATTTAATTTTTTCATAATTAAGTAAATATATCTAGTGTTACAGTTTTGTTATTTAGTAGATTAGTGCTACAGAGTCTAATTATCCCATTTAAACGTGATTGGGTCCCTACAGACTTCTAAATAGTTAAGTAATAATAATTATTTTATTTCTCTTGTCCATGTGGAAAATACAAAACAAGAGTTAGAGCAGATAAGTGGGAAGATATTAGAAGACTGCAGTTTATGTAATGACACTGAGGATCTTGTCCTATTTTCAAAACATTGTTTCATGACGCTGCTCATATTAATAATTTCTCTAGCATTTTTACTGTGCTAATAGCACAATCTTATTCTTCAGCTATTGCTGCCTGACTGGGATGTAATCATAATGTCCATTTGTACCACTACAACTTGCCATTACAACAGCTTACTTAAATAATAATTCGAGTAGCAACAAGGTGTAAAGGTAATTAAGTATATTTGTGGTAACAGGACTTCCATGTGGAAGTGAGGAAGTTATTTGGCCTAATCTCTCTTTACCCCCCCCCCCAAGGCAGTTGGAAATGCTCCCTCTAAGCTGTGGAGTCTTGTGAGCAAAAATTCTACTTTGTGAGCTACTGGCATTAAAGTTCTGAGCAAGTGATTTGGTGACTGCATAAATTAGTTTTCTCTGGAACCATCCTCCCTGAGCTAAGACAAAAATGTGTGAACTGGAAGCTAAAAAACTGTGAGCTAGCTCACACTAACTCAGCTTAGAGGGAACACTGGCAGTTGGGAAGCCCTGACTGCTGTGGTCAAATGGCTATGAATGAATTGAAACTGTGTCCCAACAAGATGGAGGTAATTCGGTTGGGAAGGCTGGGGTCCTGAGGGACGTTGTACTTCTCACTATTGTTGGGGTTCAGCTGACACTTGATGATTAGGCTAAGCGTCTAGGAGTTACACTGAATACAGTATTATTACTGGAAAAACAGGTAAATACAGCTGCTCAAAATATTTTCTTTCAATCTTGATGACCCCCTACCTTGACTCACCATATCTGGCCAGCCAGGGTTTCCTCTAAGCTGAGTGTGAGCCAGCTCACAGTTTTTTAGCCTTCGGCTCACACATTTTTGTCTTAGCTCAGGAAGGATGGCTCCAGAGCAAACTAATTTATGCAGTAGCCAAATCACCTGCTCACAACTTTAATGCCAAGAGCTCACAAAGTAGAATTTTTGCTCACAGGACTCCATACCTTAGAGGGAACATTGCTGGCCACCTGGATTGATACCACAGTAACATCAAGACTGGATTACTGTAATGCACCCCGCCGAAGCTCAACCTTCGTGGGTTTGTTTTCCCACTTAGCAGTCTATGAACCTTCTATTCACACTAAACGAGATGAACAAAACCTTCCACAAAACGCCCACCTCAAACAAACCGACCACGGATTTGGTTCCTTCAACCCCCTATTCCAGCAGTCTTCGATCGTCCCAGTACCACGCGGTCGCCTTGCCTTCCCGTATTTATAAGCGGCGCTGTATACTGATTGGCCAATGGCGCAAGGGACACAGGCTCCTCCCTTTTCTTGACGCCCCGCCGCCATGTTACAGTAAAAGCAGGGCGAGAGAAAGGGAGAGGAGTGGTTGCTTGTTATGTCGTGGGTGGCTGAAGTCGCTTCGGTGACGCCGTGCATGGCTTTGAGGGAAGGGTGGTTGGTTTGGGGGGCGAGAGACTAGCGGCGCGGGGTAGCTGTTTCCTTTGTTGTTAATTTGGTTTTAATGGCGGACGCGGCGGCTGCGAGCGGGGATGAGAAAGCGCAGGAGCCGACTTATCGGGCGGAAAACAGGAGCCGTAGCTTTAGCGGCAGCGGCCTGTCGGGGGAGGAAAGCAAAACGGCAGGAGCCGAAGCGGAGGTTTCTACACAAAATGGCGGCCGCCGTGAGAGAATCCGAAGCGACGAGGAGCCGCTCCTGGGGACTGCTGTTGCGGTGGAGGACAGGAGCTCCCCTGGTCGCGGCCTCCACAAGATTACCGGCTCTGCGGCCCACGAGCACCTACAACAACAACAACAGCAGCAGCTGAACGATGGGCTAGGAGTCTCGCTCCCGAAAGCCTCTGAAGACGTGCCGCCTAAGAGGAACTTTCAGATCCCCAGGAAAAACAAAGAAAGGAAAGGTTGTTCGCTCGTCTCGTTTCCCTCCCGCCTTCCCTCTCTTTCTCCCCCCTTCCTTTTCGGACTCCACACAAAGTACCGCCTCACACAACTGCATGCAAAACCGTGTCGGGTGCAGAGGAAACGGCGGCAGTGCTTTGGCCAGATGATTCATAAGGAGTGAGGCTAGTGGAAATCACGACCGACTTAGGTTTGAAACGGCTGCGTTAGGAAGGGGATGGATGCGATATTTGGGGGGGGGGGAGGAGAGCGGGAGTTGGGCTAACACCCCTGCCTCCCGTCATACGTTCGTGCTCGCTCGCACGGAAAATTGTTGTCTGTGGAGCGGGAGAAAATGGTTCGCTTCCCTTCCTTTAAGCAGTGAAAGAGTATCCTGCCGCAGGGCAGGCTAGTTCAGTGCTGTGATGCTTCTGAACGATGGCTTCTTCGTTGCTGTTGAAAACCATTTGTACCCTCCCTCCTGTTTTAGGAGGGAAATGGATCCCAGCACCATGTGTCTTCAGGGAAAGTTCCACTTCCCTAGCTGATCTTAGTTCCCTTGGTCTTTCTACTAACTTTTGCTTTTGACGATCATTCACTCACTTTTTGTCTGCCTTAAGTTGATTTTTTTGTGAGAGGATTTTTTCTTTTCAAAATTGACCTTATTCTGAACATTGGGGAAAAGAGAAGGGTCGCCTACACTCAGGTGACTGTTCCTGCTATACCTTCATAGTTTTCATCCTTCAAGAAGATTTAAAATTTATTCTGTATTAAAATCACTTTGTGCTATAAGGGAGAAAGTAGAGTGTTGCTTTTCTTAGTCCTCTTGGCCCTTTGTAAAGCTTCCAGTAATTTATCTTTCATGTGTCCTGATAGATAAATCAAGTCTTCAGTAGGTGAATCACTTGGTAAGGATAAAAAGTCATAGTAGGATCTCTTGGCTTCATCCCAAAGTCACTTGGTTTAAGGAATGTTACCTTGACTTAGGCCACTCTGTCCGATACTCTTATGTGTGTGTCCAGTTGAACTTGCTTCCATTATAAGCTTAAGACATAAGAACTCAAACTTGTCCAAGGACTTACTTGGATGGCTGTTCCCCACAGGATGTACAGTAATACTTGGACCACAGTGGAAGATAACTCTAGCAATAAACATTGGTTGTTGCTTGAAGTAGCGAAGTAACTCATTATCTAAGTTACATCAGAACTTAAATATTTTATAAATGTACAAGTCCAGTTACAGTTTTTAAACGACTCAAGAAGCTTTTTACAGACCATTGTTACAATATTGAAACCTAGATATAGTTCATTCAGTGCCTTACAGAATTTTCAGTCCTTTATTGATATAGCTGCTGGAAACCTCCAGGATACTTCAAGAGGTACTACTTATTAAATAATGGAGCCTGTACAGGATGGCGGAAGGAGTATGTGGTCCAACTACTTTAGCTTTTTGAAATGATTGAGAAGAAAGTTCCTGTATGAACTTGGTAAAAGATACTTCTTGTGGAAAATTCACTTCTTGAAAAATAACAGTGCCGTCCCTTGCAGAATGTGCTTCAGATGAAAATCCCCCCTGCTTCCATAGCTGTAGCTTTCTGTTCAGAAAAACTAATTAGTACATAAATGCTTTAAATATATTTGTTTTGAATTTTTGTTACTTTTATATTTCACCCTTTTATCAAGGAGCGCAAACCAGGGCTTCTAGGTAAACTGATATCTAGAATTCTATCCATCCTCCACTAGATTGGCATCACAGCTGCCTTAGACTAATTTCTATTTATTCCAATTGTTCCCTCTCATCTCTGTAAGTAAGAATGCTTTGAAACTTGCAATTATTTGCAGGCACCCTTATTTAAGATAACGCCAATATATTCTGGAAAATAGAAGTTATGTTATAGGCAAATGATGTCTCTCTTTTAGATTGTAGTGTCATCTGCACAGTTATACATTTTAATCAACAGGAGGTGAAACACAGTATTGAGAGAGCTACACTATCCAGTAAATTTTAGGAAGTCTTTGACTTTAAAAGCACAACAATACTAATAGAGGGATCTTATAATTGCTTTCCCCCCAGAGATTATTTGTGGTGAGTTGCAACTCCTTGGAGACATTTCTTTTGAAATGCCAGTAAGTGATAGGGAAATCTGTGGTCTTTCAGAACAAGAGAACAGACTTTGAGTTAAATGTAAGACTTAAAAAAAAAAAGTTTGTTCAGATCCCTTGAGGCTATTTAACACAGTCAATTAAACTGTCAAGAAGGGTAGCACTACTTGGCATTTTCGTACAAGTAATGCTGTCTCAGGTTTCTTGGTCAAACCTTGGGGAAGATCACCTTTTGTTACTCAGTATCCAATCTATTTCCCCCCCCATTTTAAAAAAAAAGTATTGTGGCAGTTCAGTGGTTTTTACTTTAACAAGATGTTAACTAGCATACTTTTAACTGCCAGACTTAATATGTATAAGAAGGATATTCTGTCACAACTTGTTCTCTAATTAGTTTGATCATGTTGAGAATACCATTTTTTTCCTATGAAAAACAGCAAGCTTGAACAACTTTGTGATGGTGAAGAAAACTGGAATTGTAAATTAGTTGTTTCAGGTAGAAAACAATACTATACCAAACAAGGGACTTAAAAACAGTTTTCTGATGGAATCCATAATGATTTTTTTCCCATCAAGTTGCAGCCAACAGCTGATGTATGGAGACCTCATAGGGTTTCAAGGCAAGAAATGTTCAGAAGTGGTTTCCACTGGTTCTCTGTCACGACCCTGGAATTCCTTAGTGGTCTCCCATCCAAATACAGATGAGGGACACCGCTGCTTAGAGCTGATGAGATTTCGCTAGCTTGGACTATCTGAGTCAGGAACCCATAATGATTAATCTGTATGGCATTCACTTGCCATTCTGTGTTTTAGGAATACTCTAGTGTTCTCTTGCACGTGTACATTTTCCTGATTGATACATTTAGTTTCTGATTCACATTTTGTACATGATCTTCACTTGCCCTGCATTTAGTGAGCAAACCCCTATAAATTTAGTATTTGTGATCTGTAGATTTGCATTTACAAGGTATTACCTTACTACTGGAAAGGAATAAGAGTCAGTTTAAGATGGAAAAATTGTATTGGACCAAATTCGATTGCAAAGCCATGTCCTTTTTCTCTTGAAGTTTCTTCCAGGTTTTTTTTTAGTATGTTCATTTACTTAAAAATTAAAATGCCACAATTAATGCTGGCTTTTGTTAAGCCATTGATGAAACGTTAAATTATATCTTCATAATATACTTCAACAAGGGGCTGCTGCTTCTAATAGCTATATCTTATTTTTGTGTATGAGCTAAGTCTTCTGTAGTGAAGCAAACTACAGTGTACACACAAAGTGCCACGTTAAAGTGCATGAATCAGCTAATATTGTGAAGAACAGCAGTTAGCTTAGAGTTTTTAATACTTTGTATATTATTTTTTTTCTGG
The DNA here is from genome assembly GCF_001447785.1 of Gekko japonicus. NCBI lineage: Eukaryota > Metazoa > Chordata > Lepidosauria > Squamata > Gekkonidae > Gekko > Gekko japonicus. The sequence continues at coordinate 1,216,456 of NW_015165243.1, read as the reverse complement.
TGAAGGCTAAGAACCTGCAGCATTTAGCATAGTTTTGCCCTTACCTATATCACCTGGATTCAAGAAAACAAAATGTGGTCGCCATAGACTGTATCAGATTACCATACTCAGAAGCGTGGATGCTGTCTCTGCTTGAACACGTGCAAAACAATCCTTTCTTGCTTTGTGCAAAAAGGATGGCATGACAGTTGCAGCAAAGACTGAATTGGTTCCAGAACTAGGATGTTGAAATGAAAACTGCGATATAGTTGTGTAGGTAGTATGAGTTGTACAGGAATCTCTACTTCTAAAAGTTGGATTTGTCTATATTTTCAGGTTCAGGCACCAAGTTTTGGCATGTGACCCTCCTTTGCTATATTTCTATGCTTTCTTCAAAACATACATGAATCTGCCTTATACTGAATCAAACCCTTTGTCCATCATGGTCGCTATTGTCTACTCAGATTGGCAGCTCTCCAGGGTCTCAGGCATAGGCCTTTCTTATAACCTACTACATGGTCCTTTTAGGTGGAGGAATGAACCTGCTACCTTCTGCATGCCAAGTAGATGCTGTACCGCGGAGCTACAACCCCCACAAAACAGAGTTCCTGTCTGTTCTGGGAAGTGACTGACCTCCAAGTTCTTTGTGAATTGCAAGGTACATGGAAGATAGGTTCTTCCTTTGCACTGGTTGGCAGGACTCTGAAGCTTTGTGAGAGTGGCATTTCTTCTACAGAAATCCTGTTGGGAATAAGATGCACTCCCCCATCTTGGGTCCTGGTAAATGTAGAAGTCTTGGTTGAGGCACAGGAGTGTACTTCAGCTCCTGTATGGTTTGGAGAAAA
>NW_015165243.1:1195794-1215577 GCF_001447785.1 Gekko japonicus | reverse complement strand
TTGTCTTCTTTGAAGTTGTGCAGAAGATGAAGCCAGACCATGCCTCCTCCTTTCAGGTCCTAAAGCTGAGAATGGGTCCTGTTTCATTTAAGATAGGGCTTCTGTAGAAAATTTTTAATGGTGCTTCAGTCTTGTGCAAAAATACTGTCTGATGTGAAACCAGACCTACCCCTTTAGTCTAATAGCCTGTGCACACAACTTGAGGGAAGGCCACTCAAGACTATGTGGCTGGCTAGTATGCCAAACCAAACTTTTTTGACACTTTGTGCCAAAGAAGGAAAAAACAGTGCTCAAAGAATGATAGGGACTGCATCTGTGCATGCAGCAGAGTGAGATGGTAAGAATAGGCGTACCACTTCAGACTGCAGAGGAAGGATTGTGTTTTTGAGTGCTCCCTCACAAAAAACAAACTGGCTGCAAAAGAAAGCTAGCATAATCAGAGTATTTTGTCCTGCACCCTCCCTTTTTCACTGCTGTTTTACAGAGATGAACACTTTAAATGTGATCCTTCACCTTTGGTTTGTAATGATGCACTTCACTTGACAGGTAATATTGAAAACTGAAAAACAGAAGTTGTAACAAATTCGTTGGTTCTAAGATGACCCTTCATGGGGGCTGCAGTGGCTCAGCGGTTAAGACACTGAGCTGCAGACTGGAAGGTCTGTAGTTCGGCGGTTCAAGATTCTAATGGCGTGTGTCGAAGTGAGCTCCCGTCTCTGGCTGCAGCTCCTGCCAACCTAGCAATTCGAAAGCAAGAAATTGCAAGTAGATAAATAGGTACCGCTTTGGTGGGAAGGTAACAGTGTTCCGTGCGGCTCGGCATTTAGTCATGCCAGCCACATGACCACGGAAATGTCTTCGGACAGTGCTGGCTCTTCGGCTTAGAAACGGAGATGAGCACTGCCCCCTAGAGTCGGATACGACTGGCTTTTGGGCAAGGGAAACCTTTACCTTTAAGATGACCCTTACTCTTCTAGTTTAACATGCCTTGATGAGAATTTAACACAGGAGAAATCAGATAAGCTACAGCAGCTGGCTTTGAAATAGCTTATATTTGCTAGTGTGTTGGGCAACATTATATACTTCTTACATGTTGAAGGGACAGTATGAACTGCCTTAAAGTTATTTACAATATATCATAGCCACCTCTAACATTGTATAGAGGTGACGTGTAAATAAAATGCTGAGCAGAATGTAAATTGGGGGATAAAGTACTCAGAAGTAATGTGACTAAGGAATATCCATTTACTTCTGAAAGACTGCTTTTTTGAAAGAGAGGAGGAAGACTTAGATATATAGAGTTCATTACATACACTTGAAATGTGGCTTAAATTAAGGTTCAATAAAAGTTAACATATATAGTGGCATCAGCTTTTGTGGTTCACAGTCCATCTTTTTAGATGCAGTTAGTAAGATTTTGAACCAACTTTATGTTCAAGAGATACTGCAGGAAAGAGTCTTATTTGGTAGGACCTGTGCTGTAGTTATGTATGCTTTAGATTTTAGCTTTATCACCCAGAGGTGCAGAGGTTCTTTTCTAGGTCCAGTATATTGGCTAATGTAAACCACTGGAAATTAGCAAGAAGTTGAATGTAATCACTGTGGAATTATTTATAGTGATGTCAGAAGTGTTTCCTTTTGGTAACTGTGATAAATACATATTGTTCTGGTGTCAATAACATCTGTTAAAGTAGCTAACAAAACCACACTTCTTCCAGGAAAGTCGTATATAATGCTGACAAAACTTTTTTTTACTTACAATCCACCTTTCTCAGTGAGACTCAAGGTGGATTACACAGTGCAAGTCAGTACAATCTTAAGCAAAGCATAACTAGACATGTTACATTAAACAATCCTACCCCTATTTTACAAGTGTGTTGCGAAAAGCTTATTTGGGCAGGGGCTGTGGCCAATGTTCCCTCTAAGCTGCGGAGTCTTGTGAGCAAAAATTCTTCTTTGTGGGCTACTGTCATTAAAATTGTGAGCAAGCGATTTGGTTACTGCAAAGATTAGTTTGCTCTGGAGCCATCCTTCCTGAGCGAAGACAAAAATGTGTGAGCTGAATGCTAAAAAACTGTGAGCTAGCTCACACTAACTCAGCTTAGAGGGAACACTGGCTGTGGCTCTGGTAGAGCATCTGCTTGGCATGCAGAAAGTCCCATGTTCTGATTAGGTGGGTAGGTGATGTGGAAGACCTCCACCCAAGATGCTGGAGAGCTGCTGCCAGTTTTACAAGATGATACTGACCGACTTTGATGGACCAATGTCCTGAGCCTTTATAAGTCAGTTTGGTGAGTTCTGTATTTATATCCTACATTTTCATTTTGGCTCAAATTTGCAGCCTTCCTTCAATTTTAGCTTGGATTCTTTACCTTGTTTTTGCTTGCATAGCATTGTCCTTCATTGCAGAATGAATGGATCTGATGCTAGATGCTTCCATTCATATGAAGCTAATATCTTTTGATAAACAGAAAGCACCTAGCGCCAGAGGAATGTACCCTAAGGCTGCGATCCACCTCCCCAACAGACAGAAAGTAGCAAAAGCTAGGTTTAGAATCTTAGCTGATATGACTGAGCTTGGGAAATATTTTTTTTCTTAATATATAATTTAAATAAGGGGCTCCCAGAAATGTCAGGATCTGGAAAAGCGATAAAAGAAAATCACTGAAAGTATTCTTTTAGAAATCTTATTTGTTTAACTACTGTATATACCCTAAAAGAAGACTAGGTTTTTTAAAATTGTGCCGGCAAGAAAAAGAGAGTGTCATCTTCAATTCAGATACAAGTTATGAGTGTAGTAATAAAAAACCTTTGTGTATAACACTTTTAGAGGGGTCATTTTACATCCAATTGGCATTTTGGGTAACTGTTGGCATTCAGTATTTCCTAAGTGTCTTTCTTTTTGAAGTATGTTTTCTAAACTTTATTGTCTGGTCAACAGAAAGCCTTCCTAAGAATGAGATTTATTAATATTGTATATCCTGTATAGCGTTATGGTGGGTGGATTTTCTTCCGTATATTCTGTCTTTTAACATATAGATGAATGCAAGCCTGAATGTCCAGATGGTAGTATTTTTCTTTCTCTGTAGCTCTTTTCCAGCCAATATTTGCGGAATCTCGTGAATATGACGATGTTGTGAACATTTTGCATTCAGCTTATTTGGACCCTAATTCAAAAGGCAATTTTGCTTACAAAAAAGCCAGTTTAGTTCATAGTGAACTGTTGGAAAAAGAGGTAAGTAACCATGATTCATTTGTAATGAAATAGTCTAAAATTTGTGTATATACAAAATTTGTAGTGTTTGGCTTGCTTTGATTTATGATTATATCCAGAAATATGTTTGTGCCTGTGCCCTTATTTGAAGTGAAGTTTGTAAGGTAATTTGGTTGAACTGTTTACTCAAGTTGAAGGTACTCAGTTATCTTAAACTGGTAACATATTTTAAAATAAGTAATTATATGCTTTATTAAGGCTTAATTGCAGTTAAGCTTTGCAAAGAGGAGGCAGTGATTTCTGCTGAATTCCCCCCTTTGACTGTAGACACTCACTTTGCTTGAAGCTATTCTTCAGTGTCTACTGATCCACAGGAGCAAAGTTTCAGGATGCCTCGTTGACTAAACTGGGCAGAGGAAGTTAGAAAATCCCAGTTTACAGATGGAGGGATACACTGTACTGAGAAACTCTTTAATAAATTTGGTTGCAAAATTAGTTTTCTTGGAATTTGGGTTTCTTGTTACAGAATTCATATTTCTTTAAACAGAATGGGCTTTGATCTTAAGCAGCACAAGCAGAGCTATGCTAGAGGAAGGCAACTTCCCTGTCTCCCCTCCCCCACTATAGCCTTCTGTGTGCCCCCTAGAAATTTCTGGCAGGTCAGCGAGTAAGAAGAAATAGTGTGAGAGAGCAAATTGAGATTCTGCAGCAGGAAGGGGAAATTGGTAAAACTCTCCTTTCCCTTCTATGTAGACAGGAAATGCTGTTGGGTTACTCTGCACCAGTAGAATGACACCATAGGATCCAAGGCTTAGAACTTGTAAATCTCATGATTATAAAATGTGTTTGGATTTGTTGTATATATTAATACCTTGTTATCTCAAAGTTCATAGAGAAACGGAGGGAATTAAAACTAGATGGCCGATCAGAAAAAGAGCTTGCTGAAAGTTACGCATTTCTGAAGGTTGATCGTGCTCTGGTAAGAATGTCATTTTGACGCATGGAAGAATTCAAGTGTGGTTGCGTTGACATTACACACAATTTCTGCTGGCACAATTCTGCTTGATGGAGTTGAGAGACTCAGAAGTGTATACAGCATACAGAATTAATCAAATACCTAAATCGAGTGCACTGTAGTTCTGTAGAGTGTATATCCGGGTTGCTCTGTCAAGACCCATGAAGTGGGTGGTTGGCCCAGAACAACACTGAACGTAAACATCATCACCAATAAATACCTTTTGCAGTTCGTAGAATCTAATAGCTGCCAATTTAGGCCTGTGATGAACATCTGACGAATTTGACAAATCTCAGTCCCTCTTACACAGCAGACATGAACTTTGCCTGTAGTTAATATAGTATCTACGAGGGCAAGAAGCCCTAAGCTACTATGGTGCCTCTCCAAATAGCAATCTGTATGTTATCGGTGGGTCGGGAAGCTCTAGACATGTCTTATGTCAAGGATAGATATTTAAGGAGCCTGGTAATCTAGGTTTAGGCGTAGAGACTGGTACCATGAACTTAGAAAAATATAAAGTTGTTTATAGGACAGAGTGCATCAGAGAATTCACTCTTGGAAAAATACAGTGCTTAGCCAAACTGCAAAGCCTTTTGGAATGCTAAGCCAAAGAACCAATAGACTAGAGGCCAGAACTAATTCCACATGGCTAAGAGAGAACAGGACCCTGTCTCACTTAACAATATATTCCCTAACACTAGAACTGATAGTAGACCTTTTCTCAGAAAGACACACACTATCAGTGTCTGTCCTAGAGAATGGAAAACCTTTGGCTCCTGGGTCCATGTTCCTAGTTTTCCAAACCTCATTTCTTAAATATTTGATGGAATTTAAGAAAAGAGGAGACAAGAAGAAAACAAGGCTGCAGCAAGCCTTTGCATAGGGCCTAAAGACTGTGGATGGGGTGTTAGATATTTTCAGGAAGATAGTGTAGATGTACTTTTTCCCCTGCCACTGGTACACAGTCCTCCTGTGTGAAGGCTTACCCTAGTCTTACTTTCTCTGGTTTCTCTGTCTCCTTCACTCATTGTTTCCTCAGACACCTGAATTTCAACCTTGAGTCCTCAGATTTGTTTTGACTTACTAGCTGAGACATTACTTGTGTTCTTTGGTGGTCTCTCTCATTTCTGCAAGTCCAATGGCATGTGCAGAAGACTTAAGGAAAGGAAGGAATGTCTTTGCACTGGACTTTGCTGGAAAAGCCAGCAGTACTTTATTAATTCTGTGTTGTGCAAAAGCTTGTGGAAAGGGATAAACTATTCCTCCCCTACTTCTTTCATATAGAACTTGGAGTGCTTTCTCTACTGCAAACAGAATTATTCCTTTTGTAATTTTTTTTTTAATTTACAAGGGGATACAAAAAGGAATAGGGGAAAAAGCATAGGGAATATAATTACCAAAAACATAATGTAAGGACAATTTGACAGATACTGAGGACATTCCTTTATCAGAATACATGTGTATATAAAAAAAGTACATGGCATAATAGCTTAACAAATATATAGCACGATATATATGATGTAATGACATATGACATACTAACTTAGAAGATCAGTGTAATGACCTGCTCAATGTATTCTACCATTTTCTCATACTATATTATCATTTTGCAAACAAAATTATTGTAGGAAAACTCATTAGTACCTAATTGTTGCAGTGGTCTTCTGAAATATCTATGGGGAGAGATAAATTGCTCTATGAATCTGACAGAGGAATGGAAGGATGGGTGTCTTTCCCTTCTTACAAAACTCCCAACAATGGGGCTTGTTTGCTTTGTTAACTTTTTGTGTGAAAACAATAAACACCTTAATTTAAAAAAAGAAAGTTAAATCACTCTCACACATTACATGTGGCAGGGAGAAGAGTTGCCCTGTTCCTACAAACAGGGCTTTTGCCTAAAGCACAGGAACACTCACCAAATTGGGAGGGGGGGCAGAGTTGATGCTGGAACCCTGTGCTCCTACCTTTTCCTCTGCTATATCATTCATCCTTCCGAACCTTAAGCACTATGATGTTTATTCAGAGGCCCTTTCTTGTTTCCTTTCCACATTTTTTTTGACCTTTACTCAAACTTCCTTATCCATCTATCATCTCAGCTATTTTGCTCTGGTTTCTGCCTCATAGATCTCCTTTATTCTGGGACTTTTTCTCATTCTTCCACCTGCTCTGCAAACTTCTGCCTTTAGGGTTTGTCTGAAGTTGTAATCCCAGCCAAGCTTTCAACATTCTACATTTTCAAAGAAACTGGGCAACATCATGCAATATGGCACCTGTGTTTCCTAAGCAGTCAGAATGTTCCTTGCTACAGAATTCAGATTAATCCTCATGAGTTCAATACATTTGAAGGATTGCTTTCTCCCATACTGTTCAACCCACTAGTTAACATCTGCATCACAAACCATGTTGTCTGTGCCCCACCCTCACAGGTGAAGTGGGTGGTAACTAGAGACAGGGTTTTCAGTAGATGCACATTGGCCGTGGAATGACCTTCCCATTTAGGCTCGCTTGGCTGCCTATGTAACTCTTTTAGGGGCCAGGCCCAACATTTCTGGAAACTGGTAGTCGTTCTGAGCTGCTTAATCATTTATGTTTTTATGCTCTGGTTGTTTTATGTTCAGTTAAGAATTTTTGATATGTATATATTTTTATTGTAAGCTACTTTGGGCAGATTTCCATGAGAGGCGGGAATAAGTAAATTTGAATGTAACTGAAAGCTGGTTTTCATGACTGGCACCAAGCATTGACATAACATTTAATTTCAGGTGCAAAACATATGTGAAAATGGCTTGCAGGTGGGCCATTCTAAGATGACAGTTCTTGGCAGTCCTTCGATGGGTAATTATCTCTTTTCTCTGTCATTTGGATTTATTGCTTATAGAATAATAGAGAGCTGATTCATTTTTTAGTCAATAATGTCAGACACTGACTAAAAACGAGTCAGCTATCATCAGAAATTCAGCCCCTTTACTCCTTATATGCAGTTACATTTTTCTATAGTAAAGCTGATCTTCTGGTGCTCTTATTGCAACTGGCCTGGTTGTCACCATTATGCAATAGATATGCAACTAAACAGACAATAGCTGACACATATTGTCTGCAGCAACAATTTCATGTTTTGCAGTGTAATATGCTTTGACTTTCTGAAATTTAAATTTGGTTATTTTTGTGGTGGTATTGCTTTGTTGGCATCTGTGTTCCAAAAATGGGGGAATTTTTAACTTTTGAGTGCTTTTGTAAAAGTTAAGATTGATCTTTGACTTCAGTCTTTGTGTTTATAGTGCCTTTTATGTTGGGGAGAGGGGTCAGTAGTTTTAATGGGAATGTGTAAAATTTTGAAAATACTATTTATGGCATTGTGTATCTTATGGTAGTGTTTTTTATTTTGCACATAGTTCTGATGTCTGAATATGTTTAACTTTGTTCTCTTTGTATACTCTAGGCATATATCTTTCTAGGTATGCTGATTTGTTGCAAGCAAATACTCTAGATCCTAGAGCAACTGGTGATGTGATTATTTTTAAAGTCATAAAGGTAAGCTTGTATTTTTAGTTCTTACTCTTGGTGATTTATTCCTTTTTCTTGTTGCAGAAATTTATGTTAATATGCCAGTTCAGCTGGACATGAGGCACTTCTAAGAGATCTGTTTCTGTATAAATAATTGAAATTGCAGTGAATTAAAACCTGAATTTGTTACTGAGATGTACCTAGACATAGCATATGACAGCAGTTAGTTGCGTAGGCACAGTCCATCGTTCCATTTCCTGCATTGGCCAACCAGATGTTTTTGAGAAACCAAAGTATTAAAGTATTCAGCTTGAGCATGTAGATATTAGTAAGGCAAGTTTTGTCCAGCACTCAGTATAGTAAGTTATTTTCAGCAGATGTGCCCAGTGACCATATGAGAAAAACAGAATGTGGTAACAGCAAGCCAAAAAGTCCCAGACCAAGCAAAAATCTGGCAGTAAGGATAAAGTTGTCTCTGTATAAGATCTATTTGGAGACTGGAAAGTCTCTTGTAAGGGGCAAAAAAGTGCTTATAAGGAGAAACTATATGTCTGCTTGGCAAAGATATTCCTTAATAGGCAAAAAGGAAATCATGGACTTTTGTTATAGTAGACATTTGCTCATGCCTTAAAGTTGTTTATTTCATTGTATAATATGTGACTGCTGAAGCAAGTATAGTGTGCTTCTTGGGTCTTTGCTGCCTGGAGTTCCCTTTATTACAATAAAGTTCTTTCTGCTCTTGGAGTCTCCACTGGCACACCAAACCCATTTGGGTAATACCAGCAAGCATTGCACAAAGAGCACAGCTGCCACAAGCAAAGTGGCATTCCGCAGTGCCCAGCCTTTGCATATGGAGGTTACATTCCAGTCTTTGACCATCTTCTTCATCATTCCCTATAATCCCCTTTAAGATTTTAAGAAAGTTGTTCTTGGAACCATCAGGACACATTTTACTTAATTCTTTATCAATCAACATGCATATGCATTCAAGACACACATGCCATCTACTGTATGACATGGAAAATACTGTTTCCAGGGCCAGGTCTTGGTTTCCAAAGTATAGGTCAAAGCCTTGCCTCAGATCAAGCACTGAAGGTGGTTCTTCTAGGAGCCACTTCACACATTATGATTTTCCTACGGAGATACTATTCTGCATAAGAAAATGTGTCTATCTCACTTGTAGTCAAATATCATGTTTTGCTTACTGAGATAGTACAATTCGTTACATTCACCATATATGACAACATACATTCTTTTATCTGCAAAGCTTGAAATATTAGTGTTGATAAATTACTTTAAAATGCCCTAGTATTTAACTTCAGTACAGTTCAAAGGGCTTAATGTGGTACAAGTGTATGAATGCACCCCTAGTTTCTATCTAAACTTAGAAAATGGACATGGTTATCTTACCATCGGGAAAGAACAACTATGCATGGGAGGGTAGATGCTACTCAACAACTGTTTGCTCAAAACTACGTCAAGGTGAGCATTGTATCACCTTAATGATTTCCATAGTGGTTGAAGGGTAGACTTTTATCAGTGCCTGTATTGTGATTAGAGGAAAGATTTAATTCACATGTTGCTGATTGATTGAGTTAGTAAAATTAAGAGGTATCCATTACAGCAACCAAGTCCACCCAGAGGTCATTTCGGGGGGGGGAGAACGCGGGGGAACGCAGTTCCCCCGGGGGAGGTACGGGGGGGGCACATGACGAAGCCCCGCCCCCTGCTTCCGGCCGCCCCGCTTCCGGCCCTCATTCAGCCAGGAGGAGGCAGGAGAAGAGGGAGGGTAAGTTGCTTCCTCCCTGCCTCTCCCCACCCCTGCCTGCCTGGGGCCAGGGAGGGCCTTCGCGGGGCTTCCTTGCACTCCCGCCGGCCTTGCAGGTCCACTGCCGGGCCCCTCATGGGGCTTGGCAGTGGAGCTGCAAGGCCGGCGGCGGCGGCCGGGACCGTTGGGGGCGGGGTGTGTGGCCTTATGACACACTTCCGGTGATGTCAGGGGTGTGGCATATGCTAATGAGTTATGCTAATGAGTTCCCCTAGCTCTTTTTCTATGAAATGATCCCTGAGTCCACCCATAAACATGTCACTCATGGGAGAGAAGGTGTTACAACAAAGAGTGTTCTCATCCAGGCAGAGTTCAGAAGGCTTCCCGAGTTTAAATACATGAGAGGCAGAACAAGAGGTTAGGCTGCTGAAGGAACAGCACCACCAAGATGAAGCCTGTGTGTCCATATGCCTCTTTTCTTCCTCTTCTCACTTTTTGAAGCATTGAGCACCTCCTGCCATCTCTCCAGACTTTTCTCCCTTCCTTCCAGCCACTACTGTAAAATTACTAGATGGCCAGACAGATTTTTCTCCTTCTTATTGTTGCAAAGAGAGATGGAAGGTGAGAATGTGAGAAGGATGAGGTGGGCACTTTATGGAGTACTGGCCTGCGATCCACTTTCAGAGGCTTTGTAACCTACTTTGGGGTCCTGACACACAGGATGCGGAACACTTTTTTTAGAGTATGACACACGGGATGCGGAACACTTTTTTTTAGAGTATCTGAACTAGTTAAGTTTACAAGTATTGAAGTTTGTTTGGAGTGGAGAGATGGTATGAGTTTTTTTGCCTTGTATATTGCATCAGCTTCTTTTCTAATAGTACTTCTCTGCCATTTAGGGAAGAATGAAAAGCATATGTGATACCCTGGGGGTAAAACCAATGGACTCAACTTCTAAAAGTGCATTAGATCCAACACCAAAGCATGAATGCCATGTTTTAAAGAATGCAAACAAAATTAATTCTGTACTATCTTATAGAGCATATGAGCGTTCACAGGTAAGAGTGTTACTTGAACACAGATGCACATGTATTGTCAAGCAATTAAAGTCAGCTTTTAAAGTTTTTATGTAGTATGTGAAAAAGCTCTAATATGGCATTTAAATTGGAGTAATTGAATGTTCCTTAACATGAGTAACACAGTAAGAAAAGGAGCAAGTTCCTATTTTTTTTGTAGAGATTGGTCTTGAAAGTTGGTAGTTGAGCATAATATTTTTTACCAAGTGTAAGATTCTAATACCGTTTGGCATAGTTGTAATGTGTTTATATCTTAATTTCAAATGAAGAACTTCTAAATACTTGTGACATAAGCAGTTGAACTTTTATTGAATGTTTATTTTGAATTTGTTTCTAGTATTATTTCTATGAATATGGCTTTGATGAGATCCGGCAGAGACCAAGGCATGTATGTCCATATGCTGTTGTTTCATTTTCTTACAAGGATGAGAAGGTTCCCAAGTATTTGTCCCTGTCAAGGTAAGCCAAGAGTATTAGATACATCTTTAAAAGTTGTATTTAGTGTGAAAAACGTCAGTTCTAAAATTGTCAGTTTACTATTAGTTAGTCCTGTTCCTGTGTGCATAGTATTCTTAATAAATAATTAGAAATGGAAGTGTCCCTTAGAAGTTGCTACTCATGCTGTGCTCAGTGCTAATAGTTTTGTTAACCCTGTGCTTTTATATATCGTTTAATCCATATGCTAACCCATGGACTAATTTTTCTTAGTTATAACATGGATAAACTGAATTAATGTGCAGCTTACAAGTTATTTGACATCAAATTGATGGCATAGTGTTTAAAGTATAGTGTTACTGAAAGGTACATTAAAGTTTCTCATGTTCCACACCATGTGGAACGTTTTGTTTCTTGTATGAGTTACCTGGGTTTTGGGATTGTTTTTCTTACTGTGGTTAGTATTGCAAGTGTATTTGGGATATCTCTGCCACTGGCTTCCTTGATAGCCTTAGGAAAGATATTATTTTAGCTTTAGTTTCCATTCTGCAGCTAAAATCGAGTGTTGCCTAGCTATTCAGTATTAGACAGATTGTGCATAAAGACCTTCATGCTATGAGGAAATTGCTTCAGTAAGGGCTGAAAGCTCCAAACCTGGTTACATCTAGATTTGGTTACTGCGCTGCATTCTACAAGAGGCTTCCCCTGGAGTCTGTCTGGAAATGACTTCTGGTACAGAATGCTGAGGTCAGAATGTTGACTGGAGTGGGTTGTAGAGACCATATTGCTCCAGTCTTCTTCTATGTACATTGGGGCCCAATTCAGAGTGCTGGTATTGACCTTTAAAGCCCTATATAGCTTGGGGCCAGGATACCTGAAGGGCCACCTACTTGCATATGAACCTACCCCTCCACCACTCGGGTCATCTTCAGAGGCCCTGCTTAGGGTGAGCAACCACAGAAAGACTTTTTTGTTGTTGCTTTTTTGGCATTTGCTTATTAACTTTTATTAGCAGCCTTCCCTGCTTATGTGTTTTTATGTGTTTTATTTAATTGTTTTAAATATTTATATATATTTGTATTTTAAATGTTTTTATTGTTTGAAGTGTTGTAATGCTTGCTGCCTTGGGACCCTGCATTACGTTTAAAGGAGGCTTAGAAGCATTTAAAGTAAATAATTATGCTAATTTGGGACCTAGAACTGGATCTCATAACTAGGGATGTAAATTTCGTTTAATAAAGCAACCATTTAAATGTTAACAGGCTCATGATTTAGCCCACATATATTCTTACATATTATTAGCTCTGCTACTGAATTCTGTTAAGAAAAAATCATATTCTGGTGTCTTGTGGTCAGACAATTAACAGTAAGACAAGCTTTGGAAAAGGCATACTCCATAGGCACAGACGTTGCTGGAATGTAAGCAAAATGTTCATAGCAATGTATAAATGGCAAACAGATCCTTGCCACTTAATTATTTCAACTGTTAATATTTTACATCCTTCTCATGGCATATTCAGATTTTCAAAGGAATACAGTTAGATGCATCTAACACCTTTGAAATAACTTTTACAAGGAAAAGACTGTTCACTGGCTTTGGAGTAATTTTCCTTGCCTATCCACCCTAGTAACAGCAGTTAATCAGTCATACTGGGAAGAAAAGTTTCACAACCTGTCTCCTGAAGTGGGTAGCTTCCAGTGGTTATTTTAGGAGAAAAATGTAACTGGTTCTTCAAATAGTTTGAGGATCTTGCTCTGTCTGTTTCTGAAGTCAAAGTATTACAAGAACTTTTACATTGTTCAAGATGGGTGGGTGCAGCATTTATGATATGCTCGAAAGATAGTAGCCCTCTTCAAGATTCTTCAAACTGACAGATGACTGAATACAAAGGCTCAACCTTCAAAATCCTCAGTAATCTTTTCCTCTCAGAAAAGTTGCTGAATCCTTTGTGTCAGAGTAAAAGGACTATAGCTGGGCGTCTCTTGAGAGTTCTTTGCCCAGGTGACGTTGCCTGGGGAGCATGTTTTGTCAGTACCTAAGAGTATCACTGTCAGTTACCTTTATCATGAACAGTCACAGAAGCCATTCCTTTTTTGAAAGGAAAGTAGATGTTGGCAAGTACTTCAGTAGCAAATGATGATATGCATTAATCTGGAACATTGTAAACATCAACATTTGGCTAACTGAAAATTATTCTTAGTTACATTCCTGATAATGTATAGTGAATATTTCAAGCTTTGTGTTAACTCAGAATTTAGCATTGTTGCTCAGTTTACAAGTGGAAGGCAACTTAAAAATTGGACTGTGAATCATAAATCAGATAGGACAGCAAATGGCTGCAGGATATTTTTGGGTTACACATGTAATACTGAGCACGTTTTCTGTTTTAAGGGTTTGCCAGTTTTTTTGGTGGGGAAAACAATATAGCACTAATGGATCCAACCTTGTTTGAAAACCAGGTTGGTGTGGTGGACAAGAATGTTTATATGTTTATTTACAATATTTATATCCTACCTTTATGCCTAGTGAGGGCTACCAAGGCAGCATTTGGTTTGTCATTTTCCTTGTTCACTCAGCCAACCTTGCTAGGCTAATTTTATTTATTTATTTGGATTTTTTTTCCAACCGTCCACCAGTTTGTTTCTAGGTTCAATTCAAGGTTCAAGTTATGACCTTTAAAGCCATTCATGGCCTAGAATCCACATATCTAAAGAACTGCCTTTCTCTGTATGGCCCCACGTACCAGTAGTTGTCCTCAGGTTGCCACCTACCACCTTCCATTAATGTAGCCTGCCTAGCATCAACTGGAGCCCTGTTCTATTTATGTAGTAGCTCCTTCACTGTGGAATGGGCTTCCATCTCCAGAAGTTTTTACGAAGCACTACATGGTCACCTTATTCACTGTCTGTTCCTTCCTTTAAGGTAGCCTGCTTGGCATCAACTAGAGCCTATGCTATTTATCAGTTAGCACCTCCCTTATCACTTAAGCTGAGTTCTGTCCTTGACTTGATAGTAAGCCACATGAGCTGTGCTATAAAAATTTCTTAATTTCATTTTTTTAAAATTTAATTTCTAATCAAGATCAGGATGAAAGGAATTCTGTGAAGATTTGAACAAGGGTACTTGTGTACTGGAAGTTACTTTGCCACTCTGGTAGTTGAGTCTCTTATAGCTAGAGCTGGTAGTATTTCGTATGAAGAAATCAAAGTCTTCACCAAGAATGTTGTTGGATGTGTTGTGTTACATAAGTCTAAATGTCTGCCAACTTGATCCTACTTAGTTTAAAAACCAGAGAAAAGAGAACCAATAGATAGATCTTTTCTCTTTGGGATTATAGCTCCTTCATGTCTAAGTGATAGTGGTGAATAGGAATGCTGATTACCAATTAAAATTGGATTGTTCCTTGGTGAAAAGGGATGCTTTAGTAAGATCTAGATTAGATGATTGTAACATGCTATAAGAGCAGTTGCTTGGAAAGTGTTTGGAAACTGAAAATGGCCCAAAATGTGTCTGGCAGTCTCCTGAATGGATTAGGTTTCATAGACCATATAATGCCACAGTTAAGGTTGGGTTGTTTCTTTGATTAAATTCTTGAGTATTTATTTATTTAAAATACTTCTATGCTACCTCTTCAGAGTCCTGCTCGAGGCAGCTTACAATTTAAAAATCGAAATATTTAAAAAGCCATTAAAAACAAGCCACTAAAAAGCTAATAAGATAACTTTCCTAATAGCCTGGATAAAAAGATTTGTTTTAGCTTGGTGTCTAAAAGAATATAAAGTAGGTGCCTGAGGGAAAAGCATTCTAAAGTTGAGTGCCATCACAGAAAATGCCCTGCATCTAGTCACCACCTGCCTGACCTCTGAAGGTGGAGGCACAGAGACATGAGAGGCAGATCTTAACTGGTGGGCTGAATTGTATGGGAGGAGACAGTCTTTCTGGTACCCTGTTCCCAAGTTGTTTAGGGCCTTAAAGATAAGAACCAGTACTTTGAATTGTGCTCAGAAACTGCATTAAAACTCTAAATAGTCCAGGTCCCGGGTACCTGGTCTTCCTTCTGTCCTATGAACATAACAAATTTTAGCGTCTTCAGCAGAGACTTTATTACATGTATCTTCACTGTCTTAAATTTGGCCAAAACCCTTTCAGCAGTAGCACAGAAACAGTAGAATTCTCTGCCAAGGGAAAGCTCACTCAGGGCGAGACTAGATGAGATGGGTGTCCAAGGAGATCTGCCTCCACTTTAAGGAATTCGTTCGTATCCAGAAATGCCTTTAAACTGTACTGTGGGGCTTGATTCTGGTAGGTTGCACAGGGAGCGGGGGTGGGTGGGGGTGGGATCTGGTTTCCCAGTGAGAGTTTTCTGACTTGAAAGGATGCAGGGGCAGAGATATGGGCAGATAAGGCCCCCGGTGCTGTTTTGGGTTGGAAAACCAGTAGAAGGGAAAATACTAGTGTTCCCCCACCATGCCATGGTGGTCCTGATAAGAATTGGGCCCCCATGGCACAGTTTAAAGAAGTTATCAAGTGGGAACTTGGTCTTTAAATAGGTGGCGTGCCCTCAGGGCAATCTTGGGGATACCTGTCTTGTCTAGTTCGGTCCTTATTCCCTTCAAATGACTGTTCCGGAGAGTATTTGGGTTGTTTTTGTTTTTTGCTCCTGATTTTTATTGGGCTTTTTGTATTTCTCGGTTATGTTCTTTTATTAGTTTTCAGTGTGATGGTATTTGCTGGTCTGTAAATATAAGCCACCTTGCAGCTTTGGTGAATGATGAAATGTAAATGTTTTAATCAACTTATGAAGATCATGAAACAGTAGCCTACATGAGAGGACTACTTCTGGCTTTTGATTTTAACTGTACCTATTTCCCTTGTAGATCAAAGATTTCTAGCATGGACAAGGCAGGTAAGAACACAACAAACAAATGAAATTGTATGTCTGTAGTGTACTAGGTCAGAGTATGTAGTTGAGCTATTTGAGGATGTTTGTTTGAAAAGAATAGTAGTGAGACTGCATAACTACAGAATTTAACATATTTCAAATATATGTGCATGCACCTAGGAGCTCAGGACTGTTGAATGGAGAGCCTTTTGTATATGCTTAGTTTTTGGTGCAGGCTTGGTATCCTTGGCTTTCAAATGTTGTGGCGTCAAGGAATGTTTCATTATATAGCTACTGTCTCATCAAAGAAGCATACATAAGGAACCAACAACAATCAACAGTATATATACATACAAATATAGTTGTTAAGTTCAACTCATATTTGTGTACATTTATATATCTTAGTACAAAATACTCTACAATGAAAAACAACAACAATCTCTGTTGCAAACCCCTATGTTACTTCAAAAATGAAATTAATAGACACAGGACAGGAATGTTTATGATGCCTCTTAAAATTAAATCCTCTGTCCAGTGCATATACACAGGTGGTACATGGTGTTACTTTTGTGTATCTAAAACATAAGAAAAATATCTAGTAAAATAATATAGGTAAAATGTAAATGCAAAACCTTACACATCAGTTGTGTGAAAAATGTTTTACCTTCCATTTGGGGTCCAGAAAGTAACGATGTAACCTAAGAGCCAAAGTGTCCTCAATAGAAAGCAGTGTTATTAGACAGGTGTAGTTACCTTATATAGTCTGGTACTGAATGATGTAATCCTAATGCAATGCATGATAAGGGTCACACGATCACACACTATCAGTGTGACAATGCATTAGTATTCAAGCACTAGAACAATATAACAAAAAAACCAACCAAATATATGAAAAACAATCAGAAATGTATACAGTAAGCCAATCAACTTGTTCATTGAAACTATGCCGAGTTAAAGACTTGGGGGCATGGATCCTAAATGTTTCTCTGGCCTTCAAATGCTGAGTCATCTGGAGATTACAAATCGGACCTGTTCCAAAGCCAAGAAGCGAAAGTCTTTGTCCCTGTGGCCAGCAGCAATAAAATGATCAACAAGGGCAGCTTTTTTCCTCTTCATTCGAATGCAGCTTTGGTGTTCACCAATTCTGATTTTAATCGGTCTTGATGTACACCCCACATAAATAAGATTATATTTGCATAGAATTGCATATATACATTTTTTGGAATTACAGTTGCTAAAAGCTCTGATAAAGTACTTTTTAAAATAAGTTGAATCATAACAGAAGTCCGTACATAACATCAAACAACAGACTGAACACAACCCACGTGGAAAATGGAAAGTTTGACTCAAGTGAGCAACATTATTAGAAAACATTGGCACTTACTTGCTAATATTCCTAAATGTGAGGCTGTCCCACTTTTTGCCTGTCGTAAATCTAAAAATTTGAGAGATATACTTGTCAGAAGTAGTTTAAAATCCTCTCCTGTCACGTAGAGGGGAGGGGAATGGGTGGTAGGAGTATACCAGCTGGCAATTTTCCTTGTGGGTCACGTTCAGTCTGTTGTTTGATGTTACATATAGACTTCTGTTATGAATTCATCTCATCAAAAAAAGTACTTGACAAACGTTACAAAAGAAACACCATTTACCACCTGTGCATATGCACTGGACAGAGGATTTAACCTTATGCGGCATCATAAACATTCCTGTCCTGTGTGTATTAATTTCATTTTGGAAGGAAGTAACAGGTGCTTGCAACCATATTATAAGCAAAATTAACCGTATTACATTTTATAACAACTAAAACCCATTTTTCTCAACAACATTCCTTTTTGCTTCAGTATTGACATATTCCTTCGTTATTTCTTTGTTACATGTGCCTATATACCTCATATTGTTTGACCTCTGAAGAAGGCCTAATTGGGCTGAAATACATTAGGTCACAAAAACTGTTACTTGTGTACATGTCATTTATATTTGCTAATGAGACTTTCATTGGGCCCTTATGTTTTTTAACTTTTCTCAAAACAAATACATGTATTTTCATCAGAGCATGCCATTGTAAAATGCATAGTGGATCTCATTTAAAGGATAGCATAGTAGGATCTGTGGGGAGGGTGGTAAAGAAATTCAGTGAAATAAATAAATAGTCTTCAATTTCAAATCTATTCTTGTTTGACCAGATAAAGGTTGAGATCCAAAGGCCTACTTGTGTGAATGGAATGCACTTCCATTTGTACTTGGGGGTGTTACACTACCAACTTCATAACGTTGAAAACATTGAACTCATTTTCATTAAACGCATAGCATATTAATTGTTGCCAAAATTATTTACATTTAAATGAAATCTTCAGTATGTTGTACATTTTTGTAGTACATATGGGAAATAGCATTATCTAATGCTGTAGACTGTCCTATTACATAGTTTAGTAGAACAGTATCTTTCAGTCATTTCAAGGAAAAACATACTTTTATTCTGTGGTTAAGCCAAAGAATTTTGCCCAAATGCCAGTGTGTCTGTGGTGATGTGCTGGTATCACTTCTGGGCGCAAGGGGAATTATATCAGTGCTTCATTGGCAACATCATTATGTTACCGACGAGGACCCCACAGGTTGCAAGCAGGGCAAACTATATCAGAATTCCGAAGCTCAAAATTTGGGGACCCCTGCTCTAAAGCAGCAGTCTACAGTAGCAGGACCTTATGAGGTCTGGGATGAGAACAAAACTATCCAAAGCCACTGCTCCCCAGCCCATGTTCTTCAGTGGTTTCAAAAAGAGCAGCAGCCTTGGCTAGTACTCATATTTAAATTACAATTATTTTTTTCTAAACTGTTTTTGTAGCATTTTTAGCATTTTACCAGTTGGAATGACACAAATTATATACTTATGTGAATTACTGTTGAAAACCTGCTTCTGTTGAGTATGTAAGGCTCTGAATCTAACAGAGGGGGCCTCGAGGTGGCAGATCCTGCAGAGTATTTCTTCACAAAGGGGAGCCTATTAGGAAGGGAACTGCTTTTGAACAACCTGACTGTTCCTTTGATCAATGTAGGAAAATTTATTTATAAAATTACATTCAATTAAGTGAGAAGGGAACTTATCCATCCTTCTGTATGTGACCTGGCACTTCTGGATCACAACTTGGGAGGGGTGTATAGAATGCCTTGTTATTTGTTGATCATACTGTCTTCAGTAGTATTTCTGTTGCCTTGTGTTGGTGTGTAGTGTCGTCAAGTCACTTCCGACTTATGGCGACCCTATGAATTTGTATGGCGACCCTATGAAGAGCCTAGGGACTCTTAGACTAGGGGCTCTGTGAGACGCCCAAGAAGAGCCAGGAAGCCAAGGCCCTAGGCTCTGTCTTCCCCGTAAAGTAATTTGACTTCGACAAGAAAAACCACATAAGTACAAAGGGTTTTAAAAGGGGGGTTATATTTACTTATTTAAAAAGAATTATGAAGCCAGAATGCCAGCAGGGGGTTGGGGGCTATCCAATGTTTTGCACGGAGTGTCACATGTATGACTATCTGCCCACTGGACAGAAGTCTTGGGTGTGTGCTCGGTGCAAGGAGCTCCTGGTTCTCAGGGAACGTGTTGGCTCCCTTGAGGCCAAGGTGGCTGACCTGGAGAAGCAGAGGCAGTCAGTTAGGCGCACTGAAAAGACTCTCGGGGACTTGATAGATATGTCCCACTCTGGATCTGGTAGCCCCGCCGCTGTCAGGGAGCATGAGGGTCTCAGAGAAGCAGGGCACCATGCTGAGGATAAGGGGAATGTGCCCTCAGAAGGGACCTCTTCCCCAGCTGGTGAGCGGGTATCCTTTCGCCTCCCTGGGCAGGGTGGGAGGGGGGCTCTTGGTAGTGGGTGATTTGGTCCTTAGGCAGGTAGA
>NW_015165243.1:1192422-1194289 GCF_001447785.1 Gekko japonicus | reverse complement strand
AGAAAGTGAGTATAAATGGGCATTTCTTTCAGTGGAGGGGGGTAAGCAGTGGGGTACCGCAGGGATCAGTACTTGGTCCACTGCTTTTTAACTTGTTCATTAATGATTTGGAGTTGGGAGTAAGCAGTGAAGTGGCTAAATTTGCGGATGATAACGAAGTTGTTCAGGGTGGTGAAAACCAGTGAGGATTGTGAGGCACTCCAAAAGGATCTGTCAAGGATGGGCGAGTGGGCGTCAACATGGCAGATGGGGTTCATTGTGGCCAAGTGCAAGGTGATGCACATTGGAGCCAAAAATCCTAACTATAAATACACATTGATGGGGTCTGAACTGGCAGAGACTGATCAAGAGAGAGATCTTGAGATAACTCACTGAAAATGTCGAGACAGTGTGTGACTGCAATAAAGAAGGCCAATGCTATGCTGGGGATTATTAGGAAGGGTATTGAAAACAGATCAGCCAATATCATAATGCCCCTATATAAATCAATGGTGCGACCTCATTTGGAGTACTGTGTGCGGTTCTGGTCACCACACCTTAAAAAGGATATGATAGCTTTGGGAAAAGTGCAGAAAAGGGCAACTCGAATGATAAAAGGGTTGGAACACTTTCCCTATGAGGAAAGGTTAAAGCGCTTAGGGAGAAACGACAGCTTGGAGAAACGACAACTGAGGGGTGACATGATCAAGGTTTATAAGATTATGCATGGGAAAGAGCAGGTAGAGAAAGAGGTACTTTTCTCCCTTTCTCACAATGCAAGAACTCGTGGGCACTCCATGAAACTGCTGAGCGGTCGGGTTAGAACGGATAAAAGGAAGTACTTCTTCACCCAAAGAGTGATTAACACATGGAATTCTCTGCCACAGAAAGTGGTGGCGGCTACAAGCATGGACGGCTTCAAAAGGGAATTAGATAAGCATATGGAGCAGAGGTCCATCAGTGGCTATTAGCCACAAGGTATAGATAGGGGCTCTGGGGCAAGTGATGCTCTGTCTTCTTGGTGCTTGGGGGGGGGGTCAACAGTGGGAGGGCTTCTAATGTCCTGGCCCCACTGGTGGACCTCCTGATGGCACTGGTATTTCTGGCCACTGTGTGACACAGAGTGTTGGACGGGATGGGCCTTTGGCCTGATGCAACATTGGCGTCTCTTATGTTCTTATGTTCTTATGAATTAATGACCTCCAAAAACGTCCTATCATTAACAACCTTGCTCAGGTCATGCAAACTGAGAGCCGTGGCTTCCTTGTTTGAGTCAAAATTTCATGTTGGGTCTTACTTCTTTCCTGCTGCCGTCAACTTTTCCAAACATTATCATCTTTTCCAGTGACTCTTGTCTTCTCATAATGTGACAAAGTATGATAGCCTCAACTTGGTCATTTTAGTTTTCTAGGGAGAATTTATGCCTGATTTGATCTGGAATCCATTTATTTGTCTTTTTGGTGGTCCACCATATCCATAAAACTCTCCTCCAGCATCACTTTCAAATAAATCAACATTTTTCCTGTCTGATTTTTTCATTGTCCAACTTTCAGACCCATACATAGTAATGGGGAATACTGTAGTATGAATTGTCTTGATCTTGGTTTCCAGAGACACATCCTTACACTTAAGGATTTTTCCTAGCTCCTTCATGTCTGCTGTTCCCAGTATCAATCTCATTTTGATTTCTTGGTTGCAGCATCCATTTTGGTTGATGACTGAGACAAGGAATAGAAAATGTTAACAATTTCAGTTTATTCATTGTCAGCCTTAAAGTTGGTTAATTCCCCAGTAGTCATTACTTCTGTCTCCTTGATTAGGGGTCTGCATTTGCCTCTGAGCTGAAAAAATAGCTGGAAAATTCCTTATTGGTTATTCTTTCAGCAGG
>NW_015165243.1:1173171-1192402 GCF_001447785.1 Gekko japonicus | reverse complement strand
TGTATTTTCGGCTATTGAGGATAGCCGATTCCAGATAATCCTCCCAAAATTCTGGATTATCTGGGAAAACAAGATAGCCACAATTAAATGGCATTTAAAGAGAGTGCATTCACATTAAATGCCATTCCGAGTGAAGCTGCAACTTCACAAATGCCTTTAAAGGCACAAATGCCTTTGGCTCTATTATAGCCTAAGGGGACCATTATAGTCAACAGGCTTTTTATCTCTTCAATCTTAATTTTTAAAGATTTTCCCATTGTAGATTTTAGCACCAGTTCTTTGGTAGATCGTTTCATGAATTTTAGATAGGTTTCCCCTGGGAGTTTATTCTTTTTTATAAAGTCCAGGTAGATCCTGTAGGCTACATCCATCTCTTTCATAAGGTCTTCCTGTTTGTAATCCATTAATGGGGCTAAAGCCTCCGCCAAAATTTCTTTTAAGTCCTCGTTCTTCTCTTCAGGGATCCCATGGAAGCATAGAACATATGTAGATCTTTCCAGCTGGAGCTGTATTAATTGCATTTTATCGGAGGATCTTTCCTTCTCTGCTTCATCTACTCTCTTATTAATACTCTCAGTCTGTTTTTCCATTTTTTCAACGTTTTTTCAGTTACTGAGGTTCTTTTATCCATTTGATTCAGTTGTTTTTGGACACTGTCCAATGGTTTTGAGATTAGTCATCTGTTCCATTAGGGGGTGCAGTGCATTTGCTAACAGTGAAGAAAAGTCTGTAGTTCCTGGTTCTGGGAAGGAGTCATTGGTATGTTATTTCTGGTCACCAGTTTTTTCTACGGCGCCCTCCGTCCTCTCCCAGCCATAATATCAACAAGAAGTAAGTTTCCCAAAACAAGACAAAAGTTATGCGATTTAAATCCGCTTTGTATATTTTGGCAGTTTTTGCCTTTGCTTAACTTCTTATGCGCTTATTTTAGGTTTAAGTCTTTTAATTTCCGATTTAAAACCGCTTTTAAATCTTTTTCGAAAAAAGGGGGGGGAAGGGGGGGAGTGCTTAGTCCCTCTCCCTCCACGCTTCTAACTTAGGCGCTTCCACTTACTACCAAGGTCAGTTTGCTTTTTCACCTGAGCTTTGCTTAACTCACAGTTTGGAGACCTGGAGATCTTTTGGAAGCATTTTAAAGTTTTGATCGTGGTCGCTTGCTCCGGCAGTTGTCCCTAAGCGCCATATTGGATCCGCGGCAACAGTACCTTTCAGGGATAAGGTGAGGCTCAATTCCTTGGCCGTCGCCTTGGAAGAGGCTCTCCTCAGCTCCCCAGGCTGAGGGTCTCCTACAGAGTTCCCGGAGAGGTCCAGGGCGAACTCGGACCCCTCCCGTTGGCCGGGTCTTGACGCATCCCCATCAGAGCGAGACGGGACGCGTCCGAGCGGCGAAACGCTTAAATCGGAAGTTTCAAAAGCTGCTTATTTTTATATTTCACTATGGCTGTGGTACTATTAGCTAGGTTGCGGGTGTGAGACCTACAGTTGTGGTTTGTTAAGAAATACAGCCCTGGTAAACATCCTCCCCGGATGTCATTTTTCAATACCTATAGTAGTGGTTAGATCCCTGTATTGGTGGTTGGAAGATGACAACCTGTTTGTTGGGGTATTTTGGTGTATAGTTTTGTTTCTGGGTTTTCCAGATTACTGTGACCACTGATGCTTCTCTATGGGGCTGGGGGGCTCATTGCAAACGTCTTTCTGTCCAGGGCATGTGGCAAATCTCCATATTAATACATTGGAACTGCATGCTTTCAAATTTGCTCTGAGTTCCTTTGCAGATATTCTCACAAACACGAGAGTTCTGGTCTAGACAGACAATACTGCTACAATATACTACCTCAACAAGCAAGGTGGTACGGGTTCCCTGAGACTCTGCCAGGAA
This sequence comes from Gekko japonicus, assembly GCF_001447785.1. Lineage (NCBI taxonomy): Eukaryota > Metazoa > Chordata > Lepidosauria > Squamata > Gekkonidae > Gekko > Gekko japonicus. Next base: position 1,190,520 of record NW_015165243.1, on the reverse strand, counting down.
GCAATTGCAGTGTTGGAAGTGGCCATCAATATTCAGGCTATCTCCAGGTCTATTAGTGTAGTGGGCTCACTGAACTGGGAGGTAGACAGGTTGAGCAGGGTAGATCAGGCCAACTAAGAGTGGTCCATTCAGGAAAATTACCTCAGAGTAATTCTCAGCACCTGGGGTTATAATTTTTTGTGTGTTTTAATTATATGTTTTAATATATGTGTATTCTGTAAGTCGCCTTGAGCCCGCCACGGCGGGAAGGGCAGGATATAAATTGAACAACAATAATAATAATAATAGTGGACTTGTATGCCACATCTGAGTCCAAGAAGGCCCCAGAGTTCTGTTCCCTAGCAGGGAACAACTGGCACTCGCTAGGGGATGTGTTCCAGATCACCTAGTCTGGAACACTTTTCTATGTATTCCCATCCTTTCCCCTTGTAGGCAGAGTTTTAGGGAAGATGGAAGTGGACCACACTGATGGTATCCTGGTAGCTCCATTTTGGCCCCGTCAGATCTGGAGTTCAGAGTGGCTCTGCTTATCGCAACAGTGTTTCCCCCCACTCAGGATTTGCTAGTACTTGGGCTTTTTTGGCACCACTAGGTACAAAAACTCCACCTGATAGCATGGTGAGTTTGATCGTAGGACTTCTCAGGAAGTTCTAAAGATTTTCTTGTAAGCTAGGAAACCCTCAACTAGATATTCCTATCGCAGGAAATGAGTTCGTTTTGATTCACGGGTTTCCCCCAGAGCGGGTTGTCCTTTTATTTGACCCTTACCTTTGATTTTAGAGTACCTGCTTGCACTAATACATGCAGGTTTGGCGGTTTCCGCAGTCAGAACACACCTAGCAGCCATTTCTGCCTTCCATGATGAAGTTCAGGGAACTACAGTTTTCGTGCATAAGTTGGCTGAATGTTTTTGAGAGACCTTTGTAATATTTTCCCACTCATGCTACAGATTGTCCCACAGTAGTCATTGTCCCTGGTACTAGCTTCCCTTATGAAGCCTCCCTTTTGGCCACTAGCCTCCTGTCCTTTGGCATTTCTCTTGGAGCCTTTCTCGTGGCTATCACCTCAAATGCAAGGATCAGTGAAATGGCTGCCTCAGAACTGACTCCCCCATTCCTTTAATGAAAGAGTAGGGTTACATCCTACTCTCCCTAAAGTTGTCTCCAAGTTCCATTTAGCACAAAAAGTTGTGCTGCCAGTTTTCTTCCCTTCCCCCAGCTCAAGGGCAGAAAAAGCTCTCCACACTTTGGACATTAGAAGAGCTAAGTCTTTTAGAAAGGACAAAAGATTTAGTAGTTGTTACTGTGGTCCAAAAATGGGTAGACCTGCTTCTGCCCAATCTCTAGCTAGGTGGATTGTTTTGGTGATTTAATCTTGCTATACCTCTTCAGGTAAATGTCCATTCTGCACAAGCACAAGGTTCTTCAGCTGCCTTCACCGTAAGGTTCCGCTTCTTGACATTTGCAAGGCTGCAACCTGGTCATCAGAAGATGATATTTGTAAAGTATTGCGCATTGGACCTACAAGCGAGGAAAGAAAGAGATATTGGAAAGGCTCTTCAGGCTCTCAGTGAGAGACTCACCTGACCTCCTCAGGTGAACAGCTCACTAATGGTCCCGTTGTGGGGCTGCACTAGAAGATGTAAATATTGTTCATCAACATCTTCTATGCAGACACACATTCCCTTCCCCCTGCCCCACTGTGAGTCCTCTCTCCAGAAAAGATAAATAAGGATAAAGGAGAGGTAAACATTCAGAGATAATACCACCCCTTTTTACTCCATATAGGGTTCAAGAGAGCTCGCGGCAGCTTGGCAGAAACTGAGGGAAAGGGGCAGCCTGCCCTTAGAGCATGTGACACATTGAGGGGGGAAAAGCCATGCATGCGCTGGCTCTGAAATGGGCGAGTCACTCCCATTTTAGGATTTTAAAGCTAGAAAGAAAATTCCATGGGGGAGTGTGCTGGAAGGGAAAGGAACAAGTGAAGGGTGGGCTCTTCTCAAACTTGAGTTTTTGTGAGCTCAAGCCCTCACTATTCCAGCAAGACAGAAACATGGTAAGGGCTCCAAGAAACCGATGTGGATGAACCAAGAGCTTCAGAATAAGCTAAGGGAGAAAAAGGAAATGTTCAGGAAATGGAGGAAAAGTCAGACTTCTAAAGAGAAGTATATGAGTGTTACTAGGTACTGCAGATCAGCCATCAGAGAAACCAAAGCTCAGTATGAGTTTGTCCTACCTTCCCTTATTTCCACCCATATACTTTCCACAGGGCTGTCAACCACATTCTCCAGAACTTCCTGACAATCTAGCCCTCTCTTCACATACAGCACCAGTCCACCTCTTCTTTTACCCTTCTGGTTTTTCTTGAACAACTCACACTCATCCACTACCACATCCCAGTCAAGAGAATCATCCCACCAAGTCTCAGTGATTCCTGTTATATCATAGCCCTCTGTTTGCAAGACAATCTCAAGCTCTTCCTTCTTATTACCCATAGTACGGGCATTGGTATATAGGCACTTGTAGCCTTGTACGTTTGTGTGACCTGTCCGACTCAGGTGGGCCCCCACTGTTTTCTCTTCTTCATTGAAGCCCCCATGTTGATTGTCCCCTTCCCCATGCGGTTTAAAGTTTAAACAACAGTTACAGGTAAGTGCAAACCTGTTTTCTCAATTAACTTGTCATCTGTACAGATTTTTATGAGTCGCTCTTCTGCTTCATTTTGTCCTCCTAGCACAAATTGTTCAACCATATTTGATTCTACTTTGTTTCCCACTTTTGCAATCCAGTCACCTGTGATTATTAGTCCATCTTGTTTAGGTGTGTGGTCAGTTTCATTCTGGACACTTGGATAAAAGTTTTCAGTTTCTTCCTCTTCAGTATCTGTATTTGGGGCATAAACTTGAGTGATGGTTATGTTGATAGGCTTTCCATAAAGTCTGATATTATTTGGTCAGACTTTGGATTATAGATCCTGATGGCTTCACTATAGAGCAGCTCCGTTTCTTTTGTGGTGTTCCCTGAGTAAAACACTTTTTGTAATTTTCTGACTGAAAATGTCTTAATCCAGTCTACTTTAGTTTACTCACAGGATTGCAATGTTTAAATGTTCCTTTTCTTGTTTTATGGTTTCGTGCTTACCTTGATTAATACTTCTCATGTACCTGTTGTATCTATTGAACAGCTTTGGACCTTTCCTTTTGCATTCTCTGTGGGGGTAGACCAGGCCTCCAGAGAACAGGTCTACCTCCCCCAGTCCACTCTATTGGTAGTTCTGGCCTCAGACTGTTGCCCTGCGCTGCGCCTTAGAAAATATACCATCACTTTGGGGGGGGGGGGAACTCTTGCAGTGTACTTTAGGGTTTTTTTAATGAAATATGACAAATCACAGGTCAAGTATAACAGAGGTGGAACAATCATTGTCAGAACCCTGCCTAACCTAACAAACAGGAAGTTGCTTAAATGTTATTGACCTGCCCAAAATACTTTACAAATCATACTGAAAAGCATAACAGGTGTGCAAAAAATGTGTTTTTCCCTGGCTCCATTATAACCTATGGGGACCATTATAGTCAATGGGCCCCATAGGCTTTAATGCAAAATCAATCTGGGGGGTATCTGGGGCTCAGGGGTGCTGTTTTTTGAGGTAGAGGCACTAAATTTGCAGCATTGCTGCTGGTGTCTCTCCTCAGCCCCCCTACAAGTTTCGAAAAGATTGAACCAGGGGGTCCAATTCTATGGGTCCCAGAAGGAGATGCCCCCATCCTCCATTGTTTCCAATGTAGGGGGAAATGCCTTAGTGTGAGCAGAAGCTTAAAATCCCTGAGCTGGAGCTAAAAGTTTGTGTGCCAGTGTCCCCGAGCACAGCTTAGAGGAGTGGTGGTGAACCTGTGGCACTCAGAGCCCTTTCTGTGGGCACGCGTGCCATTGCCCCAGCCAGGCCCAGACCATTGTTAAAGTATTCTCTGCCAAATAATTTTAAGTAAATGAAAGCATTTGGGATTGTTTTCCTTACTTTGTTTGGATCATCTTAACCTCAGTATTCAGGTTAAATTGCCGTGTTGGCACTTTGCAATAAATAAGTGGGTTTTGGGTCACAGTTTGGGCACTCGGTCTCTAAAAGGTTCACCATCACTGGCTTAGAGAGAACTCTGCTTGTACTTAGTATATGCTCTTCCCCAGTAGTTGATTGAATGCTATCCAGCCTGGGGGTCCTGTCTTCCAGCATATATGTGTGTGTATATATATATATATATACATATATACATATATTTGTTTTGGATTGTATCATCATAGGGTTTTCAAGGTATGAGATAATCAGAAGTGGTTTACTGTTGCTGCTGCCTTCTGTGCAGTACTAATGAGGGTTAGCTGAAGTGTCACTGCCACTTCTCTGCCAGAGTCACCTTCCACTACTCCTGCTACCCAGTAGCTACCCTTCAAAGATTTCTCCATTCTCCCTGTAACCACTGGAACTGTCCTTTCTCTTATGCTGGTGTGGCCATTGATTCCTGAAGGGGGTTGATGCATCTTAGTCTGGTGTCTCAGCTGTGACTATTCTGCCTTAAGTAACTCTGCTGAACTCTTTACAGTATTGCTCTCAGCTTTGCTGACACATACAGTCCCCTTCACGATGTTAAAAGTGCACGTCCAAGAGGGGATCTCTTTATATTTCGCCATGTGTCTTCACATTCTTTGCTGCAGGCTGTTGCTTCCAGACTTGTATTTTTACTGTTCTTTTGTGCATCTTTTTGGCAATAGAACCAAGCTAATAGGAGAGATGAAATCTTCTATTGAATATATTAGAAAATTTATGGGACATCCATTCTCGTCTTTCACTCACTAAGGCTGCACTCAGATGTTACATTAAATGGATATTACAATTAACATGGTGCACAAATTTAGGTTGTTCCTGCTCTTGTGTACATCACTGCTATCTTATTTCAGTGAATGAATCCTGCAGTAATAGTTACAAAGTCCAGTTACCTACTGCATACAAATGCAGCTTCCTGGGTTAGTCCAAGTTAGAATCCTAGCTTGTATAAAGAAAAGTAAATCAATTCTTAGAATTCTAGAGAGTTTAGGGGGTGGGAGGAACAGTTAGTTCTAATTGACCTGGACATGTGCATTTTTACATTGTGGGAACTGGAGTTGGTTTAATCCAGGATTCTTCCACCAGGTTCTAGATAAGAAGGGAGGAACTAAATGGAGGTTTGAGCAAAATAAACTGGGGCTATGAACGTGCTCATTTATTGTGACGTGTGAGTGCAGTCTTTGTGTAAATGTGTACCACAACAATTTAAGAATTCTGTGATATGAGTATATTTGAGTGCCAGTTATAACTTCTTGGAATCTGTTGCAGTAAACCAGTAAAATGCCATTCTAGACTGGGAAGAGTTGTGCTCTGCTAGGACAGGGGATATCCAACGCCCTTCAGGTGCTTTCCATCAATGCATTTTTAATAATATCTAGAATATATCTAGAATGATTTGACCTATAGTAGCATGTCTAATAAATCAAGACTTGGGGCCTACATTCATCCAATCAGTACTTTCTCTTCGTATTCCCCTGTCTATTTGAAAGCAAAAAGAATTTTGAAAGCTCCTTCTTTAGTCAAACAGGGGGATCATTTTTGTTCTTGACACAGATAAGGCAGTTTACACCTTGTGGAACGGGCAGCTTTTAAACAGAGGAACACTTGTATGCCATGTTGCTTTGAAGTCAGAAACATGTCCTCTGCTTCCCTGCAAACTGTAAGTATCATAATTTTGAAGCTAGAAATCTGTTAGCCCAGATTATGCAGATTTCAGATGGCGCAAAACATTCCTGTTGTATGCATGAGAAAAACAAATCCATGTTCTGCTGGCAATAAATTTGTGTATAGTTTTTTTATGCATAGTTGCAAAAACTGTTTTTCAGCTTACAGATCTTAATATCTTGAACAAGGAATATCTTAAATGTCTTTATTGTTTGATCCCTAGTCCTGAAAAACTTGATGTTGATATGGTTATGAGTATTGAAGATCTGACAAGGAAGATCTCACCGAAAGTGTTCTATAAAGAATCCTATTCAGGAGAAAAGGAAGGTAAGACTTTTTTTGGCCTGTGTACATGTTCACTCATTTCATGTCATAGTATGGTAAACAGTTTAATGACTGGATTGCTTTCCTTCTCAGAATTCAGGAGTGGACTGTACTGTAGTCTTTATGAAGTTGTGGAGAAGACTAGATCGGGAAGTAATTTGGAAGGTTTGCTTCAAAAGCTAGAGAAAGAAAAACTAGTGAGTAGCTGTTCTCCTAGAATACTTTTTAATTCAGTTTTATTACGTTTTAAAAGCCATATGCAAAATAGATCACAAGCCAAGACATATAAAGTAACAACAAAAAATTCTTACATCATGAAAAGAAGGTTGAATGAAGTAATGTCAGCATTAAACTGAAAATTCATAAACCAAATAAAAGCTTGTTATGAATGACAATTTTTTTAAAAAAACTCCTAAACATTTTATCAGTGGGCTTGGTCAATTGTTACCTTTTTGTTTTGACATCTCAGGATTTTGGCAGTTGGCATAAATTTCCAGTGTTTTGTTATGAATCAGTTGGATCTTTTTTCTAAGTCACTCAGCAAAACTTAGGCTGAAATACGTGCTAAACAGCATGCGCACTATTTTTCCAAAAGGTTTGAATCACTGTGTAATTTTTCCTTTAATTTTTGTTTAAAAATGAAATAACTACAAAAATAACTTGGAAATGACTCTGTATTTTTAAAATTGAACTAGTCAGAATTATTTCTCAAAAGTCAAGCTTCTATTGTTTTTTGACTGTGTGATTCCACCAAATTTTATTTTCTTCATTATCATTCTGTGCATCTTCCAAACAGTTCAAAACACATGAGTCCTCCCTCCTCCATTTTATCCTCACAGAACTCCTTTGAAGTAGGCTAGGCGGAGAGTGGGTGACTGGCCCAAGCTTGCCCTGCAAGCTTCATGGCACACTGGGATCTTCGAGTCTTCTCTGTGCAGTCCCACACATGGGTAACAGTGACCGCACTGAACCTAGATCTCAGAGAATTGCAGAGCTCTCCTCAGCTGTTTTGGAGCGCTTTCTCCTCAAGCTCTGGAGAGCAGGTACGCTCTCTGCATACTTGGAGCTGAGGAGAAGGTGCATCCCACTCAGTTCCTCTTCGACCACTGCACAAGCCAGATCTCTTCTGTCCTTTTTCCTTGATTGTTTGTCTCCTCACCGTATCTTGTTTTCTTGTTCATTTTGTTTTTCTGTTGTCTTTTCTCCTGTAAAACAAAACAAAAAAGATCCTCTGAGTTTGTCTCCGTCTTTGTCTTCCCCCTCTCTTTCTCCCTCCCCTTCCCTTTCCTCTGTGGAGGTCTGTGAGGGCAGCATATGGGAGATGCTGATTTTTTTAAACAGTACCAGTCTTGTGGAGCTAAGCTTCCATCTACATACAGTCACCAACTCTGCCTCCTCTGTCTTGATGAGGCACACTGGGTAGAATCTTGTCCTCGCTGCGCTAAGTTCACGAAGCAAGCGAGAAAAAAACGGACTCTGCAGCTCCATAGCCTCATTAAATCCTCTCTAGCCCTACCAGTGTCCTTGTTAGCTTGTTCTGCAGCATCTCTGCCTCCTCAGCCCCAACAGGACACTCCGGTACCAAAGGCCCTGAAAACAAAGCCTTTGTATCCAGCCAAGATGAAGAAATTGGACAAATCGGTCAAGCGTCCAGCTGATTCTTCTAGCACCGTGCGTACTCAAAAAACCCAGGTGCTGACAACTACCTCAGTCCATGGCTATGCCGACGGTGCAACCATCCACCTTGACTGCTGTGGTACAGACAATGTCTTTACTGCAGCCTCCGTCCTCTGACCTGGCTTCTACAGTCTCAGCAGATCCCGCCAGGCAAGGCAGTTATATCAATCCTGTTCTGGTCACCTCTGGTGTGTTCCTCTTCACCGGTGCACCTATCTTCTGAACACTGTAGGTGGCTTCAGCACGACCCGCCTGCCCACTCTTGGGCAGCACCTCAGTACCAATACTGATCTCGATCCTGGAGCCCACGTTCACCAGACTGGCATAGATTTTGTTGTTCATGGTCCGCTTCTTGCCATTGGAGCTGAGGTCACTACTCTCCAGATTCTCATATCCCAAGACATTCTTGGTCCTGTTCCTTTCTTTGGTCTCGACCTCACTATTCTAGAGATTGCTCCAGGTCACAGTCTTCCTACTATCCAGACTATCCTTCCACTCAGGACCGACGTTGCACTTGGTCTCGATCCCGAAGTGTCTCAGTCTCCCAACACTGATTGCCTTGCTTGCATAGTCGCTCACCAGCAGGCCTTTCCCACTCACTCACTCCGGTATCCACACCAGCTTCTCCTCCTCTGCCTCTTTTCAAGGGCATGAGGGAAACCCCAAACTCTCAGATGTGCCCACTGGCAACTCTGACTCCAAATCCGTTGGTCCCCCTGATATTTCACCCAACCCTTAGGTGGCCCTGCAGGATTCCTTATCTCCCTCTGATGGTTCCAAGTCCTACCTGGAGTTCATCCATTGTATGAAGGCATTGCAAATTCAGGTCTCCTCAGAGACTCCCCGTTTGAGTGATTTGGTCCATAAGCTTGTACAAGCTGACATTCCATTAACAGCAGTCCTCCCAATGCTGCCTGTTCATGTGGTCTTAAGGAGGCTTGGGATAAACCTGCCTCAGTGCCTCCAATGTCCAAATGCCTGGAGCTCTTTCCAGAGGAACCACAGTTCCTCTGACACTTCCATGTCCACCATCAGCCACTTTCTTCACTTTTTCTTGTGCCTCCAGCTGTTCTCTCCAGTCTGCAGTGGGGGTGCAATTGGGACAATCTTCTTTGTCCTAATCTGCCATTCTGAGATCCCCTTCTGGATGTCCTTGTCACCACAGATGCTTCACAATGGGGTTGGGGAGCCCACTGAGAGGATCTTGCTGTGCAAGACTGATGGCCACTCCATCAGGCCCATCTACACATCAGTTGCTTGGCGCTGTTAGCAGTTCATCACGCCCTCCACTCCTTCCTTCTTTCAGTCTAGGCTTGGGTGATACATGTTGCTGTGGGCAATGTGGCAGGCATGTACTATGTCAACAAGCAAGAGGGCATGGGATCCAAGACCCTTTGTCGCTTTGCATAAAATCTGTAGCACTGGTGCATCCTCCATGAAATCACACTCTCTGCCATCCACGTCTTGGGTGTGCTGAATGTTGCAGCCAATTATCTCAGCAGGACGTCCATGAGCGAACACAGATGGTCTGTCAATCTGACCTATCTGCATGCCATCTTTGATCAGTTCGGTTACCCAAATGTGGATGCCTTTGCCACTGTAGAGAATGCCAGATGCCCCCATCTTCTTCAGCCTAGGCCACCCAACCCAGAGGTCCTTGGGGGATGCCCTTCTTTAATGCTGGACGGGGCATGACCTATCTCTTCCCCCTTTTACCTCAGATCCTACAGGTGCTCCACAAGATCCTTCACAATCGCTGCATCCTCCTCACCCCTTGTTAGCTGAGACAGTTGTGGTTTTCCCACCTGCTATGACTCCCCTGGAACAATTTTCTACATCTCCCATGACTTGCTCTTGCAACAATGAGGGAGAGTCCACCACCACGATCTTGCCTCCCTTCCTCCGATGGCATGGCACCTTTCCATGTAGAATTCTTGCCTGCTGTCTGCCAAGCCTTGCTTAATGCACAGAAACCAGCCACTTGCTGTACCTACACTGCTAAGTGGAAAAGGGCTGCCTGCTATGCCACTGGTCGTAATTTTGATCCCACAACAGCTCTGTTGCCTGCTGTTCTATCCTCCTTGGTGTATCTCCAACAATTTGGTCTTGGATTTTCGTCTGCCAAGGTCCACAGCTTTTTATCAACCTGTTGATGGTTGCCCTTTATTTTCCTACTCAACTACAAAGACGTTTCTGAAGGGCATGATTACATCCTCTAGTAAGTCCTTGTGTCCCAGGGTCGAACCTTTCTCTTATCCTTGCTAAACTGATGGGGAAGCTCTTTGAACTGCTGGCCTTGACTCCCCTACATTTTCTTTTGTGGAAGACAGTGTTTCTCGTTGCCATTACTTCCACCAAGCATTCTAGTGATTCGTCCGCTTTGTCTGGAGCCTGCCTTTTTGGCGAAGCTCATTTTGTCTTCATTTATCACAATCAACCACCCTACCGACCTTTCAGAATCCTCTGACAACGCTCAGCACACGTTACACTCCTTGGATGTTCACCATATTCTGTCATTTTATCTCTTTTGCACTCAACCTTTCTGCAGGGACCCTAACCTGTTCACTGCATATGGCAATCCACGAAAGGGGCTCAAGGGTTCATCTCAGAGACTGGCGAAATGGATAGTTTCCACAATTACTTCGTGTTATGCGTTGGCACATGAACCTTTGACTACTCACTTTCAGGCTCACTTGACGTGAGCAGTTTCAACTTCTGCAGCTCCTCTGGGTGGTGCATCCCTTGAAGACATCGGTAATGCAGTGATATGGTCCTCTCCGTCGACCTTTGTCACCCATTACTTCCTCGACCTCTGGGCTCGTCATAATACCTCCTTTGGTTCAACAGTGCTGCTGTCGTGTTTTCCACTAGAACAGCTTTGCTCTGTAACTAAAGTAAGCCTGTTGGATGTTTGTTCTCTGTTGGCATCTTTTTGCTTGTCAGTTGCTAGCACCCGCCATCCTGATTTTGTCCAGCTCTCTAGTCACCCTTGTGTGGAATTGCACAGAGACCACGAAGAAGATAAACAGGTTGCTTATTTGTAACTGATGATCTTCGAGTGGCCATCTGTGCAGTCAGATATGCCCGCCCAGCCTTCCCCACTGCTGGCATCTCTTGTTCATTTACCTTTGGTTGACATGACTTAGCAGTGGTGGTCGAAAGAACTGAGCGGGATGTGCCTTCTCCTCAGCTCTGAGCATGCGCAGAGCATGCCCACTCCTCAGAGCTTGAGGAGAAAGAGCGCTAAGACAGCTGAGGAAACCTCTGCAATTATCCGAGGTCCGGATTCAGTGCAAGCATGTGTGTGACTGCACAGATGACCACTCAAAGATCATCAATTACAGGTAAGCAACATATTTTTTTCAACCTGGGTTTTCCAGATCTTAGTTCACTTACAACCAATAACTTTTATGCGAGAACATTTTCAACCCATTCTATTGTTTCATAGGTCTTGCTTAGTCAGTGAGGAGTTAGATTTCTGACCATATACAAATACTTGATCCTGGTGAATATACAAAGTTGCCTTGTACTGAATCCATCAGGATAGTTACTGTCTACTCAGACTGGCAGTGGCTAGGGTTTCAAGTGGAGGTCTTTGACATCACCTACTACCTGATCCTTTTAGCTGGAGAGGCTGAGGATTGAACCTGGGACCTTCTGTGTGCAGAGCAGCTGCTCCACCATTGAGTCGTTGCCCTCCCCTGTGTTTGTGTTAACATAAAGAGATGCAATATTTATTTATTCATTATATTACATTTATGAATCTCCCGGTCTCCACATTGTAGGGCTCTGGGTGATATACAACATAGTAAAAACATTAAAACTACAAAATATAAACAGTATTGGTATTAGTATGTTAATTAAAAAATCAAGTGGTCCTTTAGTCTAAATTATTTGCCAAGTGGTGTTGAAGTTTAGGATTCTTGCAGGGCATTCTTAAGCAGCGTTACTCAGTCATCTTGGAAAAGTATAACTGCTTAGGAATACCATGTTAACATCTTCCATTTCTTTTTTAAATGATTGTGAAAATGTCCTTCAGTTGAAAAGAGCAGTATAGATATGTAGATAGCAGAACTTTCTAAAAATTCCAAAGAATAATTTGGTCAGATTATATTTGGATGGCTACACTACCAAAGTGCTGTCTGTTTGAGATGAGCCACCTTGAAATCCTGATGTTTGCATGCTCATGGATCTCAAATTTGCTTCAAGGTTTGGTAGGTCTTCTGTCTTAACTCCAATTTGTCTAACTCCAGTTTACAGCTTACCATCCAGAGCTGGAAGCATGTTTTTAATAGTCGCAACTTCTTTTTTGCAGGTTATTGTTAAACCACTTGTAGATGGAGGATATCTGTTGCTGCTTTCTCCTTGTCAAATGGCTTCACCGTATGGTATGCAGTTTTTTGTTTCTACATTGGCTGCTTAGATTGCTTAATGAGCAGCTTCATCTTTCTTACTGTGTTTTTTTTTCTCCCTCCCCCCAGACAATCAAGCAGGAAGACCTCGCTCTCTTCAAGCACTGTTTCTGTTCCGGAATCATAGAGGTGTAGGAACATCAAGTAAAGATTTTCTTTTTCTTACCTGTCTAATGCACTTAATACTGTGAATTCTCCCTGTTGTTTCAGTCTTGCTTAGTGAGGCAATAATAGGAACTGACCAAACCCTGTAAGTCCAAATGAAGTTTACCTTTTAAAATGCATAATGTTCTATTGAGTTTTGCAGTAACTTATAAGGTTTGACATGCAATCCAATGTGAAATATCTTCATTTATAAATTAAGTGTGATTTTTTGGGTGTGCCTAATCAAAGTTCTGATGCAGTGTCCATAGAGTAGGCTTAGGCAAAATTTTTACGCATCTGGAAGAGAAGCTGTAGTGTTGCAGAGAAGCTTGCGTGGAACAAATGATCTATTAATGTTGATAAACAGAGGAAAGAGGCTCTGCTTCTTCTAGGTTCTGTTGGGAAGTATGAAAAGGGTAGTGGCTAAGGCTGCATTCACACTGCGGTAGCAAAACACAACTTGTTCACCCTGAGCCAATTTGAAATCCTCAGGATTTGCATGCCCATGGAGTTGAAATTAAAGACTTCCTGGTTTAGGAGGTCTTCAGTATGTTGCAACATCCAAGTCTAGACACTGTAACTTACGGGCTTCGTTTCTTGAACAAGAGCTGGGATTCTCTACTGAGGTAAGCTGGGCATGAGAAAAAAAGGAAGGTGTGTCTGGAGTTCTGAATAGTAGTTTTTTTTGTAGTTTGAATAGTATGCTAAACTTCATTCAGAAGGGTGGGCTGGGTTACTAACAGTAAAGGCTTTTGGGCAGATTTTGGATTTCATTTTTTAAATGCTTAGTAGGGCAGCAGGGAATTCTTTTTCAGGACAGTGTTGCTACAGTAGGTAGTAGGTGAGTTGTTATATCTTTCCACATGTATTAATAATTGTGTTGCGTATTTAAATAATTGATCTTTTCCCTTGATTGTCTTTATTTTGAACACAGAGCAAAAACATGACCAGAAAAGTACAAGTACAAGTACTTCAGTATGCCAGGATATGGTTAAACCAGACTTTACAAGATTTATACAGTCACTGCACTATGGTCTTCTGAATTCTCGTAAAGACCCTAAATCTGATCTAAATATTGCGATGGAAAGGTATATACGTGACTATCTGAAACGGTATAGTAAATTTAAACCGTTTGTTCTCTATGAGTATAAACCAATCTTGGATGAGAAAAGATTCTTGCATGCTGGTCCAAAAAACAAATCCAATCTTGATAGCGCCTTACGTACCTACATATTTGGTTCTGAAGCCTACCAGATTCCTATTTCCAAAATCGAAAAAATGGACGGGAATCGAAAGCCTCAACAGTTCAGCCCTGTTTCAGATTATGAAGCCCCAGAAGAAGAATCTGACTGTTCAAAGAGAACAACTGGAAAAAGAAATAGTTCTAAAGGTGAAATGATAGCTGCCCAAAAAAAGCGTTGTCAGCCCAAGGATTATGATGATGAAAGTCTCAGAGAACTGATTAACTTAATTCAATGTAAGAAAAATAATGTAGATAGAGAATTTGACGCAGAAGGCAATAGAAACAAGAGCAGATCGAAACGAAAGCTGGAAAGCAGTATGGAAAGCCCACAAAAACGCTTAAAAAATAGCACTTCTTCTGAAAAGGATTGTCATTATGATGGTAAGTACACTAGTACTACTATTCTTGCTTTTTGGAAACATCTTAATTTTCTTTCAGCCATGAACTTGTTGCTCTTGTGGCATAGTCAATATCTGTGGCAATACGATTCTGTAAAAGGTTTACTTCGAGTTCACGTGTTTGTGCCTGAAAGACTGTACTTCTGAGCCTGTTCTATGTGTCTTCTTCTCACTAATGAACCATCTGTAGTAGTCTGAGACTAAGGAGATTTGCCTTGCGTGTGGGATAGGAAGAGCATAGTGCTTGATTTTTTTCTAATACTCTTGTTACTTTTTTACTGCATTTGCTGGGTATGTAGTTCAACTGGGCATGACCACCTGTATCTTGACCCCCTATGCCTTTTGTCTTATAAACTAAATATTCAATTGATTACATCTTAGAGATGTAATATGTCTACAAGTTGTTACCCTCTGTCAGTTATAGTACTGGTGCCACAACAGTTGATAAAACCCCTAACCTCTCTGTGTTCATGTACAACACAGTGCAGGTTTGAGTGGGTTGGAGCATCACAGGTGGACTGTGTCATTTGTACAAAAAGAAGATAAATAATCATCCTTTTTAGAGATGTGAAATTTCCAGAAATTTTGAAGCCATGGGGAAAAGTGTGTGTTTTTCTTCAGGTTTTTTTGGGGGAGGGGGGATGGAAATATGAGAAATCTAAATATATGCAGTACTTAACTGTCCTGCGAAACCTGAACTAATTGCACTGCTTTAACAACATAACATACCTTATAACTTAGCATATAAAATTGTAAGATCTGACTTATTTAAGGAATTTAAAAGTCATAAATGCCTTAATTTTATCCAGACAGAAATACCCAGTACTTGAGAGAAAACTGCAAGCTGATGCACTGTATACTGTTTTAGCTCATGGACCTTAATTTTTGGTATCTGGTTAGAGAGACCTCAGTTCTCAATAAAACTTTCAAAATTTTCATCTGAAGCTTTGTTCTGGCTTCTTCCCCACCTTCTTCTGAATTTTTTTACCTCCAGCAACTTAGGGCAATAAGTTGCTTTTTACCCAGTCTGTGGGTATATGTGTCACAGTGGTTTGAGGAACAGTGGAAAGGTCAACCGTCGGTCAAGTCAGAAGCACAACAGAACATATATTAGCTGAAAAGCAATGAGAGCTCTGCATGCTTCTCTCATGTTGCCCTCATTGAAGGTTAGATATACTTCTAGGTACAGAAATGCATCTTGGATTCTAGATATGTCTACAGCAGGCTCACCTTGCCTTTAGAAGGTTTTCCACTCATTCTAAAAGGTAAAATGTTTCATAGGAATTTTTCTCAGTATTCTGTCAGAAAAATTGGAAAAAAGGCCTTAGTTTGTTTTGTTTTTTTTAAAAACGGAGAAAAATAACACACACACACACCCCGGGGGAGGGGGAGGGGCTTCATTTCGCTAGCTCTTTGTGGTAGTACAGCTTTTTTCTTTGGACTCAGATTTAAATTGGAAAGTATTTTGCCATGCTTGATGTATTTACTACAGCGCACAAGTACAGGTTGTAGAGAACTTCTAGTGTAACTTCCTTAACTTTTCTGTTTTTAGGGGAGAGAGCCTCTGAATCATTGTCTTCAATTATAGCTGATCTTGGTGGACGTGATACTGATCTGAGACAGCAAAATGTTCCTGATTCTTCTGTTACTGAAAGTGTCATCTCGAAAAAAGTTTTAGATGCGTTGGCTGATCCAGATTTTCTGGCAAGATTTTTAAATCATGCTTTAGCAGAAAACAATACAAGGCAACTTCCTGAGTATGAATCCATTCCAGCACAGGTCAAAGAAGAACCCGAACTCCCTAATGCTGCACACATTGAAAATGTACAGTTCAAGGATTCTCAGAGCTCTGTCATGCTTGAAACTACTGCACCATGTTTACTTCAATCCGTTGATGTGTCGGCTAATGAAGCAGGCATGGACCACATGCTACATTTAAAAGTAAGGCCTTTTAAAATAATTTTAAAACTCCTTATTATATATGTTGTCAAAGGCTTTCACAGCCGGAGTTCATTAGTTGCTGTAGATTTTCGGGTTGTGTGGCTGTAGTCTTGGCATTGTAGAACCTGACGTTTTGCCAGTAGCTGTGACTGGCATCCTCAGAGGTATAACACAGAAAGATGGAGTACTCTCTGTGTCAAGGTGAGAAGAAAAATGGTGGGCAGGTAATTTGTATCTACTCCAGAAGGCGGGGTAGGGCTTTTTGTGGGATGGGTATATTGATCCCGAAAAATATTGGTATTTTCCAATATTCCCAAATCCCAACATCGATATGGTATTTGGATTTGGGATTTTTCGGAAATCCCAATTTTTTTTGCTTCATTATACCCTTGGGGCACCATTATAGTCAGTGATCCCCATAGGCCAGGGGTGGCCAAACTGTGGCTCAGGAACAGCATGCAGCTCTTTCACACATATTGTGTAGCTGCCGGCAGGGTGACTGGGGAAGTGAAAGGGAGGGGGAGGTATGCTTCCCTGATTGGTCTTCCCCTCCCCAGCCAGTGTTCCCCTCTCTGGGTAGGCTTGAGGTGTGTGGGGGCAGCAAGAGAAAGAAAGGAACTTTAACTTTATATGCATTCTCGAAGTCCCCTCTCCCGCCAGCTGACTTGGAGAAAGCATTTGTCTCTTTAAATCTGTTTTCTAAGCCAAGCTGGCATTGGGGGGGGGGGTCTTGGAGGATGCATTTAAAGTTAAAGTTGCTTTCTTCCCACCTCTACCTCCTTTCCCCATCTATTTCCTTTGTTTCCACTTTCTTCCTCCTTTCTCTCTCTCTCTTTCTCTCCTTTCCTTCCTCCCCCTCCTTCCCCCATCTTTTTGCTTTCTTGGTTTTTCTCTCCCCCTTTCCTTCCTCTCTCCCCATCTATTTGCTTTTTTCCCATCTTTCTCTCTGTTTCTCCCCCTTTCTTCCTTCTTCCTCTTTCTTCCTTCCCCCTCCCTCCTCCCATCTATTTGCTTTCTTTGTTTCTGACACTCTCTCTTTCATTATTTCTTTCCACCTCTGTCTCTCTTAGACAAATATCATTAGGAAACAAATAAATATCATTGGACAAATATTTATCATTAATTGTTTTTACTCCTTTTATTTTTATTGTTGGCAGTCTCATTTAATGTTAATAAAAAGCAAATTTGCACATTTTTAATAAAAATGTGTGTAATATTTGTTTCATGCCTTGCAGCTCTCAAACATCTGATTTTTATTCTATGTGGCTCTTACGTTAGGCACCCCTGCCATAGGCTATAATAGAGAATCGATCAGGGGGTATCTGGGGCTCGGGGGCCCGCTGTTTTTTTTTGAGCTAGAGGCACCAAATTCGCAGCATAGCTGCTGGTGCTTCTCTTCAAACCCCCCCCCCCCCCCCAGTTTCAAAAAGATTGGTCCAGGGGGCCCAATTCT
>NW_015165243.1:1169532-1173004 GCF_001447785.1 Gekko japonicus | reverse complement strand
TGCTGGTTTTTCCCTCCAACCCCCCCCCCCCCCCCAGTTTCAAAAAGATTGGTCCAGGGGGTCCAATTCTATGGGCCCCAAAGAGGGTTTCTCCATTCTCCATTGATTTCAATGGAGGGGGAAAAGTGTTTAAAGGGATTACGATCTCTTTAAATGCCTTTGCCAAGCTGCGACTCTGTGGGTGAACTCCGAAGGCATTTAAAGGGCTTGCAGTCCCTTTAAACACATTCTCCAAGGGTGAGTTCACCCAGGAGGTGTTTAAAAGGGCTGCAGTCCCTTTAAACGCCATCGGGCAGTCCTGAAAATTCAAATATTTTTGGGATTTGCTGAAAAACTAGCCAAATTAATATCCGTCTGAAAGAATATTTGAAAAATACCAGTAAAGTATTTTTTCGGATTTCTTTTGGCTGAGATATCGCCAGTTGCACACCCCTACTGTTACACATGGCTCACTGAGTTTTTAAGGTAGCAGCAGAAGTTGTCATTACACTCCAGGTTTTTCTGGAGTCCTCAATATCAGTTTTATTTTAGATAGAATAACTTGAACACCCGGGATTCAGTCTCTAGTTTCATTGTACATTGTGTGGTGGATGTCTTTGCTTCCATATAAGCGACATTCTGGCTAAATTCCTTGGATGGAATCTGTAGTAGCCTTTTTTCCAACCAGGATCAGGAGAACTGCTATTCAGCATCCTGGTTTAGTGAAGGAGAGCACAGGGATAGCTGTGAGTGTTCTTACTGTTCTTCCAAGTAAAGAGAATGTTTCCACACCTGCCTTTGGTTTGTCTGCTGAATATGATGTTTGTTTGGGAAGGATCTGTGTTTCATTCAGGTGGCTTGGTGTCACTTTGAATGACCTGTCTCTTTTGTACATTTTTTTTAGTGGTTAGCTGAAAGTTTTCTTCCTTAGGTGGTATCATGAGGTTAAGCCACACAAGTTTTTAAAGGGGTGGATTCCTTTACCAGAAGAAACAAAGAAACAAGTTTGCCCTTTTGTCAAGACTCTACAAAAGAGGCCATCCTTCCAACTAAAAAGAAGGAATGCTTATGTTAAGACTAGTGTTCTACATTCTGCAACCTGCTAAATGTACAAAGAAGTTAGTAGTTCACTAATTTAAGAACTACTTCCTTGCCTGGCTGCTTGAAGATGATTATTAGTCATCATAAACCTAACTTTGTGTGGGTAAATTAAAATACTTCCTAAGTGACTTGCAGTGCAAGCGTTAACATGTATACTCAAAGCAAACCCCACTAGGGTCTTAATCATCAGCACACTTTCTAGAGATTGCAGTGGTAGAGTGGTTTGTTTTGCATTACTTCACGCAGATATCTGGATCTGCACAGATCTGTCCTTTGGATACCCAACTTTCAGGGATTCAGCTGGTAATTACTGAAAAAAGGGCCTCTTTTGTGGTAACACTCCGATTTTGGAATTCAATCCCTAGGATGGTTTATCTGACACTGTCATTGCTACGTTTTTCGTATTCATACAAACATTTAACATCAACGAACAAAGGATGTGTGATGCTTGAAATTTTGGATTTTTATTGTTCATCAGTTTTATTCTGTTTAAATGGACTATTTGAATGATTTCTTTAAAGCAGTGAAGGGCAGACTTTATGTTTCTGGGACCTGCTTAATATTTTTTTCCTGAGAGTCTTAGAAGCCATCAGTCACAAAATGACAGCTTAGGGTCACTTACTGAAGTTGGTCTGAAGTGTTTTCTTTTACTCTTTTCCCAAAGCAGTCTATCACCACCGCCCCAAGTTGTAACTTGCCCTACAGGGGAGAAAATGTAGTTACCTCTGTTTTTATCTGCAAGAGGCAAATAGCAGCTTTGATCAGGCAAAGTCTCTAGCATGCTCCAGAGCCCATGGTACATGTGTACACATGTACCGGAAGAGGAGAGAGGTAAATGGGAAAGGGAACAAATTTTGTTGTTCTTCCATCCAGACAAAAGGTGTATGCATGCATGTGCTGCCTCCTCACTTTCACAAAACACCATGAGAGAAGCTGCTGAAGTACATTTAAAGTTAAGAAGGTTATTAAAGCAGCACTGGAGGTGGGGAGGAGAACTATTTTTAATTGCTTGGAGAGTGACCTTCTGCCTGCCCCTAAAGGTATATTGAGGATTTTGTAACAGCAAGGCTTTTAGGTGTATATTCTGTACATAAAGCCATATAAGGCTTGAATTTCAAACACTGCTTATGGTGTTGTTTGATACAAAGTCAAAAATATTTTTAGAGATTCTTAACTATTTTACATCACAATGGCAAAAGAATAATAGTTTTGAATTGTGACTGAAGAATAGTTATAAACTGACTACTGTGTGTTTATTTAGGAAACAAGTACTGGAAGTGTAAGTAGTTTTGATGGCTGCAGCAGCCCATGTCCCAGCACCCCCCTTGAACAGAAGTATCACAGGCAACATTCCAATTCAAATAACACTGGGGAGACAGCAATGAACTGGAAATTAATTCCTATCACAGGTAAGTAGCATAAATTTATTAATATATCTCATGTCTAAATCTTCCAGAGACCATATTTTGATGGAAGATAGAGGGATAAGAGTTCTTAATTGCATCTTCTGCAGCTTGTTCTTATCCTGAGGTTATTTTTTTCTTATGGAATATTTTGAATTTTATGTTCTGCAAATGCACCCATGTCTGGTTTTACTTAAACAGCTGTGCACTAACTGTTCAGGTTACATCTGCTAAATTGCTAGAGTTGTTTTCATATTCATTGCATCTGACTGGAAGTAGGTATATTGAATTCTGAGTAAAGTTGGTGCCATCTAGCAATAGGGGCACTGCAGTCATGGAGCACATATATTGTGGAAAAGTTGGGTCACTGCATAAGAAATTCAGAGATATATGAAGTGTGTAAGTAATCTCTCAACATGAAAAGATGGTTCCTTTCTTTATAATTGAAGTAGGTCAAAGGTTGTACTGCACCTTGATCTAAACATGGTAGGGATCATCAAGGGCCAGGTGAAACTGCTTCTGAGACTGTATTTTATCTAAGACATGTCAGGTGGCCATTCCTGATTGAAAGGGATCTCATTCATACTCAGTCTTTACCTTTTTAAGACCTCAGAGTAAGATATTATGCAACTTCTCTGGCTATCTCTTGTGATTAAACAGCTCAGTACTTTCAAGAAGACAATGAGCCTTGTTGAGCAAATAGTGTCAGTATAACTGTATCTTACTAGGAGCACTTTAAGAGTTTTACTTACCAGATCTAACAAACTATGAACAAAGCACTTCATCCTTTTGTCAGTGGTCTTCTTGAGTTCTTCAGTAGTTTGGTTTTTTTAAAGCTCCAGACCTGTGTGGGATCATTTTGAGAAGGATATTTGGCAGGGGTTGGGGGTGAATTCTTTTGAGGTTAGTTCCTGTAGAATTCATTTTACTGTGGCTTTTCCAGTGGAATGTCACTTATTGATGTTTCTCATAAATTCATTTGATTCCTG
>NW_015165243.1:1113879-1169390 GCF_001447785.1 Gekko japonicus | reverse complement strand
CCTGCTGGCCTTTAAAGTGTTCTATCAATGTATGGAGATAGATTTGTTTTATTAAACAGCATCTAACTGTTTCTTGACCTACTTGATTTTCGTGGTGATTTTCATATTCATCTGTCTGGACTCTGAAGAAGGTGGTGCTATCTGTGTCATGCTTGGTTTATGCTGTGCGTTTCCCCCCCCTCGGGGAATATGGAGTCTTTGACACAACATTTGTGTGGAAGCAGCAGTGGCAGGGTTAGGTAGCTCAAATCTTAGAACACCAACAATGTTTAATATGGGATTTCGCAGTCTGCTCTCTTTTGCAGCTTGAATATTCTTAGCAAACTTAGAATTAGTCTCTTAAATCAGAAGGCGATTCTGTAATACCCAGATTTACCTGAAAATAATAGCAATTATTAGTTTTATACACTATAGAGGGCTATCAATTTTTAAATTGGTGTTATAACACAAAAGTGTGAGAGGGTTTTACATTATACATACTAAGAGAATCTAAACTTGCTAACTGCTGCTCTCCCTCAGGAGGGGCAGGAAGAGTTCCTGAGGAGCAACTGAGAGAACATGGAGATAACCGTACAGGTGAGAAGGATGGCCTTTATTGCCTATGCCACTGCTATCCAGATAGCTGAGAAGAAATATTCTTCTGGCAAGAGATTGGGTGCTAGATAGTAGTTTGCTCATATAGTTCTGGGAATTAATCATCTGAAGCAAGAAATACTAAGACATGAGACATAAAGCCCCATTTATGAGTGCCTATATAATTGTGTGTCAGTCCTAAAAGTAAATTCCATGTTCATAGGCCAATTTAGGAAAAGCATCTGAAGACAAGGGAAGCTGGCTGTTCCAAATACACAAAAATCCCATTACATCAGTATAATGAAGTATTTCCGTACCTTTGTGGCCATTCACTGTAATTGAAAAAGCTGCTACCCATGGCCATTTTATCAAGTGTATTTCTGTATACACATACTAAACATTGTAGTATGAATGCACATTTCATGTGGCTTATATGTCTAATTTTATGATACCAGAGTCTTTAAGTCATAGCATCTCTTGAAACTTTACAAGAAAATTGACTCCAAAATTCGAAGTGATATGTAAACACAAACTTCCCCCCCATTCTGTGGCCAAGGACAACTTAGAAGCAGTTGATGCAGTTCTTGAGTGTGCCCCAGGTTATGGTCTTGAGTGTGCCCCAGGTTATGGTTTTACTTGCAAGTGCAAGTCCTAATACTGATATCACTGCACTATAGTCTTCTGTGCTTCTTAAAATCTTTGATGAGGTAGACTGGGGCATTTACTTGCAAGTAGTTCATCTACAACTTTAGTTTGGGAGCAGCTCTGCTTGAGTGGGCACTCAACCAGTTTGAAGTGACAGACAAGAGGACATGAAAAGTACAGTAGTATGGAGAGCCCAGTACTGTTAGGAAATGAATATTAGGAATATTAAGAAATAGGAAAGCATATTAGTGGCTGTAAATGCAGGTTATTATCATATGACAAATTTCTGTGACTCCTTGCAAATGGCAATGTTATGGTTACCATCCTTTATTTGATGTTATAGAATGAGGTAAGAGCCAGAGGTCTGTAATATAATTTGTATTTATAGTTCAAGGATGCTTTATCACTGTATTAACTTTCAAACCATATGAAAAGTAATGTGGAAAGAGCTACAAACACCTTACCTGCTACATCCTCAATAGGTTCTTATTTCCATTTTACAAACAGGTAGCTAAGCTGAAATACAGCATATTGTCAAAGGCTTTCACTGCCGGAGTTCATTAGTTGTTGACGATTTTCTGGGCTGTATGGACGTGGTCTTAGCATTGTAGGACTTGATGTTTCGCTAGCAGCTGTGTCTGGCATCTCTGAGGATGCCAGTCACAGCTGCTGGTAAAACATTAGGTCCTACAATACCAAGACCACGGCCATACAGCCCAGAAAATCTACAACAACTAATGGAATACAGCAACTTGTCCAAGGCTGACTAGTAAAGGCAGAATTCAGATTGTATTTCAACATTAACTCAATTACGTTAGTCTGTTTTTGTAATGAAATACCGTCTCGTGGAGAATGTTATTTTTGTTCCTAAGATTCATAGCTTAACAGCCTTATTATCCAATATTTTCCCTACCTATATTTGTTGGCAGTCGTGCTGAGGTTTGTCTTCCAATGTAGAAATTAGGCAGCACCAGTAGGTAGGTGCAGATCTTTTCCATCTTCCTTTAGCAGCTGCCTTTTTGGGCATCGAAAAGGTGATGCTAGGGGTTGCGGTAGCCCATGAACCAAAAGCCTTTCAGAATGGGTGGTATAGTGAGGAAGCAGAAGCAGTCAAAATGCCCTACCTACTTCTTCAATCAGCAAAGTTTCTACTGGCGGCAGAAATATTCTTGTTCATGAAGAAAGGAAGTAGACACAGGCCAACTCTTCATCTTTAAGTTATACTGGGTATGTTTGGTTGTATTGAGGATAAGGGTTATTAGAGAATTTAAATTTACTTCTCTTCCAGGTATGCTAATTGCAACAAGGAATTTGTGTAGCCAGATGAATAAATAGTACATAGTCTGTAATCTGTACGTCTCCATGCATAAGTCTGTTAGGACTCTGCAGCAGAAGTAAAAAAGTGTGCGTTTATTTGGTACATGCATTTGTTTGGTATGTCCACAAGAATAGAGAGTGTAGAATGTTCTATTACTTCACTATAAACTCGGGTGGGGCCATGGTTTAATGGTAGAGCATCTGCTTTGCATGCAGAAGACACATGTTCAATCCTTATAATCACCATTTAAAGGATCAGTTAGTGTAGGTGATGTGAAAGACCTCTGCCTCAGAGCCTAGAAACCCACAGCCAGTGAGAGTAGACAGTACCAGTGATCTGATTCAGTATAGGGTAGTTTCCTGTGTTCAGATTTTGCTGTTAACATATTGTGTGTTACTCATTAAAGCAGTGCTTTGTAATGTGGCACATGCCATTGTGTGTTTTGGAGACCACTTACTGCTTGAGTGTTGAAGTAAAATCCAAAGGGTCTTCAGTGGATAGTGGTGAGGGGAACAGGGAGGTTTGGTCTGCTCCCTGCCAGCTGACAGATTAACAAGGTACTGAGCTCACCTTGGAAAGCCATATCAAATCTGCACACCCTTGGCTTTTGCCCACAGACAGATGTTCTTGTTTCCAGGCTTGGAAACTTGTACCAGTGGCTGCACAGGGAATCATCCCTCCAGTTACTTTGGAAATTGAAACCCAGAAGCATCTTTTCCCCAGAGCAAAGAGGCAGTCCCAGCTTTTCTCTGCCTCTGCTACTTTAGAAAAGTCAGGCGATACCACCATAGCATTAGCAAGGAGCACCCATTCAGAAGCTGAATGACTTGAAACCTCCCAACACCTTGTGATTGACCCTGCTTCTTTGGCAGCCATTTCATGATGCTAGCTGGAATAGTCCCTATTAGTGTTTGATGGAAATTGGTGGGTTTGGATTCTGAAAATAACATGACATTACAGAAGAGAACACTATAAAACCTGCTCTGGAAAAATGTTGCTTTCACAGTTTCCTTACATTAGAGCCACAAGGGCTCCTTAAGACTTTTGGACTTTGAGACAGTGGCTTGGATCCAACAGTGTTTCTGTAGATGGAAGGATTTCTGTCAGCAGAGTGAGAGTTTCTCACCTTCCACTGCAGCTCCAAACCCCCCCCCCCAGCAAGCAGGGTATAGTGGTTACAGAGATCCAGACTAGGATCTGGAAGACCCAGGTTCAAATCCTCACTTGCCGTGGAAGCTTGCTGGGTGATATGATGTTGAAGGCTTTCACAGCCGGAATTCATTAGTTGTTGGACCTCTCATTCTCAGCCTCACCTGCCTCCCTGGGTGGTTGTTAATGATAAAATGGATATGAGGGGCACACTGTTGCAAGCTGCTGCTGTTACCTATAAATAAATAAATAAAATGTTCTGCAAGTAGAAGTCTTGCCATCTGTGGAAATGCTTTAATCTGCTACCTTGTACTGGTATTGAAGCTAACTGACAACATGGCTAAAAAAAATTAAGTAGAAAATGAAGCACTTTGAAAACTGCATTAGATAGTGTTTCAAACCAGGATGTGTTCTTGAATAAGTTTTGTCACATTTTTACCTCTGTCTTTCCTCCAAGGCACTCAGAGTGATCTCTCCCATATCGGCTTAGCCATTCTGTGAGGGAAGTGAAGCTGTGAGTGACTGGCCCAAGGCCACTTTAGCAATCTTTGTTATTGAGGTGGGGATTTGAACCACTTCTCATTTATTGTGATCATTCGAACCATTACACCACACTGGTTGCTCTCTTATTTAAGTGTATTATTCGTTAAGGTAAGGACAATGGGTACCTCAAAACTAGATATGAATCTTGAAATGCAAAGTTGTAAATGTGCACTCAAGGTGTCTTAATAAGAAACTTACCAATAATAACTTTGTTGAATCAGGCAAGTAAGAATTGCTTGCAGGCAACAGTGCGAGATTATTCTGTGTTGAGTCTTGTGTAGTGGATTTCTGGTTCTTCCCCTGAAATAACTTCTTTCACCCTAAGGAGACTTTCTCCAACAATAGTGTGAGTGAGAGAAGCTAAGCACACCCCATCCAGAACAACTTTGTACTATTTAATACAGAAGGAAGCGGCCTCCCTTATTCTGTGTGTGTGTGTGTGTGTTCAAATGGGATGAGGATAATCAAGCATGCAGTTGCCGCAATTGAACTCTGCTTTAGAAAGGGTTCCATTCTAAACACAATATGCCTGTTGGCTGGACTTGCTTTTGTTTTCTGGCCCTGCAAGAGTGCATAAGCCCTGAGCAAGTACAGCAAACTTGACTGCTTTGCTTCTCCTTCTGGCCCTGGCTGCTCACTTTTTCTCAGATGGAATATAAGCCCATTCTTTATCTGTAGTCAAGTTATGGATGCTGTTTGCAGGTCCAGTTTTTTAATGTATGGGAGGGAGATGAGGGGAGCAGCCACTACTTGCCCTGCCCCAGACAAACAGGGGAGCTGCCTTGGCCTCCTACTCTTCTATGAGTAGAAGAGAAGGGATCTCTCCCCCTATTTGTGTCTAGAAGAGGGGAAAGGTTTCAGGTGAGTGTGTTGGGATGAGTAACCAACCTTCCCCTGATTATTCACAAGGCTGCTCATATGATCGCGAAAGTGGATAGGTAGTAGAAGACTAGGCCCAAGCGAATAAATAGGGCCTTCATTTTCTTGAAGAAAGTTCTGCTCATTTGTTTTTACAGCTCTTAGTCAATTAAATCTGCATGAATTTTTATATCAATGAACCAGTTATGAAAGGTCATATTTTCTTTATCCTGTACATGTCACAGTAAGAACCATCTTAGTGGAATTTTCTCCTCTGTAATGTTTGAGGTTTTTGTAAGTACTTGTAGTTTTAATCACTGCTCAGTGAATCTAGAGCAGATTTGTAATTGATCAAAAAGTCATTAGTGTTACCTTCTGATAGTACAGCTATTATTTGTGATTTTAAATGACTTTGGGAACTGCTGTTCCTGTAATACCGTTTTAAAAAATACAGTGTGCAACAGTTGATTTAGAAGCGTAAACTTTTAGGTCTTCAAGCAAAATGTTACTGGTCTACGGTAGTATTGAGAACAGTTTTCATGTGTAGTGGAAGACTTGAAATGAAAGAACCAGCTTGGTGAACACGTCACTGTTTTCTCTATGTGAACTGTGGTACTAGAAAAAATGTGGACAGAAGTAACCATCTTTTTTTTGTCTAGGATGCATCTCAGTTTATGGAGCATGTGCAAATGGCTTAAGGTTTTCAGAAGTTGAATTTATGTTGAAATACATGAGTAATGATAGTCAGGGGATACAAATTGACATGATGGAGAGATAAAATATAGAGAAGAACAATTAATGTACAAAGATATAGTTGTTCGAATATATATTAAGGTTTGTTACAGTCTGCTGATTGGAGAATTTTACGGAATGGCTGCAAGTGGAGCATAAGTGAAGTGAAAAGATTTTTTTTTGGGGGGGGGGGGAATAAAGCCCTGCAGGTTTATATCCTCCTTCTCTACAATTATGAACAATTGCTCCTTGGTTTTCAAGAAGCCCAAAGAAACAAAACAAAACCCACAAATCTTGTTACGGTCTTCCTTGTTCAAAGACATTTGAACAATTATCTTCTTCATTGTGATTTCCTTTTAAATACTTAAGTACCAGTCATGATGGGTACAAGTGGGTTTTGAGTGTTTCATTTGCAGTTTCATTTGCAGTTCACGTGTTCAGACTGAAATTTTGCTTCTGCTCTATTAAGCAATTTAATAAAATATCAAAAGTATACACATGGAATAAGGCTTTGGTTTATAAAACTGAGTGACTTGTATGTTTTCATTGCACTCCAGTATTAACCACTGTTGTCAATTGAGCACATTGTCTAGGCACTGCATATCTAATGTTAAAACATGTAAAGGAGAAACCTCTTCATCAAGATTTTCTTAAATCTAACCCAATTGTTAACAGGTATGAGTAATTTGTAGTTAATATCAGTTCACATCTCTTGTAGTAATAAGGTAACCAGAAATACTATGCATAGCCTGAAGTTCTGTGTTATTACTTTTATGCAGCTAATAGGAATGATAGAATTAGAAGTATAATTTTATATTAGCAGTGCTAAACAAAATATGACAACAAGCACATTTTTGTGGCCAGTGTTTTGAGGATGTTGGGAGTTTCATTTGGCTTTTGCTTTTTCCTGAAGTCTGTCAGTTAAATCCAAAAACATGACAATAACATTGTAATCTACATAAAAAAGGAAATGATATGATGAAACTTGCACATCCACCACCAATAACCCCCCCCCCCCATGGTTTGTATCATGGCAGCTATGGCAGCTGTCATAGTTTGGCAGGTGGGGCAAAGCTATGCATCCCTCATTATCATAATGAACAACTTGCTACTAAAGAACAAAGTTGTCTACATGATTCCAAGGCAATTTAGATAGACACTAGAATGCTTTATATGAGGATATAGTCCTTCCTCCAATGTTATTGTCGTATCTTAAAAATGGAGTTTTAGGAGTGAGTAATGGTATTAGGTTGGGTCCAAGCCACTAGTCTTATGACATCAGCTGTACCCTTAAGTCAGAACAATGAACTGCTGTTCTGGCAACGTCATTCGTTTAACCTCAGAAAACCTTAATATTCAATATGTTCTGTGTATTTTTGAAAGTTTTTGAAGGTAATTCAATATTGATTCTTCTTGTATAGGTCTAAAATCTCCTGAAGAACTATTGGCTTATTCACCACCAAAGGATGCTTCTCAAGATGATCCCCGAGTACTAAACAGGCAAAAAATGTCTCATTTGTTTACTGAAAGCTCAGCATATGACATACAAAAGGGAATAGAAGATGCAGTCTATACAGGTCAAGAGGAGAAACTTGAAGATCAACATGAGTTTGCAACAAACCACTGTTTGGCAAGTAAACACTGCATGAGTGGAATAATAGAAAAGGCAATATTAGATGAATACAAACTCTTCACCAGCAAGATTCAGGAGACTTTGCAACAGAAGAATATTATGTATGTAAGTGGAATATCCAAACCTGTCTTCTCAGCCAAGGAAAGGGTAATGAGACTTTCGCAATACATATGTTTGCAGGCATCAGACATTGCTGTCCAAGAATACATAGAAGGACTGAGCGAAAAGCTCAACAAGGTTGCTTTATCTTCATATGGCATCCTTCGTACACCAAATACTTGCAATTCCAGACCAGAAAATGATTTGATTATGAACACTGCATTGAACCTGTCTTCAGAAGAGCCTCTGGTACCAGCGCCTGCTGCAGATGATTTTGATATGAGCTTGTTACCAGAACAACTGGATAACAATACAGAGGAAGATTTCAGCATTAATGAACAGAAGCCATTAGAGACCTTGGACACTGGAAAAGAGCAGAGTCCAGTGCGAACCACCATAGAGACGAATCTGACAGCTGATGGAAATCTATCTAGTGCTGACCCTTTGCAACAGACGGATAAGCCACAAAAGCCTGCAGATAATGTAAATGTTACAACTCAGCCTGGCTTGGCTGACTTAATAATCAGCATAAAGCCTGAAGTGTTTGATAGCATTGTCAAAATTATTAAAGATGTACAAAAAAACACTGTAAAATTCTACATTCATGAAGAACAAGAGAATACACTTTGTAAAGAAATAAAGGTATGCTTTCCTTATTTGAGATCTGAACATGTTTTTGTGTTATTGATACATCCTTGTTTACTAAGATACTTCTGGAGATTCTTTACTTTGGGTGAGCATAAATATAAGAGAAGTAAGTTTAACCACAGTATGATACAATGGTAATAAGCTGCATCATGACTCAGACTAGTAGTATTCTGTTGTACTGTCATTGTATCAAGACAGAAATGGTTCTTAAACCATAAACAGTTTGTGGTGTGTTTAAAAACAGACAATACTTTAAGCATTTCTCTTCTGCAGATTTATTAAGGGATGACAATACAAAAGTTCCTCTTAATACTTCATATGTAAGACTAGAAAAAGTGCTTGTTCCTTTTAAAAGTCATTATAAATTCACAGGCAGAGTGCAGTAATAAATACAAGCTGTTTCACAGGAGTATTGATCCTTGTGTATTAAGTTACGTTGCTATGTGAGATTTAGTCAGATCTTTTTCCTGTATTGTTACATGTATTTGAATTTATTTATATGTAAATGAAGTCTTATGATTTACTAATTTTTTGTTGGCTTAACCTTTTTGGTACTGTGTTTAGGAATATCTTATTAAATTAGGCAATACAGAGTGCCATCCTGAACAGTTTATAAGAAGAAGGGCTGACATGGATAAACTGCTTATAATTATCCAAAATGAAGATATTGCCAGTCAGATTCATAAGGTATGTGAAATTCGTAACTGACATTCATGTGCAGTTTGGTGGCATTGAGAATTCATTTACTCTGGATACATCTGAGTGTCATTACCAGTAAAGATTCTCAATAGTACTAGGATGCTTTTGTGATTAGGTTATAGTGTATAAATACCAGTGATATTACTTCATTCAGTAACTGATACACAGTCTGGTCTAATTAATTCTTGTATTGTTTGAGTCTAACAATATATTTTCTTCAAATAGATACCATGTTTAGTAACTCTGAAGAGGCTATCCTGTGTCAATTTTGCTGGTGTCGATAGTCTGGATGATGTGAAAAATCATACTTACAATGATTTATTTGTTTCTGGCGGCTTCATTGTCTCTGATGAAACTGTTCTTAATCCAGAATTCATTACAGTTGGTAAGATTTTTTTTAAACATAGGCAAATTCAGTGCTCGGAAAATATTTGATTCCTAATGTACAAGCATAATTTCAGGATCCTTAGGTAGCCAAGCACCATGTATTTGTTTGTTAAAAAAGTCAGTGTGGGTATATTTTTAGTTTATCACTGGAATTCTGCTGTGCAAAACAGGATTGTTTGTTACTACAGTCTAGTAGCACTAAAAATATTGCTCGGATGTATCAGTCACTTGCCCCAGAGCCCCTATCTATACCTTGTGGCTAATAGCCACTGATGGACTTCTGCTCCATATGCTTATCTAATTCCCTCTTGAAGCCGTCCATGCTTGTAGCCGCCGCCACCTCCTGTGTTCTAGCCTGACCGCTCAGCAATTTCATTGCATGCCCACGAGTTCTTGTATTGTGAGAAAGGGAGAAAAGTACTTCTTTCTCAACCTGCTCTCAACCTGCTCTATCCCATGCATAATCTTATAAACCTCGATCATGTCACCCCCTCAGCCGTCATTTCTCCAAGCTAAAGAACCCCATGCGCTTTAACCTTTCTTCATAGCCTGGAATTTTTGAGCCCTCTTCATCTTCTGGTTACTGTTTAACCTTGGTCAGCATCAATGCAGATATAGCACTATTCCATTATTAAAACAGATCATTGCAGGAGAAGGCACTCCATGTCAGGGGAACAAGAAAAGCATAGTGATACTGCAGCATACTCCAAGAAATCAGGAATATTACATCTCCATTGAACATCTCAGAGTTGATGTAGATTTCAGTATAGAGCTATAGATTTTGATATATAAGTGATTACATTTGGTGTCTCAGTATCTGATTTTGAATTCATAAAATAGGAATCTCTGGTATTACCATTTCTAAAGATTGTCTAGTCCTAAGTGATTCACTACTTTTCTGAAAACCTTGTTTTCTTTAGACGTATTAGTAATCATGTGCAAGTACAAAAATTCCTCTTAATAAAGCAGTATCAATATATAGGTGTAGATGTGGCCTATTAATAAAGTCAAGAATTTTAGGTCAGTATAAAAAATTGCTTGTGATAGATTTATGCTGCAGAAAATTTGGTTTCTGTGAATCAGATGTACTGTTTAACTTGACACTTAGGTAAGCTTAGGTAAAAAAATCTTTAAAAGGTAAAATAAAAATGTCTAAAAGATGCATGTCCATGTACTTTCTGTCTTGAAAAACAGATCAGCTTGACAGATTTCTGAAGTTCCTTGAAGAGATGAGTACTCCAGATGGAAAGTGGCAATGGAAAGTTCATTGTAAAATACAAAAAAAATTGAAAGAAATGGGAAGGTAGGTGGTATTCTATGCACATTTAAGTATTAAAAATTGGACAAAATGGATGTCATTGAACTTAGGAAAGTGTCTGTTGACCTCTGTTGTGCCTTTTTTTGCAGCTACCCCTACTTGTATTTGTTACTAGTTTTAAATATAGATGTAAATTTTCTAGAAATTGAAGATTTCTTGATGGTGAAGAACTGCAGCTTGTTTTACCTTATGCTAATTAAGCACATATTGTTTTTGCCATTTTAGAAATAGGAGAAATAAGTTGAAAATAGAAACCATACACTGTGTAGTAAATAAAAGGAGATATATTATTCAGACTTCACAATCAGTCTTCAGACGCAGTATTGAAACACTGTTGTTAGAGTTGGAAACTGAAATCAACTTTACATTGAACTCTTCAGTAGTGTATTATTATTGTGTATGAAATACGTAGTCATATTTAAACAAACATCTTGGAAAATGTCCGTAAACAGGAATTTTTATCTAAGCAGTATCTTTCTCTTGATTATGTTCATTTTAAAAAAAGAAATGTGATTGTTTATGCTGTCTTTGAGCACCTCCAGGTGCCTTTGTGGAAAGAACAGGTTAGCAGTTATTTGAATAATAATGCTGTAGATTGTTTATTGAGCAATTTTCAGACTACAAGTTCTTGAAAGCATGTTGAGCAAGTAGAGTCTTTTCTTTTTTTTTCATAATATCTTTATTTGATTTTCAACAACCGCAACCTCATAGAAACATGAGGTTAAGAGTAACCACCACCAAATATACATGTTTACAGAGATCTTCCACCATATACCTTTTATAAATTCCAAAATTCGGCGACATCAATGTAGAATAATATTACTTTAGACTGTTTTTATCTCTTTCAACCAATCATAAAATCTTTTCCAATACTTATCATATTTTTCCAAATTTTTTTCTTCCACAATATAGGTTAATTTCTCCATTTCTGCTATATAGAATAATTTATTAATAATGTCCTCTTTCATCGGAATATTATAATCTTTTTGCAAATTCAATCCTGGTGGCCGTTAATATTTGCATAATTAAATATATCTCTTTTTCCTTATAAATATCCGGTATCACACATAGCAAACAGCACTCAGGTTTCAAAGAAAAATCTTTTTTCAACATTGTATCTATGATTTCTTTCACCATAGCCCAATATTTCTTTGTTTTAGAACATAACCACCACATGTGGTAGAAGGTACCGGTACAGACTTTACACTTCCAACATTCTTTTCCTATCTTCCCATCAAATTTATTTAACCTAGCTGGGGAAATATGCCATCTATAAAACATCTTTATGATGGTTTCTTTAAAGGCACTTGTTCTTACAAATTTTATATTTCTTATCCACACTTTTTCCCATTGATCAACATCCAAATTATAGCCCCAGTCCTGCATCCATGCTATCATTGATGGCTTTATCTGTTCGTCTTCCATCTTCCATTCTATCCAAAAATTATACATTCGTTTAATAAATTTTTCTTTTGTATTTATCCAAATCTTATCTAGTGCGGTCTGACTAGCGTATATACCGATTTGCTTATCTTTTGTCCATCTTGATATAAGTTGGTTTCTTTCCCACCAGGTCATCTTTACACCTTTTTCTTCTAGCCATTTTTCGGATACCAACTCTCCCTTTGAGTCTAGTAAATCATCATATGTCCATCTCAAATATTTAATGTATAAAGAGGGTTTAACCAACGCTTCTATAGGTGAGGTCCACCTGGGCAATTTTGTATAGTATTTGTTTTTTATTTCCTCCCATATTTTATACAGTGCTGCTCTAATAGTATGTTGTTTAAATTGAGTGGCAGGTCTATCTTTATTATACCACAAATAATAATGCCACCCCCTTTGAATATCATGCCCTTCAATACTTAAAACTCTCTTCTCATCTTGAATTATCCAGTCCCGCAGCCAATGCATAGCTGCTGCTCTATAATATAGGGCCCAATCCGGAAGAGCTAAACCACCTCTTAATTTGCTTTCTTGTAGATATTTTAACTTTATTCTTGGCTTTTTCTTTTGCCAAATAAATTCTTTAACTAACTTCTCCAATTTTTTAAAGAAGATTTGATTTCTTAATACCGGTATCGTTTGGAATAGAAAGAGTACTCGGGGTAGAATGTTCATTTTTATCGATGAGATTCTTCCCATCAATGAAATTTGCAGACCGTTCCATAATTCTAAATCTTTTTTTATTTCTAAAAGTATTTTCTCATAATTATCTTTATACAGGGAACTACACCTATTTGTTAATATTACCCCTAAATATTTTACTTTTTTTTTGAAATTCGAACCCTGAAATATCCAATATTTGTTTTTCTAAATTTCCTCGTGCATTTTTCAGTAAAATCTTTGTTTTCTTTTTGTTAATTTTTAATCCTGCCACTTCACCATATTCTTTTAAGGCCAACGTTAATTTTAGCAACGAAGTTTGAGGATCCTCCAAAATGAAAGTCATATCATCGGCAAAAGCCTGGACTTTATACTGTTCCCCTTTTATCTCCAAACCCCTAATTTCCTTATCCATTCTAATGTGTGTTAACAAAATTTCAATAGCAAAAATATAAAGAAGTGGTGACAATGGGCAACCCTGACGGGTGCCCTTTTGAATTTCAATGTTGTTAGTTAAATCGCCATTTATTGATATTTTAGCTGATTGTTTCTCATAGATTCTTTTAACCATTATCAAAAATATTTCTCCACACTCCCAATATTTTAACTTTTCTAATATAAAAGTCCAGTTAATATTGTCGAATGCTTTCTCAGCATCGGCAAATATCAAAGCCATTATTTTTTCGGGGTGTTGTTCATAAAATTCTAAGACATTTAATATTATTCTAACATTGTCCTTAATCTGCCTCTTCGGCAGAAAACCTGCTTGATCTTTATGTATAACTTCACGTAAAACCCTCTTTAATCTAGCTGCTAATATATATGCATATATTTTATAGTCGGCGTTAAGTAACGATATAGGCCTATAATTGCGTATTTCATTTCTATCTGTATTATGTTTATGAATTAGATTAATTTGAGCTTCCCTCCACGAAGTTGGGATTTGACCCTCACCTTGAACATTATTAATAACCTTTTGTAATATTAGCACTATTTCTTCTTCAAAGGCCTTATAAAACTCCACCGAAATTCCATCCGGTCCTGGCATTTTATTATTTTTCTGATTTTTTATCGCCTCTGTAATTTCACACATAGATACTCGTTCATTTAAATCTCTCCTTTGATCTTGCGTAAATTTCCCTTCTAAGTGTTTATCAAAGTAGTTTTTTATATCCTCCAAATTAACTTCATCTCTTTTATATAAATTCTTGTAATAATTTACCACCACATCTTTTAAATCTTTTAATACAAATTTTTCCTGACCATTCTCATCTTTTAAGCTTTTTATTGTTTTCTTTTCTCTTTCCTCTCTTAATTTATACGCCAACCATCTCGTTGGTTTGTTAGCTTGTTCAAAATATCGTTGTCTTGTATATTTTATTTTTATTGCAATTTCTTGGGTTAAAATACAATTTAAATGATGTTGCAGCTGATTAATTCTATTCTTAATTTCTTGCAAGTTATCCTTCGCTCTTTTCATTTCCGTCTCTTCCATCTTTATATTTTCCTTTATCAATTTTAATTCCTTATTTTTTTCTTTTTTTCCCCAAGCATTTTGCCTTATAAACCATCCTCTCGAATAAGCCTTGAAGGTATCCCATACCGTTTGTATAGGTACCTCTGCTGTCATGTTCTCTTTAAAAAACATCTTAAATTCGTTTTTAGATTCCGCTAAAAAAAATTTATCTTTTAATAACCACGTATTCATAGTCCATCTTCTTTTTTTTACTACATCTGTTAAGGTACATACAATTGGATTATGATCGGCATAAATTGCTGGCAAAATTTCTATCTCTCACATCATTTATCATTTCCACTGAGACCCACATCATGTCCAACCTTGACCAGGACCTGTGCCTATTCGAGTAATAAGTAAAATCCTTTTTATTTATATTTTGAGTTCTCCACGCGTCTACTAACTTAAATTCTTGTATTGTCTGTAAAAAAGCTCTAGGTAGTTCATTTCCTCTTTTCTGTTTTTTGTCTGAATATTTTCTATCCATTAAACTATCATACACCGCGTTAAAATCCCCCACAATACAGATTTCATCACACTTTTGTTTCGCCAGTACCTCTCTTAGTTGTTTAAAAAACTTTTCTAAATTTTGGTTCGGCGCATATATATTGGCAATCAAAACCGATTTATTTTGTCTATATACTTGTACCAAAATCATTCTGCCATCTTCAGATTTAAATAATAACTCAGGTTGCAGATTTTCCTTAACATATATTGCCACACCCTTTTTTTTCTTTGTTACATCTGTTGCCGTAAATAATTTTCCAAGTTTTTTATTTTCTAATAAGTGTGCATCCTTTCTTTTAATGTGTGTCTCCTGAATACAAATTATATCTACCTTTTGTTTTTTAAGTTGAAGGAAAGTTCTAGATCTCTTTTGCGGTGAATTTAATCCATTTATGTTAACCGAAATTATTTTTATACCCTGATTATTCATCTTTGTTTTTCCCTCTGGGGCCCTTATCAGTCGTTTGTTGTGATCTAGTTGTCATTCTGGTGGGGTATGAAAATCTCCCTTTTCTACTTCTTTTTCTCTCCCTCCCCCCCCCCCCCCAGGCTTTCCCTCTTTACTACAACCTGCTTCCTCTTGCTTTTGAGATTCTTCCTCTGACTCCAAGGAGTCTTCATCTTCTTCTAGCCAGCCCAGTTCCTTTCCATATTTTTCCAAAAAATCTTCTAACTTAAAAATTGAGTTTATCCTAAATCTTTTACCTTTATACATGAAAAAAATACCCTCAGGAACCAGCCAACTAAACTGAATATTTTGATATTTCAAGAGGTCAACCAAAATGAAGTAATCCATTCTCTTTTCTCTGACCCTCCATGGTATCTCCCGTAATACTTTAACCTGCGTATCATCTATTTTGAGAGCCTTTTCATTAGAGATCTTCAATATCTTATCCTTTTGTTCTCTCTTAACAAACTTTATTTGGACTTCCCTGGGAACTTTGTTTCGCCTAGCGTAGGCAGAATTAACTCTATAGATTGCCTCTATATTGTTCTCTATATCTGTAGTCGATTCTGTCTCTAGAAATTTGGCCAACGTCTGGCTTATTTCTCTTTTTAAATCCTCATCTTTTTTTTCCGGCAAGTTTTGTAATCTAAGAATATAAGATGCTTTTTCCATCTCCAATTTAATAACCGCCTCTTCTAATGATTCTTGTTTGTTTGTCACTGCCTGTAATTTTTCCTCCGTATTTCCAACTTTCATCTCTAACTTATTTGTCATATTATTATTTCGGTCTTTCCAGTTGTTAAGAAAATTAAAACATAGTTTCTGGAGAGGGGGGAAATGTTTCCTCTCCCCTGCTGGGGTGGGGGTGGGGCTTCAATCTCTAGTTTGGTTTCATGTTTAATTTTTTTTTTGTTGGCCAACCTCCTCATACTTCCCTTGCATTAAAAAAAAATCCTCCTAAGAGTACAGGATATTCTATAAAGTTTCCTGCTTCAGTAGAGATTTACTGTCTTTTTCTGCCTATCAGTTCTCTCCAAGGCTGTATTGGTAGTCTCCAGCTGTACCATGCAAGATCTCTCTGCTTTCATTTAAAAATGAGACCGATGGTGTTTGTAGTCTTGCTTTCTCTCTAAGTAGTAAAAGCCTATTAATGTTAGACAAGATATTTGTATTAAGTTGTGCTTTGGCCACATTACAGATATTGCCTCCCATTTTTAAAAAGAGTAGACTCCTTGCTCTTTTTTTTTCAGAATAAATGCAAATGCGAATGCAAATGCCTTGCTGACACTTCTGAATGCTTATCAAAAGAAGCACATGGTTGAGATTCTGTCATACCATAACTGTGATTCTCAGACTCGAAATACTCCAGAATTAGAATGTCTGATAAATCTTCAGGCTCAGAATTTGCAACAAAGGCACATTGTCTTCCTTACAGGTATAAATCATTTTTGGGATTGCCTTTCTTTTTTAAGTTATTTTTGTTGGTATATACCAAAGAATCTTTTGTTTTCCCTACTTAGAAAAGAATGTTCAAGCATTTGGAAATTACGCTGAGAATGGAATAGTGGTCACAACAGTTGATAACTTCATGCATAACTTTAAAAGCCTTGTTGGCTACCATAACTCAGTTACTGAAGAAAACAGCCTTCCTCCATCTGTTGATCATGACAAACAATCAGGTACTACATGTTGCATTTAATTTGTTCACATATAGATAGCTAGAAGTAGGAAAAATGTAGTGTGTCCACTTTATAAGTATAAAGAATAGGTGATGAGACAGACCACAATTTAAATACTGTGAAGAGGAAGAGTGCTTTGTAGTATCTTAGAATATAGAAATGGTCTAATAGAGGTATCCAAGAAGTTTCCATAAGTTGTAGGGGGTTAATTATAAACATTCTGGAGATAAGATTTGGAAGTCTTTAGTAGTGAGTGAGGGTGTCAGTAATTGTATTCAGTAATTTTCATATCAAATACTGACCTCCTGTATAACTTTAGATGCTGTTTTGACATTAACTCCTTTGGAGCTGGAAGTTGGGGTTTCCCAACAGTAAGCATGAACCCATTTCGCAGAAGCTTTTAGCATCGGAATATCCGGACGTTCACACAGAGGGTTAAATGTGTGTTGAGTAAGTGAACAAAAATGGCAGAAGACAAGCCCTTAAGTGATATGCGACTTTCAAACCTGAAGCCTAACGCTGTGTGAGTAGTGCGTAGTATTTTTAAGCAAGTTTTTTATTTCAATAGAGTAGGATTTCTCTCTTCTTAATGTAGTTCTTGTAGAAAACGATGAGAAGGATGAGGAGGACATGTCTTTGGATTCAGGGGACGAAGCATCACAAATAGAAGTTTGCAATGATGTCTCAAAGCATGATTCCCATTTGGAAGCTTTGCGGACAGAGACCAAAGGATCCCATGGAGCAGACTGCCAGCAGACCTCTCAGCTTGATACACAGCTGTCTGCTGAAGGACACATCCTTGTGACAGAAAAGACTTCTAAAATGGATGTGCAAGACATACAACCAGTTACTCCAGTGTCTACAGCATGCTCTACTGAAGGAGAAAAAAACAATGCACAAGTTCCTTTCAATAACTTTCAGATTTACAATAGACAATTAAGTGTGCCCCATCAGTTCAGTCACTTTAATGTTCTTACTCACCAGACATTTCTAGGAGCAGCGTATCCAGTACCTACAAGTCGAAACCAAGAGAGTGGAAATTACTTCCTGACTGCTTACAGCCAGAACATGAATATGGACCAGTCTTCATCTCCCAGTAATTGGGATGTCAGTTGTGATTCTTCCAGGCCGTATTCAAAACAGAATTAAGCAACACTAATACATTTTTATAAGTTGTTGTGAATTTTCTGTTACTAAAAGAAGTGATCTAACAGTTTCTATTCTCTGATCAAAACCTTTCCTGTCTCTTTTCTCAATTGGTTGTTCTGTCTTATTTAAATCATGATGGCCTGTACCAGTTGAAGCACCTGGAGTTTGAAATAAATATATATTTTTTAACATTTATTGTACTTGAATGAACTTGTTTGTTGGCACTTCTGAGTTTTTACATTTTGTATTTGACCTGTAATTGAGACTTCTACCTGAAGTCTGTTTTAATGTAAACAATATTGGCCTGAAGCATATGTGAAATGCCAAGACTGTTTTAATGGCTAAATGTAACAGGATAGCCAAACCACTTTTTCTTCATCAAAGCTGTTATGTACATATTTGACAGTTTTGTACCAAAAGCTTTACATAGTTATAAAGGCAGTTTTAGTTTATTTAGCAAATATCCTGGATTTTTGGCAGTATACCTCAGTTAGAACAACCAATGAATGGTGCACTTCCGTTTTGAAAATAAAATCATCTAAACAGGGTACAGTAGCAAGTTGCATTTTGTCCTGCCTTCTCTTTCTGGGAAAGATCTCCAGCTAAAGGTTTTTCTTTGCCTTTGCCACTATATGTTAAATAACCTTTCAGCTAGGTCTGCAGTCGTAGAAAGCATGACCCATGTAAGATTATTATTCTAAGACCAAAGCTCTAAATGTTTTCATGTTAATATTACAGTATTAAAATTAACACAGACAAAAGTCATGCAGTGATTGCTTGTGCTCTAGTCCTTCATAGTATTTGTAGCTTCACTGAGATCAGTTTACGTAGGGGTAAGTAATCCTATGTGCCTGTATGTGAAACAAGACAGGTTAAATTGTATTGAAGACCTTGTGGTCAGACATAAGGCTGATATGTATCACAGGTTTTTCTTGCATCTTGATAAAATGTTTTCTTAATATGAAATTGTTTGTATACCACAAATAGTGTTTACAAACTTGACTCAACTTCTCAAGCAGTCTAAAGAATAGATGTGCTCTAGATAGAAGTGGCAGTGTAGAAAGCATACGAATCAAAAATGGCATTGTTGGATGCTTACTGTTAGACATATTGAACAAAATGTAAGGACTTGGAACAACTTGATCTGATTTTGGATGTGCTTTTAGAATTTATGCAGGTAGGTGAATGATTTGTATATTCAAATTGTGATACTAAAATGGCTTTTGTGGCGAACAAGCTTTATCGACATCAGTTCTGATAGGTAGACGAAAAATCTTGATTGGCATGCATGCACAGGTGCAGTAGAAATCTTAGCAGGCTAACAGCTTTGGACTTGCTTGCAAGTCTGTACTAAAAGCTATTGATGTGAACTTCCAAGAGCAAGGTCAAATGGAGAATAGGGCTGAAAAAAGGTCTTTGAGTTGTTGAACCAACAGGAGATACAAGAATGATCCTCCTTCCCTGGCATGTGTAGTTGTTTCTGGTTATGATGGTTATATCCTTTTTTTTTTTAAGTGCAACCTCTTTTGACATTAAGGAGATTTTATTAACTTCCCCTGTATTTAGCCACTAATACAATCTAATGCTAAAATCAGTTTGGCAAGCAAAATTGTTTTTGTTGGAAGTGACATGTAGATGGCATGTTTGAAAAGTGGATGAAATGCTGGTGTTGGCAGAGCATGCTAGCGTTGTAAGCAAACATACAGGTTCAAATACTTTCCTCCTGTACTTTAAACCATTTCTTTTATCTGTGGGATCTTGTCTGTGGTCAGCAAACTGACTAATCAGTCAGGTTTTTTAAACAGTCAGTTTTTTCCTGCATCTGATCTTAGTCCCATGTGAACTTGATCCAAGTAACTGGTTAAGAAGTTTGTGGATTGGTTTATAAACACAACCTGGCTCAGTGTTTCTAAGGAAGAAGGTTTCATATGTACCCCTGATAACCTTGCTTTAAAGGTAAAGGTTTCCCTTGCTTAAAAGCCAGTCGAATCTGACTCTAGGGAGCAGTGCTCATTTCTGTTTCCAAGCCGGGGATACTTATATATGCAGTTGAGATGGACTGGTTTTGCATTTTGGCTTCTGGTGTATCTAAGGTGACAGGACTGTGGGCTTCTTCCACAGCTTTGTTCAAGATGAATGCTGAGGGTATCCCTATTGTGACTCTGTTGTGTGATACCTTGTAACAGTATTAAGCAGAGATGGGATAGCCTTGAGGCGGGAGGAACAGATGCATCTTCACTCAGCTCCTCTAAGAAAGAAGAGGCTGCTAGGTATGTGTGCCAATGAAGAAATGCACAACTTTCAATTTTTAAACATTCGAAGCAATTTGGACTTCCTGCTCATTACTAATTAAATTGTAAAATGTGCAGTAGATACCAATACATTGACATTTGCACAATTCCAGAGGAAGGAATGCGCTATCTGGTGGAAGAACTATATTAGTGTCTTAGGTACTGAAATACTGTGTTCAGGTGCTCAAAAGTGCAATATTTCTAAAACCAGATGGAAGATGTGAAATAAGATTTTAGTGGACAGTGAAGAGCTACTTCTGAACAGCAAGACTGGAAGCTGATCCTGGGGAAAGCAGTTTGAGATCTCTATTCTTCCAAGGAAGGCTATATAGAACACCTGAAATGTAGTAAAAACTAAATGCAGTGTGCCCGTTGGTTTAATAATCTTGCTGTTACACAGAAATTTATCTGCCCTTGCAAGAGAGAACTGGAATTTTGCCAACAGAATCTGAACCTTGATTTTCACCTTCAGAGAAATTTGAGTCCCCTTAGGCACCCTC
Organism: Gekko japonicus; assembly: GCF_001447785.1. Taxonomy (NCBI): domain Eukaryota; kingdom Metazoa; phylum Chordata; class Lepidosauria; order Squamata; family Gekkonidae; genus Gekko; species Gekko japonicus. Next base: position 1,148,592 of record NW_015165243.1, on the reverse strand, counting down.
ATTTTAGTACCTTGAGTAACTGACCCACAAATGCCACCATTCCTTTTGCCACAACACTAAAATCATTTTAAAATCAAATCTAATTCTCAAAGAGCTATACATTAACGTTACTGGCTACATACAGAATTATAATTTGAATTCCATAATGCAGCTTGCTTCAGTGAAAAATGTAAGAAGTGTGAAGGCATAGTTCCTTTTCTATTATTTATGTAATCTTCACAAGAATTATGATGAAATGTCTAAAAATGAGAATTCTCTAAATTTAGTATTAAATGTTACCAGCATAACTTTCTAACAAAGGCTGCCTTTGTGCAAATATCCTGGATATTTGAGTTTTTGATCCAAGTCCATGTACACCATTAGCAACTTGAAGTTCTCTACCCTTTGTCTGTTTTTTATAACCTTTGGTTGCTTTGGTAATGTTGGGATCTTAGCTTTTATTTTAAAAAATGCTTTAAAGTACAGCTCTTAAAACAGTTCTGGATGATATAATGGGCTTGCTGTATACAACTGTTGGGATAACTAATTATTACGTATAAGCAAACATAACTTAGTATGAAGCAAAACAATAAAGGCAAGCATTAAAATACCTAATAATTTATTTCTCACGCCAAAAAACACACATAAGTTAGTTGTACAAATACTCCATGTAAACAAAACCACCTGATACAGTGCTGTTTCCTTCCATATGAATCCTTGTTGCTGGAAATGTATCCTAAATATACAAAATGCAGTCAGGTATTCAAGCATCCTTGAACAAAATTCCATACTGTTACACAGATATGGGTTATAATTACAGTAGTAAGTACTATAAAGTGCCAACACAATAACGTGTTCATGTATCAATCCTGGAATTTTTAAAATGGTGAAATAAAGTTCTCTTCCTGGCTTATAATACTTGGAATAAGACACGTCTCCAATTCTTTCTGCTTCTGGAGGAGGCCCTAAAAAGAGAGATGCATGAATTTATTTTACAAAAGTGACATATAGTTTAGGTAGTCATCAGTCTTCATAGAACATGCACAATTTATCATTCCTAAAGTGAAATCTTCATAACGAGGAGTTCTTTCATATATACAACCCCCCAAGCTCCCTTCTGTCATTGCCTAGGGGCTTCTCAATTAGCTGTCACCAGGGGAAGGTCCTTTTCAGTTGCGGCCCCTGTCCAGTGCGATGCACTCTCTCGGATGACACCTATGCCCTGCTGAACTTGTTTAGTTTCCACAGGGCATGCAAGGCTGAATTGTTTAGATTGGCCTTTGGAGGATAACTACATATTTGTGCTGTTTTAGCAGTGGCATGACGATAACCATATAATTTAATATTTTGATGTTAAGTAGTTTTTATGTTGTTTTACCTTATTGGTTTTAATGCTGTAAGCCGAGTTAGTGTGATCCAGCTCCCAGTTTTTTAGCCTCTGGCTCACACTATTTTGTCTCAGCTCAGGAGGATGGCTGCAGAGCAAATTAATTTATGCAGCAGCCAAATCGCTCACTCGCAACTTTAATGCCAGTAGCTCACAAAGTAGAATTTTTGCTCACAAGACTCCACAGCTTAGAGGGAGCATTGGCCATGAGACCCTTCAGATGACTAAAAAAAATAAAATAAGTAAATATACAAACTGGTGCTAGAATTTACTAGCTGTCAAGGTAGCCCTTAAAGTAGCTGGACAGGAAGAAAAAGGCAGTTGTACTAAATAAATAGTATCTCCTGAAAAACAGGTGATGGTTTTCTACAAAGAAATCACTGTGCATGAATGAGAAGCTGAGCTGAAGCCAATACTGAATCTATCTTGTGTTGGAACATAGGGAAGTTTAGCCCCAGTATAAAATTGAATTATCTCATTTCCTTCTAGTAAAAGTCAATTTGTTTAAGCTTATCACCCTTCTTACTTTGGTTGTGCTATGTTTACTGCCTTAGGAGTTGGATGTTGTTTCAGACCAAATCTAAACCACTAGCAACATTGTTAGTAGCTTCACCAAACTAAATCTAGTGGCCTAATCCTACCCCAAATAAATGAAGAAAAAATTCATATGCTTATTTGGATTGTGTTTGCTTGAGAGTAGCTAAGAATAAAAGATTCACTGATTAAAGATGCAGAGTGTGGAAGAAAAATGGCTTCTATCCCAAGGTATAGTGGGAACTATACTTTTCCATTGGATGCCTGTCTTGCCGTACAGTGTCTGGTCAAGTTAACTGTGCATTAGCATAAAGATTATCTAAAATCCATTTCATGAAATGGAAGGACGTGCACCATGTTTTCTATAGGACATGAGCGATTGCTGCCATCCAACATTTATGTAACTACTACTGTGATATTAGGATAGACATTTTATTTTCATCAACACTCGAAAATATTCTGAATTTGGTCCAATGAACTATGAAAAGAGAAAAACAGCTGCTAATGTTGTGTGGGGAATGCACAACAGTACACCATACAAAGCTATTATGGTTCCTCAAGCAGAAGAATGTCTTGCATTTGGGCTCAGTTGAGACATAAATTGATGTATTAAGTGTGGTTAGTTTCTGAAAGGAGGGAAGGCAGCAGGGTTGGTACTTTGAGGGTCCACCAAGGAAGATTCTACAGAGGAAGGCAACTGCAAACCCCTTTTACTTCTCACTCACCTTGAATGCCCCTTGCTGAAGTCACATAGGCTGGTTGTGACCTGACAGCACATACATAAGTACATTCCCTCTAATTTAAAAATATCAATACTAAGATGACATACTACAGTTTCTAGAGTGCTCTAGTCAAATAGATATGTATGTAATTTGTGAAACCAGGATTCTGCTTGTATCTTATTCAAATCCTAGTTTGCCTCCACAAATATAGCCAAGGACTATGTCAGCAAGGACCAAGCCAGGTCAGCATTCATGTGCCACAAACAACCATAAGGTAAGATTGTGGCTACTAAACCAATTTCAAACTCAGGTCTCAGATCCTGGTTTGGTGGACTCTATATGATACTGTGCCCTGCAGATAACCACACCACCAATAGTTAAACTTCCGTTTTGCTTATGTTTGTAATGAGTCTATTTGTACAATACTTCAGCATGAACTATAAACATCTCCTGCATGTGGAATGGTACATGTTGGATATAACTGACTGTCCTTGCTTCATTTTCACCCTCTCGCCCATGGAAACCCACATGGAAACCCACATAGGAGAAGCAACTTAACTGTGGATAGAGTCTAAATTGCTTTTATATGTCATCACAAAATCCAGTTACAATTTCCTTGCTGAACTGCATCACAATATAGGTCTTGGATTACCTTAAGGAATTCCATTTAATTGTATAAATCAGTCCTAAAGTAGTCCATATGTCATCATATAAAGTACATCTAAGTTGTCATTCTATACAGCAAATCAGTTAATCTCATAAGAAGTTAGATCTGAAAAATTCTTTATTTTGTTACAATAGGGTTCATCCACTTAAACTGGAAGCTGCTTCACTGAAGGGATTGCACTTTTAATTATACATCATAATCACAGTGCACACATTGTATTTACATCACTGCATTAACAGTTCTGTTTCTGCAAGATGTAAATAGGGCTACGCATAAGACAGCAGCTGAACAATGAAATATTTATGGGAGAACCATCATAATGTTGGATGTGAGGCTGTCATCAATGCTGTAGAATAAACACTGTTTTGGGCAAGCACAGAAGAATTTTGAATGTGGCAAACAAAAATTTCCTTGTGCTTACTCTTCAGACAACAAAGTTGACCCAAAAAACCCTTAATTTAGAAAATTCTGATGAAGCAATAAAATCAGCAACTTCATGTGAAATCTAGAAGTATTCTTCCTGTTTCCATATGCTATCATTCATGTCCTAATTTGAGACTGGGGAACTGCTCACTGGACTGCTGTAACAACACTTGGAAATCTATTTACTGGGAAACTACCTGCAATAAAAATTCTGAAATGGTGTGCATGCATGATCTACATTCAGGACTTTGAAATGGATAACCCTTGAACTTCCGAAGACCTACAGGTCTACCTCTTACTCCTAAATTAAGCTATGGATTAACTGTGCACCATTTTAGTAAGGTGCCATCATTTGATTAAACACAGTATTCAGTATGCATAGTATAGTACCCTGAATTCAATTTTATTTTTCAATATCTTCTGAATTAAGTTAGTGATGCATATGTATCAGATGACAAGCTTTTGGTAAGTCACAGTACAAATGTTCAGTCTAGTGTCAGTGTATTGCCTCTTAATACAGAACCCCACTTTAAAGTCCTGTTTTTAGAAGCCACATAGGCTCCGTTTCTTTTGTGAAACAGAATATTTTATATGTTTCTACCACATTTAGTGAAGTAGTATGTTTTCTGATAAAGGTCTATTGTAAGACAAGCTATTGCTGGTCTTGCCTGGACATGGCCTTCAACACTTAGCTAACTTATTCTGACTGTCAAAAATACTTCAAGATTTTGAGGTTACCAATATATTAAATTAATTAGCAAATATAAAATAGATTTTTTTTAGCCTGAAAAAATACTTCAGTGTTTTTAATTCTTGCATTTCTCAACATCACATTTTTATTCCACCCTTCAATATGGTCAGGGCAGCATATAAGGTTCTCACTTCATTTTACTTAGACCATACCTGTTACACAGAAAAGAGCTAAAGAGAAGAAGGGCTACAGACACCTTTGATATGAAAAGTCCTATTTTCTGTAAACTTTAAAGGAGTAGGGACCTTTAGAGGTCCTCTGTTTACTTCAGACAGTATGGCAACACGTAGAAAAAGAGCTTTTAAGTTACTGCACTAATCTTTGAGTACTTCTATTCTTCAAAATGTGGGTGAAGAATTCAGAAGTCGCCGAGTAAATCCCCATACTGCTGTTTTACTTTGGTTCAGGAACACAGCCTAACTTCAACTGGCAAGTTGTTTGACATAAAGAGTGCCTATGACACGAAGAGATACCTGTCAATAAGCTGAACAGCATAACCATGAAATGACTTACACACTTGTCTCACAGTTACTACAGCTTGATCTGAAAGGGCAGGAAAAACAGGTTGCTTACCTGTAACTGGTGATCTTCGAGTGGTCATCTGTGCATTCACACCCATGGGATTCAGTGCGCCTGCGCTGGATCGATCAGTATTATAGCAAGCTCTAATAGATTTTCGCGCCCAGACCTCAGGCATGCACAGGAACCCCCACCACGCATGCCCAGAGGGCTGGGCGCGGACATCCCGCCAGTTCCTTCTAACAGCCGCAAATCAACCCATATGAAAAAAGGAGAAGCTGACAGCAGCGGGGAAGGAGGGCGGGTGGTGTGAATGCACAGATGATCACTCGAAGATCACCAGTTACAGGTAATCAACGTGTTTATCTTCGACGTGGTCTCTGTACTTCACACCCATGGGAGATTAGCGAGCAGTGGCCTACCTGGAGGAGGGTGCTGGCAGGTCATTACTGTGAAGCCTAAGATAAGATGTGACGTCCCATGTTGGTACGAGAGTTCTTGCGGACATCAAGGGCGTAGTGCCTTATGAACATATTAGGCATAGCCCAGGTAGCGGCTCTGCAAATGTCCATTAGGGGAACTTCTGGAGGAAAGCAGTGGAGGCTGCAACAGTTGAATGAGCCCTGATAGGGCCAGGCAAAGGCTACTTAGCAATAAGGTAGCAGAGGCGGACGAGACGTACAATCCACCTTGACAAATGCTGAGCCGTGATGCTAGTTCCCAGCCTTGCTGGAGCATAGGAAACGAACAGATGACAGTCACATCTCATTGGACGAGTTCTCTTTAGGTAGAACAGAAGTGCACACTTTGTATCCAACGTGTGTAACAGCCTCTCCTCTGGGGATGCCAGAGTGGGGAAGAAATCTAGGAGGAAGACCTCTCCCTGTAGGTGAAACTCTGAAACTACCTTTGGCAAGAACGAGAGGTCAGGAATAAGACGGACGCCATCTGGCAGAAAAGACAAGTAAGGAGAATCATGTCTGAAAGCCAGTATTTTCCCAACTCGCCTCGCTGAAGTGACAGCCACTAGGAAAGCTGTTTTCCATGACAGGAATTTCAAGTCGCGAGCGGCTCAAAAGGTTTCCTGGTGAGTTGACGAAGTACCAGGGGAAGGTCTCAGGAGACAACAGGACTTTTGATGGGAGGATAAAGGTGTAACAGCCCCTTCAAAAAATGTTTAGAAAGCGGATGCAAAAAAAGAGTGCATCTCTCAACTTGAACGTGGTAGGCTGAAAGTGCAGCCAAATAAACTTTTAACCAGGAATGTGATAGTCCCGAGTCAGCGAGAGACAGAAGGAAGTGAAAAACCCTCTCGAGACCCACGGAGGCGGCTCGAGGGGCATCCTCACCCAAAAAGGAACAAAACTTTTGCCATTTATAATGGTAAGATTTTTGTGTAGTGGCCTTTCTGGAGTTCAGTAGCACATTAGCTATGCGGGTGGGGAAACTGTTGATACCACTCTCCAGGCTGTCAACTTTAGTCGTGGAGTGTCGTGGTATAGGAGAGGAGACTCGGATAGGAGCAAGAGGTCCTGAACTGGAGGAAATTGGTGGTACTGCTGACAGGTCCAGTATGGTTAAGAACCATGGCTGCCTCGGCCACCACGGGGATATGAGGATACAATCTGCTCTGTCACTGATGGTTTTGCGCACCACCCTCGGAAGCAGAGGAAGAGGAAGTCTCTGGACCACAGGTAGAGGAGACCTTCCCCCAAAGACTGCGGGTCCCTGCCTCCACGGCTGCAAAACAAAACCCCTGTTTAGCGGACTTAGCCTGCTTATGGCGGGAGGGTTGTTGTCCCGATCCAAATCTAGGTTTCTGAAATGCAGGCTTCTGGCCTCCAGAGGATGTACGTGGCCTCCACTGCTGCTCAGGAGACTGACGGTTAGGGGTATGTTTTTGCCAGGGTCTAGATCACAAGGACGAGGCCGGTATTGTTGTCTCATGGAGGAAGACACGTCCAGAGCACGAGAGGCTTTTATCCATATCTTGTAATATGGTGTCTATGGTACTATTAAAAAAACCAAGGCCATCGAAGGGGAGGCGCTACGTATGTGCAGGTATCCAGCTGCAAATTAGTGTTGCATAGCCAGGAATGTCTTCGGAGAGCGATGGCTGAAGCCATTGTCCTTGAGCAGGTGTCTAGGGCATGTATAGCAGTATTAATTTGTTGTTTCGCCAGCACCATGCCCTCGTTTTGGATGATGCGGGCTGACTGATGCTTATCTTCTGGAAGGGTTGCTAGGAGTTCAGAGAGCCTTTCCCATAAAGTGTATTGATATCTACTCATACATGCTAAGTAGTTCGTGGTCTTCACCCCGAGTGCTCCTATAGAGTAGAAACATCGGCCGAATGCGTCTAGCTTTCTGCTCTCCCTGTCTGAAGGGGCAAAATGGGTTCTCTTCGACTTGGATGAGGAAGTAACTACCATTGAATTTGGTTGAGGATGGGCAAATAAAAATTCCGCTCCCGTTTTCTGGACTCTGTACATGTGGTCCATGCGGCATGTGGACACTGGAGCCGATGATGGTTTTAGCCGCCTGTAACAGGAAAGTGGACATGGGTAGTGCTATAGCTGTCGATGTATCTAATTGTACCATAGAGATAACGTAGTTGGCGGTGATCCCAAGAAAGAGCAGGAGGTGGTGGGGGCAGGAAGACTCGTGGGGATCTACTCCTAGAGCGGGAACGTCTGGGAGACAGTGTAGCATCTCGTCTCCGTGAGTGGCCCCTATCAGCCCACTCATCGATATCAAAAGGTCGAACTTGGGAAAACAGACGGGGAGGATGACGTTGAGTGTTGGAAGGGATCTGTCAATGTAGAAGTCCAAGAGTGGCGATGCCAATGACTGAGCAGAGGGAGAACGATCTGTGCCCAGGGGACGGTGAGGATTTCCACATTCTCAGTGTCGGAGAAAGGACACATGTCCGCCAGCGTTTCATGGTCTAGCTGGTGTATTGGAGAGTCCCATCAGCTGGATGGTCGGTATTGGTGGAGCGACTGGAGCCTCCGATGCCAATACAGTCATAGAAGCGGGAGGCACCTTAGGGGCAATACCCGGTGCAGAACCCGCAACCTTTCCAGACTTCACTGCCTTCAGGGGCTTAGAGGAACCCTTCTTGGCGGACTTATGATTTTTACCTGATTTTTCCTTTTTCTTTTTTACGGGAGTGGACGCCGAAGACTGCGCCGTCAGTGCCGGACGCTTCGATGTTGACTGTATGATGTCGGACGAGGACTTTGACGCCGGAGCCATTGATGTCGATGGTCTCACCGGTACTTCTGGATCCATGATGGAAGAGGGGTTTAGTGCCAATTCCAGTAACGTCACACGGAGATGCGCCGCTTGATTCTTCCTAGTTTGATTGGAAAACTTGGTGCAATGCTGGCAGGACTCTGGTTGGTGCATCTCACCAAGACAAAAAATACAAAGGGTGTGGCCATCAGGCGGAGCGAGCTTACTGCCACACCCAGTATAACGCTTGAAAAAGCCCCACCTTTTCTCCATAAAATAGACAAGATGGAGAAGAAAAAGAAGTGGGGGGGGGGAAGGCCGAAGGCCAGATTGAGGTAAGACAAAACTTCCCCCGCAAAGTTAAATAATGTTGTGGGGGTTTTTTGAAGAAAAAAAACGAAGAAGCGAAGGTAAAGAAGGAGAAAAAATGAAGAAAAATCCGAAGAGAAATCCAAAGAGCCTCTGAGGAAAATAGCTACCAATCTCACCGACCAAGGAAAGGTGTTTCCAGCGTGGCGGAAAGAAAGGAACTGGCGGGATGTCCGCTCGCACCCCTCTGGGCATGCGTGGTGGGGGTTCCTGCGCACGCCTGAGGTCTGGGCATGAAAATCCCTTAGAGCTTGCTACAATACCGATTGATCCAGCGCAGGCGCACTGAATCCCATGGGTGTGAAGCACAGAGACCACATTGAAGATCTACTTGTTTTCTAAAGGCGCAGAAATGTTTTTTGCAGATGGATCAGTAATGGGTTCTAGTAAAAATTATCTTGATGCCTATATTAGTGCATGGTTAGACAACACAAATTTCTCACTTCAACCTAGGTTGTTACTGTGCCATACAAAAATGACAGTCATAACAGAGTTGAGCTTTTATTTTTTAACACAAGTAGTAAGCATTTTGGTGCTGGAACTGCCCATGAAATCCACTGAATTTGGCTATAGGTTCTTCCTCATCCTGAGATATTTGTAACAACAAGCCTGAAGCAAATAAAGAGGACCAAGAAGGAAGTGAGGGTATGCTTCATGATTATTCCCTGTAAATACTTCAGAGCCCAAATTCTTTTAAACAATGGCCAGATTATTTTGCCAATATCAGTATTCCCATTTAGAAGTCTCAGTAATTCTAGAATCAAGTGGATATTCACCAGATATTCAAGTGGATATTCTCAGTAATTCTAGAATCAAGTGGATATTTGAATCTTCATCCCTGCTAAGGACAAGGGTAGGTGCACAGTTGTTTGTGCTTCAATATCCCTACAAGACTGAAGACTAGTCAATCATGGGACGTAAAGAGGTGGATCCAACAAACTACAGCAAGAACTCCTGTGTGTGAATCATCAATATAAATGACTACATGGGGTGATACGCAGAGGGAGGTAAATCCAATTATTTGATAATGTAGCATAACATAGGACCAGTGTTCCCTCTAAGCTGAGTTAGTGTGAGCTAGCTCACAGTTTTTTAGCCTACGGCTCACACTTTTTTGTCTTTGCTCAGGAAGGACGGCTCCAGAGCAAACTGACTTATACAGCAGGCAAAACGCTCGCTCACAATTTTAATGCCCGTAGTTCACAAGGTAGAGTTTTTGCTCACAAGACTCCACACCTTAGAGGGAACATTGCATAGGACACCTCCCCCCGCCCCCCAAAAGTGGAAACAAGCACAAATAAGAGGCAGCAATAGAGCAGAAAGATAGTTATTAAAACTCTCAATGAACTGATATAATCAAACAAGATTAGGGGAAAGTTGCTTTTTTATCTAGTGTATACCCAGGTGGTAGATAGTGGATTAGCCTTCACTAACTTATCCACTGGCTAACTTTGAAATATGGATCAAATGTGGCAGTACCGATATCTCTGTGCAAGTATCCACATAATTCAATGATAGTTCTGATTTAGTGCAGGATCCCAGAAATAAGTCTGTTGCTGCCATTTTTCATGGATCAACCTCTGGAGCAATTCACGATGGAGTTCACCATGTCAAGAAAATGATCTCATTACAAAACAGATGAACTGCCCTCACATCTTCAGGCAAAATCTCTGCATCTAAATCAACTGCAGATGTAACAGTGGCTTCCCTTCCTACAGATTTAGAATGTGAGCTTAAGAAGGGATGACTCAAACCTTTGGTCTCATTTTGGATGCATACATCATTCCCAAGCCATCATAGTAAACAACAGAAAGATTCTCAATGTTTTCATCTACAGTAATGTTGCAAACCCAATGTCTACAAAGATGGTGAAGTTGCTAGCTACTTATTGAAGCCGATGACTAAATAGTTTTCCCACAACAAACAAGATGGGAAAATTTCTGTGGAGAGCATGCCAGAATCTTGGACATCTGTTGTTAGAATGGTTTAGCCTTCATGAAGAACAAGGAACAAAGCTTGAAATGGAAATAGTTTGGTATATTTCTGTTTAAAAGCAGAAGACAATAAAAAGTGCATATTCAAAATAATATTACTTTGATAATTTGATGTCAATACTGTAAGGGCATTTTTGGCTCACTGAAGAGCTTGGAAGTTTTCAGTAATCAGAAGAGATCTGCCATTTCTTCAGCAAAGCAAGAAGAACAAGAATACTTTTTGAAAGTTTACCAAACAAATATGAATTGTGCAGTTTGAAGCAATTTTCACTCAGATCAAAGATGATGCACAACTTGCTAATTAACAGTTTCTTGTGTCAGTTAAAGAATGCTAAATCATAACAAACATGTGCACAACTACTAAATATTGGTGCTAAATTCTACCAGGTATCAGACTGACTAATTATGAAACTCTGGGACAACACCTGCTTCAAGCATGATCTGCCTTTTACAGCATATACTAGAGAGTGTTTTCACTTTCTAACCAGAAGAGATAACTGAGATCTCCATTCTGTATTATCAACAGCTATCACCTTAGTTTTGCATCAGCAGGTACAAAAATGACATCAGAAATCTGCAATATGTACAGTAGCTGTAGTTTGATATTTTCTATCTCTTGGCATTTATACTATATGGAATTCAATCTTGACAATAAAATTGTACCTGGACTGTACACAACTGAGCAACCACAAGGTGTATTTACTTACTTACAAATGCAATACAGAATCTTTTGTTAACTATTATACAATTATGTTTATTACCTGTTCCCTTCTCTATCTTCATTCACAGGTTCATTTGTTTAATTGTATGATTTTTTAAAAAATTGGAAAACTTTATAATGGAATTGTCACATTTTGTAAACTGAGCTATTTTGGAAATTTGATACAAATCTATACATGAATATATGCAACAGGCACACTATGAATAGTGTAAATAGGGATTTAACAAGAGAAGATCAGTGCTTGAAGCTGACATCCAAAAATTCAGAAGGAAATTAAATGTTTTTACTTGGCCTTGTAACTATAGCCTTTTAATAGACAACTAATATCACTATAATTTCATCTGGGCACTAAAAATATTTGCAAATATAATCTGATTCTATATCCCTTCTCTTCCAGCAGCCTGCGTCACAAAGGAATATGCTGATGAGTTGGCTCCCAGATGTTTGTCACCTAACCATTTACTGACGGTACAATCAAACTAGCTCCAAAGTAAGTTGCATGCATATTTGTACTTGCATATTTAATCTGCTGTCTAGTTAACAAAAGAGAAACTGTAAAGCTGAGATGCCTTTGAAATACCACAGACTGGATCCCATGGAAAAGGCTGTAGAAGGAATTGGTGGAGCAGATTTTTCCCCACCTTCTCTTTCTCCCAGCAACTTAACGTTTGCCCCAAAAAGGAAAGGGAAAAGGGGATTTCATCCAGCCCCCCCTCCTCACTACAGCACCCCGAGCTGTGATATGTTCTGTTCAAGAAGATTCCTCAGTCTTGAAAGATAATCTCCTGGGGAAGCAGAAAGTAGAGAAAGATCCACTCTGCCAATTCCTTTTGTGAGTTTTTTCCATGGCATCCGACTCCATGTATCTTATATCTATCTTTATGAGTCTATTGATAAATATACCAAATATGCCACGAAAATTATGCTGTCTATACCAATCTACACAGTATGCAGAATGACTTGGTAGAATCCTAAATGCATTTACTGAAAAGTCAATCCCATTTTATTCAATGGGGATTACTTCTTGGAAAGTGTTTTTAGGATTGCAGCCTGTATCACTTTACTGAAAGTATTGATAGCCCTCCTTATACAGCAAGCTTCTTAGCCTGGATCCAGCAATCTGTTGGTTCAAGTACTGCAGATATTTCCAATATTCTCCCACCCCCCCAAAGGCCCTTCCAATCGCCATATGTTGAGATTCATGTAGATTAGTGGGCACATGTGTAAGGTCATTAGTACTAAGAGGGGCAAGAGGTCAAATTGCCTCTTTCTCCCTCTTGTACAAACACCAGCTCCTCTGACATAAGAGGTGATTTTTTTGTTTTGATGAGGCATTCAAAACTATCACCCTTCACTTGCAGTCTAAGTCATACAGTCCACAACTCAACTAGTTCATTCTTCATTGAATCTAGCAGATTTGAGTCCATTCTTCATTGAATGTAAATAGGTTCTTGTATAAATGCTTAGGTGCACCTTATTTCTTACTCTAGTGCAATTTCATATTTACAAATATGTTTGAAAATTTAAAAATACAACATTGGCAAGACAGTCAGAATTTGTTTCTATACTTAATCCATAAAACGTAACATTAACTATAGAATATCAGAAGAATTCCACGGTAAAAGGGTAATAGGAGACAAGAACTCACAAAAATACAAAGACAGGAGATGGAGTATGTATGAAACATTAATACAGGAAAACGTGATGCCAAAACATTCATTATGAATTCAGTTCGTGCAGTACCTGTCGTAGTTCTGAGAGTCCTTTCAGTATGGCCTGCTGCCTGTCTCTCACCACATTGGGATTAAAAAGTGGATCCCTTACATGATCAGAGCTAAAAATCTGCCGTGGAGTATGGTAAGAATCTAAAGGTAAATATAGATGAAATCAGTTAACCAGTATTACACTTTCCGAATATTGTACAACAATGAATGTTTTAATGATTGTCCTAAAATTGTTTTAATGTAAAGAAGACAAAGCAATAGTGTCAGAAGAATAAAAAATTTAATGCATCTGTAACAAATTAGTGCATTTATTTTAAAATGTATTATTTTAACTAATTACTTCATGAGATTATCACTAGAATATACCAGTCTGGGCCTGCTAGATGCATGGGGGGTGGGAATCCCATTTCCTGCCCCCTTTCTCATCAGGCCCAGAGTGGCTTCCTGGCTCTCCTGCAGGCATTGCCGGGTCTGCTGTGGCTCCTGGGCTTCGCTGCTTTTGCCCGGCCCAGTGCAGCTTGTAGGCTTTGCTACTGTTGCTGGGCCTGGGCGACTCCCAGGCTCCACCACAACCAATGCTGTGCCTGGCATAGCTACTGGGAGCCACCAGAGCCAACAACTGTCACACTGAAGGTAAGCCCAGAGAATGCGCTTTTACTTTTGGGGGGATTTAAATCCCCCAGTGGGGTGTTTGGGTGTTTTTTTTTAAGATTTCAAATTTTTCTGCAAACCTGGGAGCTCACTCAAGTTTTTTAAAAAAATCTGTTTAGTGCAAGTGTGGCCCTAATCTGCAGATTTAGATACCTGCAGATGGAAGCCACACTTGAGAAATAGATATATAAGGAGATATTTCACTTTCTGCATTATTAGAAGCAGTTCATTGTGCTTTACTAATACAATTTTAAATGTAGGGGACTGATAAAATAGTAATTAATCATAGGCAATTATCTAAATCTATGTTTTAGTACCGTTCAGCTGTTGGTATTGAAGATCATGTGTCGAAGGTCTAGTCATGGGTGCATCTGGATCCAGGTAATACACTTCATTTGTTCGCACATAAGGAACAAAGTATGCTGATGGTGGCCTTTCAATTTCAGCACTTGGAGCAGGTCTTTCACTTTGATGCTTATCTTTATATATACTCTTCTCTTTCACATAATTGCTATTATTAGATGAAAAATCAGAAGCCTTCATTTGTCTTTGTAACCTGCTTTTAACTGCTGGAACAGGTGGTGAGTCAGATCTGTGGACACACCATCATTAGTAAGATTTTAGAAACAGTTTCTTCTGAGTCTTTGTTCTCACCCCTTGCTTTTTATTTTAGTTTACCATTTACTTTTCCTGTTAATCTTTTTTTCTTCTCACCAAGGTAACTATTTTCTTAATGTTTCAATCACAGTTATATAAAATGACTTGAATCGGGGCATGAAGAAAACAGGTACAGGAAATCAGGGGAGGAAAGGAAGCAGGGGTGGGAGAAGGCCAGACAGTAACTTATACAATGCTGAAACTTTTGTTCAAAATATGCAATAACAAGACAACTTGAGTAACTGTACCAACAGAGAGCTTCATTGATTTTTCTTGATAGTTTAGATCAATATTTGCTTGTTTTTTTTCTGGCTTGTAGAAATTGTGTTCAGCAAAACTGGGCCACTGCTAACTGGAAATATTTAGGTCTGCTTAGAGATGTGAAGGCCCAGAAAAAAACTGGAAAAATTCGGGAAAAAAACGTCCCCGTCCCCCCCTACGTTTTTTTCCTGAAGCCTTTTTTGTTTTTTTCCGAAAAACTGGGAAAATTGAAAAAAGAAAAAGAAATTGATTATAGAACGTTTTATTTTAACATGATGAATAAAATATTTTAAGATATGGTGTTCAAATCTTTTCCAAGCAAGTCCTAGGTTACAAACTGAACTCTCCAAATGCAAGAACAAGATGCATTTCTTCCTTTAGGAAGTGCTATTGTCAGAAGAAAATAAAAAGGTTTCAGTTTTGTTTTTGCATATGGGTGGGTATTCTGTTTGTAATAATTTTGGATACACTATATTTTTAATATGCTAGTTGTGATAATTTCATGCCAAGTAAAAATGTCCATAGTCATATTTTACGTTCCTAAAGTAACAGAATGACTTTCAATCTAGAAAAGATAAAAGAAATGCTAATGTAGCATTTTTTTCAATTTTTCCAAAAAATTTCCGTTTCCCCCCAAAAAAACCCGGAAAAAACCTGGGGTTTTTTCCGAGCTTCAAAATTTCCGGAAATTTTACATCTCTAGGTCTGCTACATCTTTCTAGATCTTAGTTTCCTCTGCTTAGCTCTGAAAATCTCACCTTGAGCATTCATAATTGTGTTCTACCATAGCCCACTGTATAGACAGACATTCTACTTGTAATGAGACACTGGGGTGTTTTGGTTTTTGGTGCTTAAGAATTAGTTGTATTTTAAGACTACAGAAAGCCAGATTTGCTGTTTATGAGTCAGTTAAGCCAGTGGTCTCCAAGCCTTGAGGCAATAAGAAGCAAAGTTTAGCCCATATTTGTTGGACATGGGAATATGAATCAGAGATAAAGCTAAGCTTCATTCAGACATTAGTATGGACTACGTGAACCTGCCCAGTTGCTTTGGCTTGCTACACACACTTTGCTCCTCTCACCTCACACAAGGAAGAAATACAATTTAAAACAAGCTCCATTTACCCTTGATGTATTACTGCAGGTACACAATTTAACTAAAATTGGTTCTTTCCCCCACAACCCAGGGTTCTAAGCGTGGACTATACTGTGGCTTACAGTGTGTGTGGGGGGGTATCTTGTCTGAGGAGAACTAGCTCAGCTTAAGTCATGTGCCTACATTCATTCCTACCTCATGGACAACCAGAGTTAACTTTAAACCAGGATTCCTACACTGTGCTCTATGTAGGGAAGAAAGGGAGAGTAGCAAGTTGCATATACAAGTCAGCAATGAGCCAGGTTTGTGCATATTCAGGCTTAATATTGATGACAAGATGTCTGAATTAAGGCTTAGAGATGTGAACAGGGAAGGGAAATAAATACATTAAGAAATAGCTGCACCAGTATGTCAGGAAGTAGGGAACATGGTTAGGAACAAGTTATGGAGGACTGGCAAGCAAACATTTCCTGAGGAAATATGTTTGGAGAATCATGTTACTGTCTCTTGGCCTAACCTTCCACAGAGGATTCCTGTAAAGATAAATAAGATAACCTCTATATATGTCATCTTGAGGAAAGGACTAAACAATCTAGTAAAATAATAATAATAATACACTGTATGTTTTGATGGGCGGGGGAGTGGAGTTCAAGTCCCACAAATCACTGTTATTTACTACCACTCACACCCCTATCCCAAAATGTACGTGTTCTCTTTGCTCTACAGAACTCAGTGGGAACCACTGAGAACTGACTCAATCCTTACCTACCTAGCCCTATCATATACCTGGGATTGGCCCTGGTTTACTGGAAACTCAAGTGTGACAGAATGGTGGGAGAACGGGAAAGAGGTGGGATATAGCAGTTGACAAGAAATAACAATGAGATTGTTTCATTTGCATTAAACTTTGGTTTTCTGTGGAATGATATACATAATTTGGTAATGGAGGAATTTTCTACTCTGCTGTTGCCATGGACTGACCATTGCTGGTGAGTGACTGGATAAAACCTCTTTAGTGAATGCAACTGAACACAGATTAGAGCCCCTTATCATGCCTACTATGTGGTGGTAATAGCAGCGAAGCAAGCTCACTTCACTGCCACCAGTGGGTCTGCATAGTGCTGTCCAGTGGAGCTTTTCCAACTTCTGAAGGAGGTGTTAACCCAGAATACAAACAAGCCTACTGCAATTTCAAGCCCGTAGCCAGGATTTTGTGCCTTGTGGGGCAAGTTGTTTTCTGGTGGGACTGAAGTTCTCAGTGCAGAAAGAAAAGCCATTTAGGCAATAAAAAGCTGTTACTGGGATAGATCTCTAAATTGCAAGCTGTCAACCACATTAGATGATAGTTCTCAGCTGCTGCAAGTTATTCACTTCTGCCAGCCTAAGCAACAATTCTGATAACAAGCCGGCAGGTGGGGTTGATGACTTCTGACTTCGGCAGAAAAACTCTCTTGAAGGAGACCAGTTTCTTGACACAGAAGGGATCCTAGAGGTCACCTACTCCAGCCCCCTGCTCAGTGTGGGAATTAGTCAACTGCAGCACCCTACTCTACTTAAAGGAGCGCACACCTTTAAAAATGCTTTAAAATGATTGAAAAAAGCATTTACAGGAGAAATTCTTGTGGCGCTGTGCCTGTAAGAAAGGAGGCAGAGCCCCCAAAAGCCCCACTGTAGCTATGGACCTGACTGCAATGCATTTTGCAGATAAAATTGCTCCCATTCACTATGACTTAAACACCACAGTTGGACTGGTCCAATTTCAGGATGTTACTGGAGTGTAATCTAGTCATAGTTGTATGGATGATGTTCAGGTAGTGAGGCCTGATGAACTGCCCAAGGTGCTTGGAAGTGTGCTACCCACCACCACATCCAGGTTTGACCTTTCCCTCATGGTTAATAATATAATGCTGGGCTGGGGTGGTTGACTGGGTCCAGGAGATAATAAAGTCCTCTCTGCATAAGGCCATAGTTAAAACCACTTTGAAAGAGGTGGTTTTGACACCTTTCATGAAGAAGGCATCCTCAGACTTAAAGGACCTAAACAACTCCCTCCCAGTGGCTAAGAATTCTTTTTTGGGGGGGGGGGGGGGGTTGACCCTGCTTCAGGCAGACTTATAGGAGATGGCGACAGAAACAGCCTTGGTAGCCCTTACTAATGACTCACTGGGAGAGTGACAGGGAGTGTTCCTGTTGATTCTCCTCAGTGCCTTTTGTTACCATTCACCATGATATCTTTCTGGAGAGGTTGGTGGGTACCATGCTTCAGTGATTCTGCTCTTACTTGACCAACCAATTCCAGAGGGTGGTGCTGGGGAATGGCTGCTGGGTTCCACGGTATTTATGCTGGGGGTCCTGCAAAGTTCTATCTTGTCCCCCATGCTATTTAACATCTAAATGAAAGTGCTGGAAGAGGTCATACCCAGGGTTTTGGAGTAAAGTGTCACCAATCTGTGGATGACACCCAGGTCTATTTCTCCTTAACCAGTAGGCTAAGCCAGGTAGGTGTGTGAAGGTCCTAAGTACCCGAAGAAGGTAATTGGATGTATGAGAGCCAAAAAACTGAAGCTCCATCCAGACAATACTGAGGTGTTGTCAGTCAATGGAGAAGCTGCTTGGGAACTGTGGAGTCAGCTTGTCCTGGAGTGGGTTCCACTGAAGTAGCAGGTTCATAGCTTGGGGGTGCTACTGGATCCTGGCCTATGGTTGGAAGCTCAGGTTTCATCCCTAGCACATAGAGCCTTTTATCAGCTCCAGGTGGTTTGTCAACTATGATCATTACTTGAAAAGTGTGATCTGGCCACAGTGATCCATACTGTGATCACAGCCCAGTTAGATTACTACAATGTGCTCTATGTTGGCCTGCCTTTGATAACAGTCCAGACACTTCAATTGGTACAAAATGTGGTGGTCAGCTGATCGTCATAGGTTGGTTAGAGGGACTGTATCAACCCCATGCTGAAAGATCTGCACTGGCTACCCAACTGTTTGAGGACATAATTCAGAGTGCTGGTTCTTACTTTTAAAGCCCTAAATGGCTTGGGGCCAGAGTACTTGAAGGACTGCCTCTCCAATATTGTCCAGCCTGCCAACTAAGATCTTCCTTACAAGTTCTGCTTTGTGGACAGGCTACCTGAAGTACCATCTCCTCCCATATTATCCAGCCTGCCAGTTAAGATCTGCTTCCAAGCCCTGCTCTCTGTACCCCTACCTTCAGAGGTGAGGCAGGCAGCAATTAGAGACAGAGCACTTTCTGAGGTGCCACCTCTACTCTGGAACGTCCTCTCTCTTGAGGTTCCCCTAGCGCCTATTTTATTTTTTTTTAGGCGCCAGACCAAAACATATCTCTTTACTCAAGCTTATTACGTTACGGATTCTATCTGCTTCTGTTTTATGGATAGTTTTTATGCTGTTTATGTCCTATTGATTGTTTTTTATATTGTGATGTTGTTTTAATTTTAAGTCATCTCGAGCAGGACTCTGAAGAGGCAACATAGAAGTATCCTTAAAAAAATCCTAAATACATAAACAAATTTTACATTTTGGGCTCTCAAAGAAATTTTTGTGTCTAAAGATAATCTTTTGCAGGAGTAAAATTTATTATCATGTGTACTTTAGAAACTGATTTCCAAATGTTTGTAAGAATATAGAATTTGTAAACTCAGCTACTATAACAACACTTACTAATCTTTAATAAGTAAAGCAGATACCTACCTTGGTTCAATCAAATTATTTTTTGGAGACGATTCTTCCTAAAATGAGACCAAATAATGAAACTGTAATTTCTTACCTCTCTGTGTTTGTATTTAGGAATACTTTTTTTTAACCACTTGTAATTTGTTTGGCATTTGTATGATTCATATTACCATTAGTGAAAACTAGAAGCACTTTTTAGGTATGCCGGGAGGGGAGGGACAGTTGAGGCCTTCCCTTCACCATTTTCCCAACTCAAAATGGACTATGGAGGTACTAATTGCCCTATTGGGGTAAACATACCAGTCAGGAAAAACTGCAGAGGCAAGGGCTTAATCCCCTTCTCCTTGTGTCATGGTCCCAATCTGAACTGGTCCCCCACATATCTTCTACAGGAAGAAACACAAAACACTGGAAGGCTGTATTCATGGAATTCCTAGCATCATGTCTGGTTTGATATGCCTAGTCAGGGGCTGACTGCTAGTTCAAGAACCTGTAATAGCTTTGCCTAAGTACAAAACAGCATTGAGGCATTTAGATCCCAGGGTGCGTTAGAACATCTGAAAATTATTTTGCGTTAAGTCCTACAGTACATGGAATAAGCTTGTATCATTTTGTACAAACATGCTGGCATACAAAATCTAATGGGGTATGGTAGGGTTTTACCCCGATCTGATACCCTGTTATCACAACAATAGAAGCCCTTTCCATTTAAGTTACCTTTCATATGAAAAATACCAGTGTACAATAAGCTGGGCTGATTACTTGAAGAAGGGTGTGGTGTGTGTGATCACTAGTTTTTGGACATTAATGTGCATGTAGAAGAGCAGAGGTTGCTTGGAGTGAAGATAACCCAAATATACATGTGCTGGATGTGTTTGGCTTTTTATTTGGTGCTGTTAATGGCTGGTTCCACAATGTTTTTACTGCTGAACAACTGAGATGGTGGCATAGCTTTATATGTATGGACTGGTAAGTTCCATTTCATTATGTCTGAGGAGAAGTGTGAACGCACATGAAAGTTCATACCTTGAATAAAACTTTGTTGGTCTTAAAGGTGCCACTGGACTCAAATTTTGTATATCAATAAGTAATAGTTCCCAGTAAGTGTTCTTGTGATTGCAGCCTCAGGGTCATGTCCTTTTGTTCATTTGTTGTATGCCATGTCCAACTCTTCTCTTCAAAGCTGCATTATTTTTATAGAGATGTTGCATTTTTTTCAAATGTGATTCTTCCCTCAGACTTCACTTTTGTTTTTAATTATTGCTTTGTGGGATGCAAGTGCATGAGTTTGACAGGGCTGTACTGGATACTGTCTGTGGTATAGTTGGAAATGGGAGACAAACATTTCTGCTCCACAGAGTTTTGTGAATTACTTTAAATTGTATTTTGGCATTTTTTTTATTAGAGGCTTTGCATTTCCTGGCTCCGAACTCCAGTGCAAGAATGGTCATTCAACCATCTTTTTCTGAAGATGCCAACAGTAGCAAGGCCATCACATCACACTCCTACTGTCACTGAAAAGAGATTTCCAGGAGCATTATACAAGTCATAAATCTGTCTGGACCACAACTGATTGTATGGAAAAGACGCTTTGAACATAACCTAGTTTTCAGTGCCACTGAAGAGGAGGAGGAGGAGGAAAAATCCAGCAAAACTTGGTAATGATCATGGCTGCAATCCCATGAACGATTAAAGATTAGCCTCATGGAAACCTACTTCTGAATAATGATGCATACAATGATGCTGCACATTCTGACTAAGGCACCTAAACAATTACTTTTAATACTCTCTGTCTGTAATTTTAATGTTATTTTAATAGTATTTAATTAATTTTAATACTATTTTTTCTCTGTAAAATAGTCTTAATGGGACAGAGCAGCAATATCTTATTTCTGAATGCACTGGTCATGAGAACAGCAGTCTCTACTTTTTCCTTGGGTTTCGCTGGTGAGTAGAGCACAGAAAAGCTTCAGCATACTATCACATGACTTTGCTATAATCTCCTGTGTTGTGTAGAGTTCTAAAAACTTTTAAACTAGTAATGTATCCAGAAAGCTCATCTGGGAATAAATGCTGTTAGTCTTTAACATGCTTTTAAACTAATAATGTATCAAAAAAACTCAAGTGGGAATAAATGCTATTTGTCTTTAACATGCTACTGGACTTCTGTTTTGTTTTGCTACCTCTCTGGAATTGTACCCCAAATTGTCACTAAATTCAGTGGCATACCCAGGACTGCAGCCTTGCTTACAGTCATTTAGTCTTTGTTTTCCTTTTTATTTGTAGCAACATTAAAAATACTAATTTATTCTTCTCACTTGGTCACGAGTTTCTTCTCCTGAAGATATGAAACTTCACCTTCTACCTTCAGCAGAACCTTTTGTATTTAAGGATACATGGCAGCTGCCTTTATTTATCTCTTAAGAAGCTATGGCTATCTGGACGGGCTTCAGCAATTTTATATGGTTCTATTCAGGGGTTGTTTCATAGAAAAAGAGCTAGGGAAACTCATTAGCATATGCCACACCCCCTGACATCACTGGAAGTGTGTCATAAGGCCACACCCCCTGACAACACCGGAAGTGTGTCATAAGGCCACACACCCCGCCAACGGTCCCAGCCGCTACCGCCGGCCTTGCAGCTCCACTGCCGAGCCCCATGAGGGGCCCGGCAGCGGGAGTGCAAGGAAGCCCCGCGAAGGCCCTCCCTGGCCCCAGGCAGGCAGGGGTGGGGAGAGGCAGGGAGGAAGCAACTTACCCTCCCTCTTCTCCTGCCTCCTCCTGGCTGAATGAGGGCCGGGGGCGGGGCTTCGTCATGTGCCCCCCCCCATACCTCACCCGGGGGAACTGCGATCCCCCCCAAAATGACCTCTGGTCCTATTGAAGGGGAAAACATTAATTTCCAAATCATTTCTGAGAAACTGCTATTTGAGTTTTTCTGCCTTCACCCTTTAATAGACTGTTGATTGTGGCATTTCTTGGTTCTTATAGATTAAGCCAACTTTGAAAATGGACAGCACTCTGTGTGTGTGGTGGTGGTGGGGATCCCCTTGTTGAGGAATTACCTGTCAGGATCTGTCCAGCAATGTTTGCAGTCAGAAGTTACTGGACATTTCTAAAGGTGGCACACAAATATCACAAATAAATACTGACATCAATCAAGAGGCTAAGAAATGCAAATCAGTCTTACAAGTGCATTATGAGACTTTGTGTTCTAGGCACTCTTTTTACCTTAATTAAATGTTGGTTATACACATTACACACACTATCTGTATCTAATATATTGTCATATGTGTTTTCCTACATCTGAGGATTCCCCGAATTTTTACCCTATAATCCACCTTGAATCTCAGTGGGAAAAAGGCTATAAATAAAGTAAATAAGATAAGTTAAAATAAATAGAAAGCTGTTATGAATGTATTCATGCACACTAAGATGGGGAAAATGGCTTTGAAATCATAAATCATCACCTTTCTTACTGCATTCCCCTTATCTTCATTATGAGGTGAGGGAGATGGAGCTGGAGAAATGCTTTTCTTTTGACAAAGATTGCCGGGGATGTTTCTTTCAACCAGCTGGAGCAGCTCCATTTGCCGTCTTGCTTTCTTTTCTTCTCTTTGCTTTTGAAGACATCTTGGATATCTTTCTGATGCTGGAACAAACCTTTTGCAAGGTTTGTTTATGTTCCAGTCTGGCCTTTTCTCATTCCTTTCCAGTGGTTTGATATGTTTCGATTTTTGTGTAGTCGGCTCGTTTAAATTGCTATAGCTGACAATATTCTCTTTCTCTGAAATTTTCTTTTTATCTGTGTATTGTGGCTCTTTCTTACATTTTTTGCTGTTAGAGTCCACTTTATATTCTACAGAAATATCTGGAGACATACAGTCCAGTCTTCCACTCCTAGTTTGCTCAATGTACACATCAGTGTTAACACAATCTAAAAGGTAAATACATATATGCATTTAGGGCACTCCAAAGAGCAACTGGTTTATACTTTGGCATGTTACATCTACAATTATTCAAATATTGCCCCAAGCATTTTCCTTCTGATGACTTGCAAAGAAAAAATGCATTCAGCATAAAAGAGCATTTATTTAAAACAAACAGGTAAAAGCGAAGACTAACCAATGTCATCTGTAAAACTATAATGTGATTTATCAACTGTAGGCTTCATGTGAAATAATCACTGTATATTTCCATGATGGTATTTTCCCTGTTGTTTCATAAAATGGATGTTCATTTTCCTTTTTGAATTTGTTTTCCTTCGAATAAATAATTCTCAGCGAGAAGTTTTATGATTATTACTTTGATTATTAGCACTAACATAAAATTGTTCCTCTACATTACTGCTGATTTATCTATCAAGGGACATAGATTCTATTACTGATAAAAAGTATTCCCGGCCACCATTTCTTCAAGTCCAAGAAGAAGTGTTCAGTGAATTGCTGTTATCTGCATAAGCCATAACTAAAATTAAGTTTTTTAACAGTGCAATCCTAAGAAGAGTTACTTCCAAGCTTTTAAGCATTTACTAAAAAAAAGTTCTCTCCTAGAACTGACATATATCTTTCAATGGCCATGAGTTAGGGCTTAGTTTTGTCACAGTACTTCCGCTTGGGTGTTTATAAACAGAAATAAATTTCATCCATATGACAAGGGTAGAACTCCACTGAAGTAGTTAAAAAATTGCCCTAATGACCTGGCTGATACTTCACATAAAACAGCTTACAATGTGGAGAAAAACCCACACAGGATTTATGTTCTGAGTGGCAACCACAACACAGGATAACATGAATGCATCAGGCCCAAGTAAAAACTTCATACAAATTTATTTTTTGCTAAAACATCAAAAGCAGAACTTATGAACAACTCAGAACTGCTGTTATATAATCTAGGAGTTAAATGCTAGTAATAAACTGACAGTAAAATATGTACAACTTAATAAAATATGTACAACTTAATATATATCCTTGAGCTAAGTGATACAATCCAAGAATGGAAACCCTAGAACGTTAAAATGAAATAAGAAGCACATATAACTGGACATTAAAGGAAGAGGCAAGATGCCAGAATGCTAACAGAATTTTGTCAAGTTTCTGCCCTCAAAATGAAACGGTCCAGTTTACAAATCGCTTGTTGTAGAGAGACTAGGGTCTTCTAGACTTTTGGACATCATGGTGACTTGATCCCTCCCCTCTTTACAAACACCTCACCTTACCATATCCTACCACCGTCTCTCTTCTCCCCACCACCAGACATCACATGATTCCCACTCGTAGTTCATTCTCTAGTTTAAAAACCAAAAGCAGTTCATATCGTATTTGGAATTTGACTCATGTAGCACCTCAAGTAGCACCATAGATCTCAAGAATGGAAGAAGTACAATTATGAATATTTTAGCATGCTAAATATGAACCTCTTCCCAATGAATATCACTGCCAGTAAGAGTGGGTTTGTTGTCTTTCAGTTGGTCAAGTTTAACATCTAAAATATTCCTTGCACTAGGAATTGCCTTATGATTTAATCGTAAACCCATTTAATCAAAAGATCTCTAGAAGAAAGAACCTTTTTAATCTCCAAGAATATGGAAACGCCATCTAATTGCCTGCTACATTATTTTATGTGTCATTATAACATATTAATCTATATATCAAGATAATGAACATACTGCTTAATGAACTTGTATACCTGTCTGCACGGCAGTGTCCTTCCGAGGAGAGAGGACAGTTTTGATATCTTGGTTTACCATTCTGGTATTCTCTGCAGAACAATGATCAGGAAGCTGGATGACATCTGGAAAGCCATTCAGGTCAGCACTATAACTCTCATGCAACAAATTGCCTAAAAAGGGGGGGGGCACCAAAACTTGATCAAATAGTCATGATACTAGAGTTGATATTCTACCTGAATGATATCAGCTTAATAAATTTTTAATTTAAAATGTATTTTTTCTATTTTAATGCCTTTGTATGTTGCTGATTTTTAAAAATCATGTCATTGTATTTTACTGTTCTCTTGGATTGGCGTAACATGAATTTCACACTGAAATTGTGGGATATAAACATTTGTAATAATTATATGAACCAAGACATTACAAACAGGAATTAAAATTGCCACACAAATTGTTAAAAATCAGGAACAACTGTGTAATACATTTTTACTAAAACCAACCAAACTGTCAAAACTTCCCCAGAACTCATCAGGCTGGATGTTCAGTTCAAAACAAAAAGTGGAGGAATGAGAAAAAGATGCTCCAGGATACTAAGGAAAAGCTATCAGTGAGGCAAAGCACTCCCCCCCCCCAGCCTCCCCTCAAGGGTTAATATGGATGATAATGGGCTTAAACTATTTTGCAGGTGTTGTTAATTGGCTTTTTGGCCTGCATGTCTCTTATCTTCAAGGCCAACAATGGAAACCTGGTAATTTGCTTCTCAGGGGAATTTGTGATCTGTGATGGGAAGGGGGGAGATTGGGACTGGTGAGGTAATCTTCTAGAGGTTTCTCTTGGAGGTGTTCTGATTGGATGTTGTCATTGCCTGATATCCTGGGGCCAAAAAATTATAATTGAACTGTGGCCCTGCAGAACAGAGGCTAGCCAAGATTTTCCTGGACTATAGGCCAAAACTATGACCTGCAATTGCTAGAAACGTAGACAATGCTGATTAGAGGCCTTCTTATCGGAATTAAGGTTTGTGCCACCTAACGCAGTTTTTGTGTTAGGTAGTTTAAGCTAGCTTTGTTGTTTTCTGTATGCTTTCAGAGTAATGTGTTGGCAATAATTTCTATTAATATTTTATAAATAAACTTTATAATCATTTTTTTAAATGGCAGTCTGGTTCCTGTGTGCACTTGCCCTGGGAACCCTTGGGCTTCCTTAATATCAACTGCAGATTTTGTGCTTTTCTATCATGCTCTGAAACATTTATCATCCCTTCCCTCTTATGTTCTGGCATACAGAAAAGCTTGCTATCTGACAACTGGGCTGGTCCTAATAAAAATGTGCTATACTACTGTTACTCTTTGGAACACCAGATTATCATGCATAAAATATTGGAGGTCAGAGGAGGCTTTCCCAAGATGCAAAACCCTAGAACAACCCCGTCCTTTCCCTCAAAAAAAATTTTTTTTTAAAAAAAATTAAGCATACGTGAAAAAACATTGCCTTATCATCCAACTCTACTGAAGTTTGGTACTTACTACCACCAAGATTCTTCTGCAGTTTGGAAATATCATGTCCTTTCTGAGCCAATTCTTTAATACGCTGTTCTTGTTTCAATCTCTGGGCTAACTCTTGCGCTCGTTGCATTGACTGATACAGTTCATTTGTTTTAAGGGTCATGATCTCCTATCAAAACAAAAAAAATAGATAAGGACATTAATAAGGGAACAAAGAAGGAAAAACTTTTTAAGATACCATAAAGTGCATTCTCTAGTTTAAAAACCAAAAGCAGTTCATATCGTATTTGGAATTTGACTCATGTAGCACCTCAAGTAGCACCATAGATCTCAAGAATGGAAGAAGTACAATTATGAATATTTTAGCATGCTAAATATGAACCTCTTCCCAATGAATATCACTGCCAGTAAGAGTGGGTTTGTTGTCTTTCAGTTGGTCAAGTTTAACATCTAAAATATTCCTTGCACTAGGAATTGCCTTATGATTTAATCGTAAACCCATTTAATCAAAAGATCTCTAGAAGAAAGAACCTTTTTAATCTCCAAGAATATGGAAACGCCATCTAATTGCCTGCTACATTATTTTATGTGTCATTATAACATATTAATCTATATATCAAGATAATGAACATACTGCTTAATGAACTTGTATACCTGTCTGCACGGCAGTGTCCTTCCGAGGAGAGAGGACAGTTTTGATATCTTGGTTTACCATTCTGGTATTCTCTGCAGAACAATGATCAGGAAGCTGGATGACATCTGGAAAGCCATTCAGGTCAGCACTATAACTCTCATGCAACAAATTGCCTAAAAAGGGGGGGGGCACCAAAACTTGATCAAATAGTCATGATACTAGAGTTGATATTCTACCTGAATGATATCAGCTTAATAAATTTTTAATTTAAAATGTATTTTTTCTATTTTAATGCCTTTGTATGTTGCTGATTTTTAAAAATCATGTCATTGTATTTTACTGTTCTCTTGGATTGGCGTAACATGAATTTCACACTGAAATTGTGGGATATAAACATTTGTAATAATTATATGAACCAAGACATTACAAACAGGAATTAAAATTGCCACACAAATTGTTAAAAATCAGGAACAACTGTGTAATACATTTTTACTAAAACCAACCAAACTGTCAAAACTTCCCCAGAACTCATCAGGCTGGATGTTCAGTTCAAAACAAAAAGTGGAGGAATGAGAAAAAGATGCTCCAGGATACTAAGGAAAAGCTATCAGTGAGGCAAAGCACTCCCCCCCCCCCAGCCTCCCCTCAAGGGTTCATATTTGGCTTTTTGGCCTGCATGTCTCTTATCTTCAAGGCCAACAATGGAAACCTGGTAATTTGCTTCTCAGGGGAATTTGTGATCTGTGATGGGAAGGGGGGAGATTGGGACTGGTGAGGTAATCTTCTAGAGGTTTCTCTTGGAGGTGTTCTGATTGGATGTTGTCATTGCCTGATATCCTGGGGCCAAAAAATTATAATTGAACTGTGGCCCTGCAGAACAGAGGCTAGCCAAGATTTTCCTGGACTATAGGCCAAAACTATGACCTGCAATTGCTAGAAACGTAGACAATGCTGATTAGAGGCCTTCTTATCGGAATTAAGGTTTGTGCCACCTAACGCAGTTTTTGTGTTAGGTAGTTTAAGCTAGCTTTGTTGTTTTCTGTATGCTTTCAGAGTAATGTGTTGGCAATAATTTCTATTAATATTTTATAAATAAACTTTATAATCATTTTTTTAAATGGCAGTCTGGTTCCTGTGTGCACTTGCCCTGGGAACCCTT
The DNA here is from genome assembly GCF_001447785.1 of Gekko japonicus. Lineage (NCBI taxonomy): Eukaryota > Metazoa > Chordata > Lepidosauria > Squamata > Gekkonidae > Gekko > Gekko japonicus. Next base: position 1,120,240 of record NW_015165243.1, on the reverse strand, counting down.
GGGCTTCCTTAATATCAACTGCAGATTTTGTGCTTTTCTATCATGCTCTGAAACATTTATCATCCCTTCCCTCTTATGTTCTGGCATACAGAAAAGCTTGCTATCTGACAACTGGGCTGGTCCTAATAAAAATGTGCTATACTACTGTTACTCTTTGGAACACCAGATTATCATGCATAAAATATTGGAGGTCAGAGGAGGCTTTCCCAAGATGCAAAACCCTAGAACAACCCCGTCCTTTCCCTCAAAAAAATTTTTTTTAAAAAAAAAATTAAGCATACGTGAAAAAACATTGCCTCATCATCCAACTCTACTGAAGTTTGGTACTTACTACCACCAAGATTCTTCTGCAGTTTGGAAATATCATGTCCTTTCTGAGCCAATTCTTTAATACGCTGTTCTTGTTTCAATCTCTGGGCTAACTCTTGCGCTCGTTGCATTGACTGATACAGTTCATTTGTTTTAAGGGTCATGATCTCCTATCAAAACAAAAAAAATAGATAAGGACATTAATAAGGGAACAAAGAAGGAAAAACTTTTTAAGATACCATAAATATTTGAATGCTTCTTTGACTTGTATAATATAGGTTTTTTAAAAAAATGCATGTGGCTCTCTATGTGCATACAACTGCCACACCACACAGCTAGATGACTACCTCTTTTTGCTTTTGTCTGAGTAGATCCTCTTCAAACTGCTTTTTCATCAATTCTTGTTCTTTTGCAAGCTGGCATTCTTCTTCTTGTTCTTCTCGCTTCCTCTGCTCTTCTTCAAGTTGCTTCTTCATTCGTTTTTCCTCTACTTGAGCCATTATGGCTTTCTAGGAGAATGATAAAATGCTCTAAAATTAATGAAAAGGTAGAATATGGCCTGGAGAAAAGGATTTAATGTGACTGTAATCTTTTAGTGTATTTTTTGTATGCTGGAGTTTTGATAACTGGCTTTACATGTTACAGTTATAGATTACTTTAAAAAGAAACAGAAATAAAAATTCTAAAGAAAAAAGCAACCTTGGTGTATTATCTTCCATCAGACTCTTTTTTGTAGCTATAGGATTTCAACAAGCCATGTAGACCTGCTTAATACTTGCCCTACTGACCACAGCCATAGTAGCATTGCTTGAGCCACTTGTATCTCTCTCATCTACCTCCTCCAAATGGCTAGGCAAAGATATAAATGTACATGTGCAAGAGGGAGAATGGAAGAGGCAGTGTGGGAGCCGTTCTATGGAGGTGAAAACAAAGATATCATTTAGCTGGAATAGTCATACGGGTTTCTCTCAATACAGGAAAGTATTTATGCTAGCAAGATTAAACTCTATGCCTTCACAAGTAATGCAAGGTCAGATGCAAAAGACCACATACTCTGATAGACTTTGTGACTGCACTTCTGGAGAGATAGAAACATCTTTTGCAGTATTAGAGAGTTGTGGTAACTGGTTGGTTATTTAAATTATTTATTTTTGTTGTATCTAGTGTGACATTGCATAAGGCCTGTAGGCTACATATGCAGTATTATTAAAGTATAGTTTATAAGCAGGGACAAAGGATTCCTCTAGTACTGCAAGATGAACGGTTTGTCACAGAAAAAGCTTAAGTTCAGTGCTACAATTCTTACCTTTCCCTGTACTTTCTGTTTTTGTTTTTATTGAATATTAGTGCCTTCTCTGATTTTGCAGACTTTGTAGTAAAGTGGGACATAAATTAGCAAGGCTGATCAGAAGTTAATGATTCTACCTGGTGTTCTATTTGCTTCTGCCGTCGCCTCTCTCTTTCCTCAATCTGAGCAGGATCCAAAAGGGCAGTCATCGAACGAAGGAAACTATGAAAAGAGTATTTAAAGAGAGAAACCATAATTCAGAGACACATACATGTTCATATATAGAGTATGTAGGAATGCAGAGAATCTTGGACAGTTCTGTATATCAGCTCTTATTTCACAACAATTTCACCTGTGTTCTTAATAGCTATGGAATGTCAGTACAGTAAACTAAGATTAAAGAAAATTATTCTATTGTTCTAAAATGCTGGAAAGACAGCTATGAAAACTAAGGGGGACTCTCACCTGCCTTTCTGACTTGGCTCTGAAATATGGCTTCCAACTGATTTTCCTGAACTTTCCACCTCTGTAGGTGTAAAAGTAATTGAGTCTTGAGGCTCAGGAGAAAAATGTAAAATTTCAGTTGGCTTTTTATATGTTGTATTTAAAGGGTATTGTGAGGAAGAGTAAGCATGATTCCTGAAAGAATCAAAATGCATTGTCCACTGGTCATGTTCTTCAGCCTAAAAAAAAGATGAAGCAACAAAATATTAAGAGTCTTTATAATTAAATATATATCCTGCTTTCACGTAAAGATTTTAGAAATATTTTTATATTACTGATATCTTAAACCTTAATATTTACATATGACAGCTGTAGAACACTCATGGAAAGTCCAGAAGAGATCAACAGAGCTATGAATGGTTTCTAGAAGGGTAACATGTAGCCGGAACCTAAGCATGTTTGTTCAATAGTTTGGATCCTACAAAGGCCAAGCAATTAGTGCTTGGCCTCACAGATCTTACCCACCTCCCCTTTTCCCCATCAGCCACTGTGGCTTCCCCAGGACTGATACTAGGGGTTGGGGACCCTTGTGAATACAACTTCACATGGCACAGGAGGCTGACATGAGGAAGATGGAGGCAGTTCCAACCAATTTACTCTCCAAACTGCTGCCCCACATTCTGCATGGTATTTTGTCCATGCGTAGCATGCAATACAAAGCCACATGTTTGATCGCCTAAAAACTTTAACTATGGAGGAGTCTAGAGTGGCAGAAATGGAAAACAGTTGATATATACCGTACTTCCTTATTTCAAGACACACTTCACAAACCACAGCTACCTTTGACAAATCACATTTTTCTTCTTTTTTCCGTAGTTTTGCAGCTTCTTTTTGTTTATCAAGTTCTTCAAGCCACTTTTTTTGTTGTTCACGTTTTACAGCACTGAAAGCATGCTCTACTGGAGTTGCTTCCTAAAAGAAGAAGAAAAATTGTACTTTCTCTGACACCTCTGTCAGGTCGTTCTTGACCTATTTCACCCTTTTTATATAAAATTTGATCTGTCAGAAGTACAACAAACACCTATGTGTATAAATTGTGGTCTTTTATGTGATTTTTATCATTGTTTTATTTGTATCATAAACTGCCTTGAGTTCCACAAGATAGGTGGCTAATCAATGTTTTAAATAATTTTTTTAAAAAACCACAGCGGCTTCTTATAGCAGACTGGCTCATGACAGTGACATAGTTTCTAAATAAACTTGTAGCATCTGCATGGGTCTTGCCATTGACACAACTTGTGGTGCTTAACATTATGGAGATAGCACCAGTGAAAAAAACTAGAGCTTTTCATATGACAGTCCAGAAAGAATGAACTAGAGGGAGGGAGAGAAGCAGGATGATGAGAAGCTCCACCTTGACTCACTAGATGGTAGAGGCTGTATACTTGTTGGCCACTCTCCTTATGATCGCAGACTGCTTTTTAAGTGTTCCCAGTCTGATGACAGTATATCTAGGGCCTATAAAGTCTTCCAGCTCACATAGATTTGTGGAAGAGTTTGTACACAAAGTCCTCCTTGCCTCTCCCATTCAGCTTATTCACCTTAGAATGTTGCACAAATGAGTTAAAACACTGTGTACATTAGTCACTGGAATGCACATCACATATGCATGCAACCCTTGAGAATTTGCTAAAATTAAAATTTGCAAATTCCCAATTTACTATAATCCAAATTTAAGACAATAACTTCGTTCTGGGAATGCAGTCAAAAGCTCATAAAATATAGTATGGGCAACACAAAAACCGAAGAATACCACACCAGGTTTTTTACATGACATTCTTAGTTGTTTTTATACACAGTTCCTTACTGTTTTATGTGGCTGTAATAAATGACAGCATTCTTTAATTTTAAATCCATTACTGAGAGGACATTGTCTTAATACCCACATAGTTCCAATTAATAGTCACTAACACATATCCATCTACATTCTCAGCAGTTAACCTATCCAGTTCTTCAACATTCTACATGTTTTTTTGTTTTTAAAACAAACACTGTATACCTTTGAACATGCTGCCTTTAATGTACGTACAAATTTGAAACTTGGATTAAACTAGAATACAACTCTAAAATGTGCTGGAAAGACATTTTTTCTAATATTTTATGACACAAAGATGGGATGCAACCTTTAAATATTCCCACAGCTAACAGAATCGGAAGTAGCCAACGTATCTAATCACACCTATATCCTAAAAAGTGCCCAGTCTCTTGGAATCTCTGTTAGGCAGCCCAGTCTGGAAACAGAGAAACGCACTGTCTGAAATTTTAGGCTTAAATACAAAATGTTTTATGAAAGTAATTTCTTACCCCTAACACAAATGATGATCGAATGGCAGCTGGCAAGTCTGGAGAACTAAAACTAGAGAACTGTCCAGTTTGGCCACTTGAAATACTGGGTGAAGGATCACTAGCCTCAGTGGTTGAACTTCCACAAATGTGGCTATCTTCTGTTGCAGCACTTAGATCCTCTGAAAATGGCATCTACAAAGGAAGTATTTTTGATGACTTCAAACTGAATGCAGCGTATCATGCAATTATTCCTGTTCAGTACAAAAAACTAACCACTCTGTATTCAAGTGGGTAGCCATGTTGGGCTGAAGCAACAGAACAAAGTTTGAGTCCAGTGGCACCTTTAAGACCAACAGAGTTTAAGTCTGGGTATAAGCTTTTGTGTGCATGCACACTTCTTCAGATACATTGAAACAAGACTTCCTCAGCCTTTACATATAGATAGTGAGAGAAGAGGTTAGTTGCCAGGAAGGGCTAATTGGAGTCAAGCTGCATAAGTAACTGAACCATAAATATAGCTAAGATTGGATTAAAGCAGTTGGTAAGACCTGTGAACAGCAGCAAATTAGCATACAGATAATAACATGCACATGAAAGCTTATATTCAAAATTAAACTCTGTTGGTCTTAAAGGTGCCATAGGACTCTAACTTCACTCTGTATTATATCATAAGCTAATTCAAGGAATGTCTGGAGAAAGTGTCCCAAGGATGTCACCATTTATTTAATATGGGCCTAAAAAGTTGTTGCTTGAACAGGCTGTAGAATTTCCAAACTATCTGCCCATTCATTTTGAATGGCCCCCATTGAGGAGAAAGATGGGTAAATGAAGGTGGTTCTCTTACCTGAACTTGATTAGCCATCTGTCCTTTTTCTGAGCAATTTTTAACTGCATCTGCTTTCTGCCACTGGTGATATTTTGACTCTAAATTTTCTTTTAGTTTCTTCTTTAAAGCTACCTGCTCATCTTTAAGAACAGAAACAGATTAGAGCTGTTCTATAAGTCCAAATAACAAAGTTTCAAGAACCAGTAATTTGAAGTTTTTTAAGTACCAGGATTAGAGAAAACCCATCTTTTTTAAACTGAAGTTTAATGGAAGTTCTCAAATTTAGCACAATGAAAATGATTGCACAGAATGTAAAAAAAAAAAAAAGTAAAAGGAACATATCTCCAAAAACACTAAGAATATTATGAACAACAGCCACTTATTTATTCCTTACACATATATTCTGCCTTTCTCCCTAAGAAGCTCAGAGTTCAAAATATTAATGTAACTAGAAAGGGTAATAATTTCTGTCAATGTTTCATTTCACATTACTTTTTAAAACGTGCATAAAATAATGAAAAATGCAAAAATAGACATTATGGAGTGGATCCAATCTCATGTTTCTGCAGGCACAAGGTCTTCTGCATGCAGAGCATTATTTTTAGAGCTCCCCCCGCAGCACCCCAACATGACCATTCCAGCTGTCATGGGAAGGGGGAAGTACCAAAGTTACACTCTACAGGTGCAAGTGTTTGTGCGCTCAGAATCAAGGGGCTGCATCTGCCCTAATCAAAGTATCTTATTCTCAGGGTGGTCCCATCTCTGGATACTTAAATCCAGAGACTGGTGCTATAACAGAAGCAGTACCTGTAGCTTTAGGAAGCAAATGTTTTCAGTGGCCATGGCTTGGTAGCCACAACAGTACTGCCAGTCTTCAAACCTTGGTTTCTTTCAAAAGAGGCTAGGGGAGTGGGCAGTGCCCTTTCCAGGGCTGTTCTGGCCTTGAAGGAGGACTTACGGGGGCTAGGCCTAGCAGCAACCACCAGGCAACTCACTACCACAACTTCCATGACTCACTCATGACTCATGTAAGCTGCTTTGGGTCCCCATTATGGAAAAGGGTGGGGTTTAAATGAAGTTAAATAATATATAGCTGAAGACAGGAACAGATAAAAGGTAGGTTGGGGAGTGGGTGGCAAAGAGAGAGG
>NW_015165243.1:1095024-1113837 GCF_001447785.1 Gekko japonicus | reverse complement strand
AAGTTTTGGGAAGGGGCTGCACAGGAAAATGAGGTGTTCCCCCACAAATCCTTGCGGGTTCCCCACTGTGCAACTGTGGCTGGCACTGCACAACTAGTCCATATCTTTCCTAGGTAGGGGCTGCCATAGAAGGGAAAGATGAAACATTGGGGAATGGGAAATGTTAAGGTGAGGGGAATGCGACAATTATCTGTATCTGCAAACATCCTTTGATGCCCTGCTAGATCTAACACAGGCACTGTGTTTCAATCCTCTATTCATGTGACTATAAAAGCTGACAAATATTGCAGGTATTTTAAGTATCAGCTACATTGGATTCACATATATAATTAAGAGGGTAACAAACTATTTGACATTTAAATGTCAAACTCTTCCCTAGTTTAAATATTGACTACTTAAGTGTATATCAATAAAAAATGGAACTACACTAGAAGCTTGGATTAACAATAGATCAAATGTTAGTTCTATATGCAATTAACCACAATGACAAAATATTTACATAAAATGAGAACGCTATTTAATAACCAGTTCTGCAGTATACAAATGCAGCTAATTACACGGTACCTAGTTCCTTCTTCCATTGGGACTTCTTAGCATCCAACAAGTGTTTATCCCTTTCCCTTTCACCCAGAGTACTAAACATGTCAGCTGGTTTCCATGAGTTCCTGTTGAAGAAAATTTGGAGAAAATGTTGAAAGGGATCTGTACAGGATCCTACCCCCACGCCTGCCCAGGAATGAGGGGAGAACTCCTGCCTTTTCACAATACAATACAACTATGCCCAGCTCCACACCTCCTCAGAGATGCACTCTTAAGATTTAATGGTAGCACAGCCAGCTAGGCCCAAGGATTTAGCCTTAGAGTCAGTTTGCCCATCAATCAATACACAAGGTATAAACAGAATAAAGGTTATTCGACACAGAACTTAGCAATCAGACTAGAGATTAGAAAATAACAAAACTTATGGCCCTTTGGCCCTTACTAAACATTAAAGATCTACATAGTTACCAGGGTGATCCACAGGCAAGGAGTCCCAGTACCAAGTCCCTTGGAATAGTCCAAGTATCTTTAGAAACAAGAGGTCCATCTTTGCTAGCATGCAGCCATGTGTTGAGCTGCACAACCCGGTCCTTTGTCCCAGAGCACATGGCTGAGACAAAGCATTTCCAGAATAAGTCCACAGACAGCAGGTAACAGGAACAGAACAGCAAGCAGAAAATCTGAGCTCGTGTCATTGTGTTCAGACTGATAAAGGGCAATTTCAGGATTCAAATGACTCTGGCCAGGAGCCAATTGAACAAGATCTGAGATTGTCCAACTGTCCTGAGTGGTCAGTTGTCGTGGAGGCCACACCTGCAGTTGTGGTCTCCACCCCAACTCCAATTCTCATTGTGTACGTGTGTTTCTGCCATGCTTCGGCAGGCATTTGGTTTATGGCCTGGCAATTGACCAAGTGGTCCGACCATCTGGCCTGAGAGGAAATCAAACCAGCAGGGGGTACATTCCAAAGGGGGGAGAACATGAAACCTTATAGCATCACAAGAGATACAGAAGGTTATAGGAATCACACAAGGGATACATGAAAGCTACAGGAATCAATATTTCTAAATATTTCTATACAGGATCTATTAGTAAACGGTGTTTCTCCTTGTCTGTTTCTCCTTGTAGACTACAGACCATCCCTATTGGCTAGTTGGTGAAGGAGATGACAAAGCTTTTGACTGAAAAAAATAAATAAATTGTCAAATCAAAGTTGTGTACGTGTTTACCTGCATAATATCTATTGTGACTCTTTGACCAGTGTCTGACTCAGAAAGCAATCCAATGCCTTCTGTACAATGCCTGAGAACATCTACTACTTGAATTTTTATGCAACTATCCTTGTATAATTATCTTTCAAAAGCATTCATATTATAGAAATTTGAATTTTTAATTGAAAAGATTTACATACGTGATAATATTCTGTTCAGCCTGCTTCAATGCTCCTTTATTTCTTGAACTATTTTCACTTGGGACAAATAGAGTTTCACCAGCTTTATGAAGTAGTCCCATTATGTTTTCTTCTTCTGGTACCTGATCAGGAGGATTAGTATCTAGACTGTTCTGAACTGGGGGGGAAAAATTAATGGTTCAGTAGATTCTCCATTTATAATCCTAAAAGGAAAGCAAAACTGAATAGGTCATGGCAAGGGCCATAATATATTACTATTTTTGCTAAAGAAAGATACCCATAAGACAGCCCCTGTGATTTCTGTTATGAGAAATTTGAGAAAACTGAGAAGGATCTGAAGCCTATTTGAGTAAACTGACATCATTATAAAGTCAGGAAAATACAAAATTATACTGACAAATTGATCTCTTATCTACTGGAACAATAAATATCAAAGTGGCATTCAGCGTTATGTGTATTTGAAAGCTTCATAGTTGATAACAACTTACTTGTATGATTTACACTGTGTACTTTGTTGTCTGATCTTCACATAAAAAGTCACCCCGTGATGAAAAACGTGTTTAGTTTTTTATTGATTTACAAAGGTTATATCCTGCCTTTCCACTTTTCCAAAAAAGCACTTCATTAGATTTAAGTAAGTACATTTAGGACTAGGAAGGAGGCATAGTATAGTCTGATCTTGTCAGATCTTGGAAGCTAAGCAGGGTTGGTACTTGGCTGGGAGACCACCAAGGAAGACACTGCAGTGGAAGGCAACAGCAAACCACCTCTGCTTCTCACTTGCCTTGAAAGCCCCTTGCTGGGGTCACCATAAGTTGGATGTGACTCACCTAATGGTAGCACATACGTAACTACATCCACTCCAGTTTAAAAACAATAAAAATATTAACAAATACTATTGTTTCTGTTCATCTTCTTGGAAATTAGATATTGACATGTATAGGACAGCTATATTGGTGGACTACTTCACAGCTGCATTTTGAATTGGTTTAAATTTGGGTGCCAGTCTCTTTTTCTCAGCCTAACCTACCTAGCAGGGCTGGTGTGAGGATAAAATAGGATAAAGAGACCACTTATACCACTCGTAGCTCCTTGGAGGAAGGATATGAAAAATCTATTACTATTCCCCGTTGATCACTGATACCATTACTAACAGTGGAAAACAAGGGAGTATGAATTTTGCCCCTCCCTCAGTCTTCTGCTGGAGAGGATGCCTCTAGACTTTAAAATAAACATGAAATTATTTCAGAGAGGTGCACACAGGCAGAGAAATATGCCTGGGATTGTGCAGTATCCCACACTAGGATCTTTAAGAGTATGTTACAGCAATAATTAGACAGGATTAGAACCTAAACTTATGAGAAATGTGACTTTATTTTCTTCTAAGCCCCAAAAACTGAAACTATACATTATGTGACCAGTACACAACTATTCAATAATAAAAGACCCCCTTTATAGCTTTCACTTCAAGAACAGCCTATTTGATCACTTAATGCTGAAGCAAACGTTTCATTAAGAGTTAGGCTTGCTTAAAAGCTACTCGGAAAATAATGTGATTTGTAATGAAAATTAACCATCTTACTTGTTTCTTCTCCCTTTTCATCGTGACACTGTAACACTCCGTTGGTTCCTTCTTTTACAGCCATCAAAATCTGTTCAAGCTGCTGTTGTGTTAAACATACCAAACTGTCCCTTAGATCTTCAACAGAAATGGGAGGCTTTTTGGACTTCTTATTGGAAACCAAAGGCTTTTTAACAGAGACTCTGGTGGTGTAGATATCAGGCTTTGCAGTCGTACTGTCGTTGTGGATGATAAAAGCATGGTCCTTCTGGCTGGACTCTTTAGTTGGTGATAGAATTTCATGGTTTTTCCCACCTTTTGTGGCTGAAAGACTTGAGCCCGTTCTGTGCTTCATTAGACATTCATTCTTGTCACAGGTAGTTTGTACAGATTTCAAAACATTCCCATTCTGTTTTGTTCTCAGTGTATGTTTTAAGATTTTATTTTTATTGCACATCTGTTAAAACATTAATAAATGTACCAATTTTTATAATAGTCTCTCACAAACAGAAACTTCTTTTCTACTCTATGTTACTGAAACAGATTTTTAAGAAGCTGCCCTAAGCAAGCAGGACACCTCTCCTTCCTCAAGTCATTTTAAGATGACAGTCTCTTATTACAGTGGAGAGCAAGATTATACTACTCTTGATTAAGGCAAGGTTTTATTCCTTCTCTCTAGGTACAAAAAGTACACATTTTGCTTAATTCTTTTAAAATACTAAAAACCCATGCGGACATGGGCCTAAAGAACTGCATTACTCTTATTTTAAAAATTTGTCCTCTCTTTTGACCCATTCATTTTCAAGGTGGCTAAGAGATTAAAATAGGTCCCTAAACTTCCTGAATTTGTGGGGGCTTTTGAAATTTTGATGAAAGGATAATGGATACCACCACAAAATGACTGCCATGGGACAGGGCTAATCAGAAAATGTTGGAAAGGTTCAAGGCAAACCTCCTTCTGCAATCAAGGAAGGTGCTTCTGAATGGACTGGCTCAGTGCATGTCTACCCTGCCACACAGCAAACTGCTTTTGAAACTGAAGGAGCTTTCAGACACAGATTGTGAGCTGGTGCTGCAGTCTGCTGTTCAAAGGGAAAAAGGAACTCTCAGCTCCTACTGGATCTCACAGTTTATGTATTTACCAGAAATAGCCTGAGTCTAATAAAGTCTTGTTTGGAAACTTGTTCTAAACTGAGAAGAACTGGAATCAAGATACTCTAAATATAACATATTACTACAAAGAATCCTTTAATAAAGCCTACTGTTTGAAACAAAGTAAAATTCCATCTAAATCTGCAAAGCAGATCAACAAATTTGCCATGAGCTCCATATTGCTGGCAACATTTTCTTGATTTACAACACTGTCTAGTAAAAAGCAAAACTGGAAGAAATTTAGGTGCAAATCTTCTACAAATGATGTATTATATTCAAATTGCAGCTTGTACATAATGGGGTCTGCTTAATTAAGCTGACGTAAAAAACTTACCTTTACACTTGATTTGGATTTACCCACTGTGAAAGGAAGAAACATGCACAAATGAGAACTAGGAAGACTACTACATTTAGCAGTAGAAATGTTATCAATTGTAATGAGATCACCAGCAGCACTAGGATGAGGACCTTCATGTTTAATCTTGCAAAAAGATGACTTGTAGAGAAGAGTGGAGATATACATGTTTTAAATTAAATGTAATGTATCCTTCTGGCTGGTTACAGTGTCCAGTTCTAGCAGCCCGCTCCTCAAAGCATTCAAATGAACAACCTTTTAAAAACATATGTAAGAGGGGCACTTGTAAGACACAGCCATGCAACCTGATTTACATGAACAGCAACCTTAGTTAGATGTATTAATTTCAATATATGGTAAAAGCTTTGTTAACAGGCATCCTTGGGGAATGCGGATTGCTTGTATTCCTGTTAAAGCTTCTATTTGATGGCAGGAGGGCAACATCATCAATTGGGGTGGTGGTCAAGCCCTGGACCAGCGTGGGGGCCACAGCCTGCTCCACTGCTGCCTGCTGAGCACTGCTGCTGTCTTGCCACCACCAGGCTGAGAGGTGCCTGCGCAAGTGACTTGCCTGCTTGAACGTGTGCGGAAGAACCACTTGAGTCAGTTGTACAAGCACTGCTCATCTGATTCCACTTTCACATTAAATATTTTTCAAGTAACTGCACTTAGGACTCCAGCTATAGTAGGCATTGTTCCACAACATTACACGTGTGTGATTGAATAATCTATCCAAAGTTTAATTGCTGCTATGTATTAATTTAGGACAATACAACAGAAAATATAAAGTGCAGTCCTAAATGTTTATTTGGAAGGGCTCAGCTGGACATTTTTTAGAAAGTGTATTTACATTTACAGCTATGGGGTTAGATCCAATGGAAGGACCTTGCAAGGATCCGTGGTCTTCCCAGCTTTCTACTCCCTCCCTGAGCAGCCATTTCTGACCCTGGAAAAGTTTATTCCCAGGACCTGTGTGGACTAACAGCCATATGGGTCAGGAGGATGCAGTAGGAAGAGAACAAAGTTGCTCCCTTCTGCTTCTTCCATGAGCAGAAGTAACTGTTTTGGAGAGGGGGAACCCGGGAAGATCAGCAACCATCAGTAACTTTAGCTGAGAGATCACAGGATCCAACCCATACAGTGCAATCCTAAACAGTAATCCCATTGACTTCAATGGATTTAGAAGGCTCTAATTCTGTTTAGGACCACATCATTAGTCTGCCTAAGCACACTAAAACAGCATGCTTCATCTGCCTATTGCTTCACAGAAAGACAATTATGTGCAATAATGAAAGATTAAGATTTAAATGATAGCACCATCAATACAAAGAAAAAGATCAATTTCATATAATGACAAAAAGGTAAAAGGTAAAGGTTCCCTTGCTCGAAAGCCAGTCGAATCCGACTCTAGGGTTGCGGTGCTCATCTCCGTTACAAAGCCGAAGAGCCAGCGCTGTCCGAAGACGTTTCCGTGGTCATGTGGCCGGCATGACTAAACACCAAGGCGCACGGAACGCTGTTACCTTCCCACCGAAGTGGTCCCTATTTATCTACTTGCAATTTCTTGCTTTCGAACTGCTAGGTTGACAGGAGCTGGAACTAGAGACAGGAGCTCACCCTGTCTTGCGGCACCCGGGTCTTGAACCACTGAACTACTGACCTTCCACAGCCTGCAGTTCAGCGTCTTAACCACTTGAGCCACCGCAGCTCAATGACAAAGGGCTTGTTAATTTTTGCTCTCCTAAGTGAGACATGAGCAGGTGAAGGATGTCCCTTCTTGGACTGATGAGAGGAGTTAGCTATGCCAGAAGCAACAGAAATGTTCAGATTCATTTGCTGCTTCTGGCACTGAGTGCTCCTTTGGAAGATGCTACATCATTCCAGGTAACGCTCTGACTGTGCAGGGAATGAGCCATGCTAAAGTAGCAGCAGAACTTGGAACACTTGAAGCTTCTGCCAGGATGCCCTCTGAACTGCATTATTGGCTCAGGTGGCTGCCTAGTCTCCCTCTCCCTGTATATGGTGGAGTCAATCCTAACTCACAGTCATTAACTTTCTTCTAATAACATGATATCCCACCAAACTGATAAGTGTTCACCTTGTACACCGGTTTGGTGTAGTGGTTAAGTGCACGGTCTCTAATCTGGGAGAACTGGGTTCGATTCCCCACTCCTCCACTTGCACCTGGCTGGATGACCTTGGGCAAGCCGTAGTTCTGATAAGAGCTGTTCTTGAAAAAGAGCAGTTGCTGTCAGAGCTCTCTCAGCCCCACCTACCTCACAGGGTGTCTGTTGTGGGGAGGGGAAGGGAAAGGAGTTTGTAAGTCGCTCTGAGACACCTTTGGGTAGTGAAGGGTGAGGTATAAATCCAATCTCTTCTTCTTCTTAATCCACACAGTTCTTTAAAACCCAGTTGACATTTGCGCTGACTGGGGATGGGCACAAACCCACAAATGAACCCCAATTCAAGCATGAACCAGGCCGGTTCGTGGTTCCAGAACCAGGGTTTGGGATAACATGTCTCCCATGATCCATTCACGAACCTCTATGGAGGTTTCTGATGTGCGGGAAGGGTTCATAACGGTTCCAAAGGTATTTAAATACCTTTCACTGGAAGTGCTCCGAAGGCATTTAAATGCTGTTGGAGCCCATCACCAGCCCTGTAGCTTGACCTGAGTAAGCTCGAAAGGCATTTATATGCCTTCAGATTTCACCTCCGGTCAGGCCGACCTGACTCAGGATTTATAGGCCTTTGGAGCTCGCTCTGGGAGCTCAGTCGAGTCAGGCAGCCCAACTCGACTGAGCTTTCAGAGCAAACTCCAAAGAATTTTATAAGCCTTCAGAGCCCAACCCATCTGGAAGTAGGCTCCAAAGGCCTATAAAGGCTCAGTTGAGCCAGCCCAACCTGGAGGTGGGCCAAATTCACTTCCGAGTGGGCCAAACTCCCCGGTTTGTGGTTCATGAATTTGTTGGAGGTTTGTGGTTCATGAAAACCCCAACCATGAACCTCCAACAAACCTCCATTTTCCCAGTTCATGCCCACACCTAACGCTGACATCGCTATGATGCCCATTATGTGCTTGGATTTTCTAATAATGCATAGCAAATAAGCTACACAAATTAATAACATGCACTTTCATATGTGAATGCAGCTGGAAGTCACTTCAAGTACAATGCCTATCTTTGAAAGAACACTGAAATTTGACATTCAGTTTCAACAGATCATTCAGCAGCACACACACACTGGGAGGAAGACTGCTACACCAATGAACAGTGGAGCTGCCTGGCAGGTTCCAACATTTTTATTGGCCTGGCCTCTATGCTTTTAACAGCAGTGTAGTACGAAGAAATTTTATCAGATGAAACTTTTCCATGCACTGATAAAGGGATGGAAAAACTTCACCAGCTTTAAATTTCTGTAGGCCAGCCTGCCTTGAAAGGGGAGGAAGGGTATCCCTACATCACCTGGGAGGCTTGTGCTTGCATAGTCATCCCAGAACAAGTAAATCTCTAGAAAAACGGATATCACTATATGACATGGCCCTGACCTGGATGGCCCAGGTTAGCTTAATCTTGTCAGATCTTGGAAGCTAAGCAGGGCTGGCCCTGATTAGTACCTGGATGGGAGACCACCAAGGAAGTTCAGGTTTGGTACATGAAGACAGGCAATGGCAAACCACCTCTGAATTTCTATTGCCTTGAAAACCCTATGGGGTCACCATAAGTGAGCTGCGATATGCATGCTTACTCAGAAATGTCACTATATTCAACTGGGCTATAGTGAAGTAAATTTGCCTTTGTTCTTTCCGTGAAATCTCCCCCTCAAATAGTCCATAATTTCAGTTTCCATCCAATCTTCAAAAATTAATTGCTTTATTAAAAATTATATTAATTTATGTTTGTGTATACTTCTTTGAAATTGCAAAACACATCTTAAACACTTATAAATATTCAACAATATATTTAAAACATTCAAAATTTAATGTAATCTGAATACAGTGGCCATGATCTAAGAGAACTATAGCTGCTTATACCTACTGAAACCAATGACCATAAACATCTCTGGGTTGGATTGGGGCCAGCATCTTCAACAAGTATGTGTGGAACTAAACTACAGTAACTCAGAGACATGAGTCAGATATGTTCTAATATAATCAAATGTGTATTGTTGAAAATATGCAGATAAACAAGGATTCTAATAATTTATGTGATTGCATGCAAAGGTAATCCATACCAGAAGGAGCCAATATCAACCTAGTTTTTCCATCCAGTATTTCCGTTTCAAGCTTTAAACCATCCCTGTAAAATAATACAAAATGGTATGTTGCTGTCATTGAAACAGTCAAGGAAGATACAGAACACAATTTTTAAATGGTTATAATGAACTACTGCAAATGTAAGACTCTTCACAATTGTAAATATTTTACTTAATATAGGTTACAGTATGCCATCTGGTTTATTATCCTATTCCCTCTCCTCTCCCACCCTGTTGTTTTCCATTACCACAACATAATCCAATTACAGAAGAAGAGCTCAACTGCTTTTGTGGCATCATCCACCACTGCTGGGAATAGAAAGATAAACAAGACTGTGTGGGATGCATAGATATTTAGATGTCTAACACGTTCTGTTTTACAAGACAGAAAACTAAAATAATCCCCTAGTGAAACCTCATCATTGAATGCTAGGTGTTGTGTTTTAACCCTACTGAGAAATGTTTGGATTTAGACTTTGGTAGACTACACTCTAAACAGTTTTGGAGAGCAGCTGACACAGTGAAAATGTCTAAATATTCAAAGAGACTTTGATGGAACGTTAAACTTTCTCCCAAGGGAGCCACTATGGGTCCTACTGGAGCAAACATGGATACCTGTACTTGTATGTTTTTCCAGAAAGGCAAACAGCAGCTCCCTGGTGCCATTTTTTAAACCAGAAAAGAGCACACGGAGAAAGGTTTATCACCACCACCACCACCGATGTCCTGGCACACTCCCAATTCAAACCAGGGGGACCATGCCTAGTAACTGAGTTTTTAAAAATGCCAGAAGTTGTAGAAATGATCCACCATGTAAGGAAGTTCTTCAACAGTTACAGAGAAGTCATCATTAGTCAACTCATATACAGCATACTGTTTCAGTAGTCAAGCAAGCATGAATGTCTGATGTCGCATAAAAACTGGGAGTGTGTGTGCAAAGTGAAGCTGTAATCCTTTCAGGAGATGAAGCTAGTGCCACACTGATTTGAAAGTCCAAGTACAGAGCGTGAATTCACTCTTATCTAAACACTGCGAACTGTCATAATTTTGAAAATCGTTTGTTCATTTCATGTACATGACCCAAAGCTGATACCAATCATTCAACAATGTTCATCTTGAGGTTGTAAGCAGAACATATTTATTGGGGTGCAAAAATAGCTGATTGTGTTTTAATTATAGCAAGTGCCCCTTCAAATACTGTGGATTCTGAACTTAATGCATACATATCAATTTCTCAAAATTGAATTTATTACCTACTTATGTAAGGTTGCTTTGCGGGGAAACATCTTCACCAGTCATCAGGCAACACAACCTTTCATGTGTTTATATTATGGATTGATACGGGGGCTAAGGACTGGCAAGTTTCACCCACTAATCCATCTGGGTGACCTTTCTATCTAGTAATTACCTGGTCTCCACAACTGGTTCATTACTCCAATTCTAAATATCAAAGACCTGCACATTTATCTTCTATCTCATGGAAAACACTGACACAACAACTACTACCGTAGTAGTTCTTGCGGTCCTAAGGGCGGAAGATGGGCAGGAGAGTAAGCGGTGCAATACAGCAAACACATGAAAACAGGGTGGGTTCCAACAGATCACAGCTTTATAGATTACAGCAACAAGAGCATTAGTGCAGCATGTGGAAATGGATCTGAGCATCGGGTAATCCACCTGCCAGCCAATGGAAACCAACCCCAACCCACCTGTATGAGCAGATCTGTGTTGGCAAATGAAGTGGGCCCACATGGGCATATGTCTTTGAGTGGGTCCCTTGCTACCTGTGAGTGGAGCCAAGCAACAGCCCCCACACTGGGCATGCTGTTAACTGGCTCCACCACCAAAACCCCTTTAAAAAGGTCCCAACCAGGGAAGGCAGGCACACAGGCACAGCTCCCCCCCTCAAATGGATCAGAACCAATGCCTAAAACCATCACAAGAGCCAAGCAAAGCTACCTGCTCTCACTACTACTAGTACTTATTTCTGGTTGACATTATTCACACCTTTTTGTTGGAATAGGGCAGGGTAGGACACAGCTCCTAACTAATAAAAAAGGAGGGTTAGAATAAAACAGAAAGGTACGCTGGGGGGGAAAGCAGCACCTACTAGACTTGATTCCATCCATATCTACAAATAGCCACAGTTTCAAAAAATGTTCTTTGGCTGTCAAAAATACAGATCATATAGTATATCCTTCAAGCATTTACAAAACTTATAGTATACCTTCTGAGGGCACACACTAATTTTATTCATTTTTAAATCATTATGTTTTAATGGTTATAACCACCAATTAGTATGTACTTTTACTGAGGAAGTATCTAAATAATACATAGAAATTGTTGCCTTAAACCAATGCTTTGAACAAGTCTTTTTTTCTTGGCAATTGAAATCCTGATTTGATGCAATTCACCCTAATCTGTAGTCTGTTGAATAAAGGGATTTAAATCCACATAATGCATATGAATTTTGCCACGACCTATAAGCAGAGTTACCTTCAGCCAAATAACAGGCAGCCTGTCTTGCCCTTGTGCCAAGATGAAGCAACCTGATAGGCAGAACACAGCACATGAAACTTTTTTCCACATGAAGATAAGATTATCATTAAGGGCTGCTGCTAAAGGCACGATAACAAGGACCATGTCTAAAGGTGGCAATCGTACATATAATGCCATCTATTCGGTAGAGAGTTGGGTATACATAAGCGGTTTGATTGTGCTGATCTTAAGGGTATTTAATTCGGCTGGACTGTGTTCAATGTCTTTAGGATCGAAGCGTCATTAAAAAAAAAAAAAAGCAGACGAAAAACCTGTGCAGCTGGCCATTTCTGCAGAAAGCTGCTCGCAAACCCCACAAGGTCAAGACTGCAAAACGAGCCCTTTTACTTTCTTTTAAGAACAAACCTAGACCCAAAGCGAGAGCGTTGCCCAGGTACACAAATGCTGCTCTGTGCAAAACAGCTAACACTTGCAGGTCATCCAACTTTTGTCCACTAACGAATGGGCTCAGCAGGCTTCACCCGGCTGCCGACTGGGAATCTTCAGCTGAGGTTTCAGGGCAGACGGTGCCGCCTCCTTAAAGAAAAACTCAGGCGATAACAATGGGAGACACCTACAAGGCACACGCTGCCCAACCCAGAGCCAAGGAGAAGAGAAGCCAGCCACTCCCTTACCCCAGATTCATGGCTCTTCCTCTGCTCTGTCCACAGGCACACAACAACCGGCAGCCAGCGCCTCAGAGCAAAGGCAGCAGCAGCAGCAGGAGGCAGGAGCGGAGCAGCACAGCACAGCCCTCGGGGATGCTGAGGCAGATCTCTGCTTAATGTGTGTACGTCGGTTGCTGCCACCGCACAATGACAGGACAGCCGATAGGCCTGCTGGGGACCCGGTCCTTTCTCCAATGAGCTCTTGTCACACTGAGCGGGTAGCACGGGCTGTCTGCGAGGCATTGTGGGAGTTGGAGTCCAGCCCGAATCTGGAGTCTTCCCGCCTCCTCTCCCCGCTCCGCCCTCGATCCCGCTTTCCAGTGGCGCGCCCTCAACGATGAAAGCGAGAAGGGAGGCGAAAATAATGGGAGCCGTTGGGGCAGCGTAGCGTATTGTGGCTGGCAGAGGCGGCGGCTGAGCGTTCCAACTTTTGCCGCGGCCCGTGTCCCGAGGTTATTGAACCCTAGGGGTGCGCAGGCTAAAAATGTGGATATGCTTCTGGCTGTGGCACGCTTTTAGAAAAGACAGATTGAGGTGGGGAGCGGTGTCGGTCTGAAGCAACAGAACAAAGTTAGAGTCCAATGGCACGTTTAAGACCAACAGAGTTTTATTCAAGATCATGTGAGCTTTCCTGTGCATGCACACTTCGTCAAACCATGAAATTACATATCATAGTTGTATATATAGGTGGCTTGTTAAATTAGCATGCAAAATAGTGAGAATATTTTTAAAAATAGATCAAAACAACAAGCTGGTTTCTGGTTATAATCTGTTTTGGTTGGGGGGGGGGGACACACAACATAAGTAATAAATATGTTAGAAACCCTACTATGCCAAAGGACAAATGGACACTAATCTGACATCAGGAATCACAAGACTGAGAAACCTTTAGGGAAACATTTCATCCTTCCAGGGCATTCAATGGCTGACCTCAAAGTACCTGTTTTATTCCAAAGGAACTTCAGGAACAGAATGAATAGGGAAATAGCTGAATTACAAGTTATTACAACACTCGGAACAAACACCCCACCAGGAATTAACAGGGAAATTGGTTTCTTATCCCATATGCTAAATTCAATCCTCACATATGTATTCTCACCAAGTAGAGCTATACATCCTGTATATTTTGATGTTTTCTTTTTTAAAAAATAGTTTATTATAATAGTAATTGTAATGCAATGCAATATCTTGTTGATCTCTGACATGACACAGTACCCCAGGAAAAGGATTCTGTCAGTTAACTCCATGTTTTAGTGAAGCAAAATGTTATTACTGCTCTTAACAATTAAAAATATAATTGAATATGTAATGTAATTTGGAATGGTAGATCTGTTTTGGGAACAAGGAAAATACTCTGCACAGCCAAGATGCTGTAAAGTTCACCTCCATGCTAGAAAGGACACAGGTGGGTGGGGGGTCTAAGGATGGGATTATCACAAATTAGGACTAACGTTTATTATCGAAACAGATTATAACCGGAAACCAGCTAGTCATTCTTTTGATCTGTTTAAAAAATACTCTCACTATTTTGTATGCTAATTTAACAAGCCACATATATATACACAACTATGATATGTAATTCCATTTCAATGTGTCTGAGGAAGTGTGCATGCACACAAAAGCTCACATCTTGAATAAAACTTTGTTGGTCTTAAATGTGCCATTGGACTCTGTTTTTAAAAAGACATTATTGCCAGTGCTCGGTAATTTTCAAAATGGGGAAAGGGACTAAATCTGTCATTTTAAAAATTATATTACTGGTGGTGGTATATTTCTCCAGATTTTTGTGTTATGTTTTCTGAGCAATCCATCCAGAAGGGTGGTCTGTGCAGCCCTTTGACTGCTATGCAGAATTCAAAATGTACTGAGCAACCTTATAAAAGATTATTTAAAGTCTGAAAGTGGAAGGTCTTTTCCTATACCAGGTGTACTCCAGATCAGCTAAAACAAGAACTTGCTGGAAATCTGCCAAGTGGAATTTGTATAAAACTTTGTGTGGGGATTGTGCCAGAAATACAACTGTCATTCATGAAATGAAAATTGACAAAAAGTAGCCAAAACTCCACTACCAGCAAAACAGGGTATTAAAGAACAGCCAACAGCCACAGCATGTTGTCTATTAAATATCTGGCCAGATATTTGCCACCATACTGCAACAGTAATGGCTCAGTGGTGGGAATATAGAAGGTTACCTGGCACCAGTGTTCCCTCTAAGCTGAGTCAGTGTGAGCTAGCTCACAGTTTTTTAGCCTCTGGCTCACATTTTTGTCTTAGCTCATGAAGGATGGCTCCATAGCAAACTAATTTATGCCATAGCCAAAACACTTGCTCACAACTTTAATGCCAGTAGCTCACAAAGTAGAATTTCTGCTCCAAGATTCCACAGCTGAGAGGAAGCATTGCCTGGCACCTTCAGGTGACAAGGTCCTTGGGTAGCTGTTGTGGAAAGAAATCAAGCACTAAGCAGTACTTGCTTAAAGAAAGACCAATGGTCTGTCTCTCAACTGAATATTTCTAATGATTTGCCTAAGTAACTACCTTTTTATGGTGCCTTTTCTGGAAGAACGTTACAGTTGATGGGATGTGTCCAACCACACAGTTCTTCAAATAGAACAATTCTGTTTGCAGAAGAGGGGTGGTAAGTTTCACCAATTACCCCTCCCCAGTGCAACCCCACCCCTTCCCCTCTATTCTGTTCCTGCGTGTATGTTCACTCCAGGAACAAAATGCAGTTGCAACAGAAAAGGAAGCAGGAAAGGCCTGATCTGCAAAATCTGTGGGTAGTTGGCTGTACCCCAAAATGTATCTTACTGCAGAGGATCAGCATTAAGAAATCTATTGATCATGGTTGCTGTTAAAGGCAGGGGGGGTGGCCGTGGCTCAGTTTCTGAGCACCTGCTTTGTGCATAGAATGTCCCAGTTTCACTCCCTTGCACCTCCAGTTAAAAGGGTCCGGTTGTAGGTGATCTGAAAGACCTCTGGAGAGCCCTCACTGCCAGTCTGAATAGAGAGTATTGACCCTGAGTAAACAGTGCAGACCATAATAAACCAATGTCTTATTCAATGTAAGGCACATGCATGTGTTCATGTGATTTTTCGCATGCCTGGATGGAGTGGTTGCAGTGGGGTATGGAACGAGTCCCGTACCTTCTGAGGCAACAACACCCACTACTAGCACATTTCTTTGTTATGATCCTCTGCCTAGAAGCCGCAGAGAGATCATAAAAGGAACAAGTTTCATTTCTAAATCAAGTGTACAATAGGGATCTACAAACCTGAGAAAATGTAAGAAATCAGTCGGCTGCACAGCTACAAGTCGCAGTGGATCTCTAGAGAGCTTATTCCTGAGAATAAAGGATAGACTCCGTAGTGACTGCACTAAAAGCGGTTAATGAGACTCTGAGGAATACATGCACATGCTAATAGTGGCTTCGGAGAGTACTGTAGCAGAGTTTGCCACTCCCCCAGTGAGCTCCAGCAAGCATGTGCAAAGTTCACAGCTAGATGTATCTTCAAAGTCACCTAGTCCTTGTTTCAGTAGAAGATTAGGAAGCAGTACCTAGAACTAGAGGAAGAAGAAGAGATGTAACAAATACAAAAGCCCTGATGAATTCTTATGGTTTTGGTGTTTCATCCTTCTGTTAACTGCATAGTGTTTGTTCTTTGGTTATGTGCTTCCCCTCCCTTCTTTTTATTTACATTCTTATAGATCCCCTTGAAGCATATGTGTAGAAGCAGTATAACCACACAAAACAATTTTTCTTCCCACTACACTTTTTTTTTTTGGCACAAGAAAAGGGGCTCACACCTTAGAATGCTTACGGTTTGATAGCATTCCTCAGCATTGGGAGAAAGCCAATGAACTCTTGTCTGGCCTTGTGGAGAATAGCAGTGTCTAAACATGTCTGGCCTTGTGGAAAATAACAGGGTCTAAACTTCTATGCATGAAAGTCTTGCCTGAGATTCAAGGCTATGCTCTTTTTTCCTCTACTTAAAAAGAGGGTGAAGTTATATTTTAAACTCAGAGGGACTTAAACTACTTAACCATGCTAAACCATGCTTGTGTATTTCTATGCTGCTATTTTTATAATAAACTTTAAACACTGGCTAAGAACCCAAATATTTCTGTCTGAGACTATATTCCAAAGGAATATCTTTCTAGTGAAAAAAAGCCTTTCAGTATGTTTTGGTAACTGGGCTTTGGTCCATACTGATGCCCTTAGTCTTGACTGTGAAGCAATGTTCCCTCTAAGCTGTGGAGTCTTGTGAGCAGAAATTCTACTTTGTGAGCTACCGGCATTCAAATCGTGAGTGAGCGATTTGGCTCCTGCATAAATTAGTTTGCTCTGAAGCCCTCCTTCCTGAGCTAAGACAGAAATGTGTGAACCGGAGGCTAAAAAACTGTAAGCTAGCTCACACTAACTCAGCCTAGAGGGAACACTGCTGGTGAGTCTCTATGAACTGGGGAAATCTGCGACAAGTGGCTGTCTCCTCTGGAACTCCTTAGTCCGTAGACAAATTGTACTTCCTCAGGGGGAAAAAAATCTCTGCTCCCTCTTCTATCTCTTGGATTTAACCTTCCCCAACATCTTAATCATCCTGTTTGCCCTCTTGTGTACTTTTTCCAGTTCTACAATATAGTTTAAGATGTGGTGACCAGAACTGAACATAGTATTCCAAATGAAACTGCACCATAAATCTATACAAGGGTATTACAATATTGGCTGTTTTATTTTCAGACCCTTTCATAATAATCCCTAGCATTAAGTTTGCCTTTTTTGTGGCTGCCTCACACTAAGTCAATATTTTCATTGTATTTTCCACTGCAACACCAAAATATCATTCAATCTCAGTCTCATCCAGTTCAGACTACATCTGTCTGTCTGTCTATCCACGTACCCTTGTTAACCTGCCCAAAGAACTCCAAACAGACAGGATTTCCCATTACAAAAGCCATGCTACGTTTCCCTCAGCAAGCTTTGTTCCTTGGTGTCCTTAAAATTATTTCTTTAAAAATAGTTTCTATTTTACCTGGAACAGATGTTAGGCCAACTGGCCTGTATTTCCCAGGATCTCCTCTAAACCCTTAAAAAAATGGGGATGATATTTGCTACTCTCCAGCACAGAAATTGGTTTTAGCAACATTACATATTAGGAATAAGGCTCGTTGTGGAAATAAATACGAGCTCTAGAAAGAGGCTCTGGGAGAGTGCCAAGGCCTAGGGCACGCAGTGTCAATGTGCTGTGGCAACCTCAGCAGGGTATAATGACACAGAGTCCACCATTTTCTCCAGAGGAAGTGATCTCTGCTACCTGAAAAGCAGTTGTAATTTTCAGTGATCTCCAGCCCTCACCTGGAGATTGGCAACAATTGTTACCCAGGAAGAAATGGTTGGTTTGGAGGATGGAGTCTTTGGCATTGTACCTGTCTGACATCCCACCCCTCCTCAAACCTCGCCCTCTCCAGGTTAAATCCCTCAAATCTCCAGAAATTTCCCACCTGGAGTTGGCAACCCTATATCCTTCCCAGCCAATCATCAACCTACCTTTATTTCCCCCTCTCTCTTCAGCTTTCCATTCCCCCCCCACACACACACACCTGCAGCCTCTTCCGTGCTCTGAAGCCCTGACTGGCACAGAGTCCACCATTTTCTCCAGGGAAACTGCCATCTGAAGAGCAGTTGTAATTCTGAGTGATCTCCAGACCTCACCTGGAGATTGGCAACAATGGTTTCCCAGGAGGAAAAGTAGTCTTTATCTGCAGTGGGGCCCAAAACTGCTTACATCATTCTCCTCTCCCCCTTTTAACTTGCAGAACAACCCTGTGAGATAGGTTAGGCTGAGAGTCTGTGACTGGTCCAAAATCACCCACTCAGCTTCTACAGCAAGAACCTGGATCTAGCAGACCCTGCTCTGAAGCACTGACTGCTACGCCTAGGGCAGCCAACCTCCAGGTGGAGCCTGAAGATCACCAGGTATCACAACTGAACTGCAGACAACAGATCTCTCCCCCCCAGAGAAAAAAACTGCTTTGGAAGGTGGGCTGTATGGCATTCTGTTCAGCTGCGGCCTCTCCCCTCCCCAAACCCTGGTTTCCATAGACTCTATTAGAAAATCTCCAGGAATCTCCCTGCCTGGAGCTGGCAACCCTAGCTCAGGACTGGCCCCAATTCGTTTCTCACAAAGGCCTGCAAAGGGTTTCCTTCCTTTGTCTGAACCAAGCTTCGTTGCCTACCATGGCAAAACGGGCTCTAGTTTACAACTCAGCTGTTTGCCTCCCACCCTCATCCCGTGGATGTATCTCACTCCTTGAGTACACTGCCACCACTCACTG
>NW_015165243.1:1090434-1094951 GCF_001447785.1 Gekko japonicus | reverse complement strand
AGCAGGGTATAATGACACAGAGTCCACCATTTTCTCCAGAGGAAGTGATCTCTGCTGTAATTTTCAGTGATCTCAGTTGTAATTTTCAGTGATCTCCAGCCCTCACCTGGAGATTGGCAACGATTGTTACCCAGGAAGAAATGGTTGGTTTGGAGGATGGAGTCTTTGGCATTGTACCTGTCTGACATCCCACCCCTCCTCAAACCTCGCCCTCTCCAGGTTAAATCCCTCAAATCTCCAGAAATTTCCCACCTGGAGTTGGCAACCCTATCTCCTTCCCAGCCAATCATCAACCTACCTTTATTTCCCCCTTTCTCTTCAGCTTTCCATTCCCCACACACACACACACACCTGCAGCCTCTTCCGTGCTCTGAAGCCCTGACTGGCACAGAGTCCACCATTTTCTCCAGGGAAACTGATCTCTGCCATCTGAAGAGCAGTTGTAATTCTGAGTGATCTCCAGACCTCACCTGGAGATTGGCAACAATGGTTTCCCAGGAGGAAAAGTAGTCTTTATCTGCAATGGGGCCCAAAGTTGCTTACATCATTCTCCTCTCCCCCTTTTAACTTGCAGAACAACCCTGTGAGATAGGTTAGGCTGAGAGTCTGTGACTGGTCCAAAATCACCCACTCAGCTTCTACAGCAAGAACCTGGATCTAGCAGACCCTGCTCTGAAGCACTGACTGCTACGCCTAGGGCAGCCAACCTCCAGGTGGAGCCTGAAGATCACCAGGTATCACAACTGAACTGCAGACAACAGATCTCTCCCCCCACCCCGAGAAAATAACTGCTTTGGAAGGTGGGCTGTATGGCATTCTGTTCAGCTGCGACCTCTCCCCTCCCCAAACCCTGGTTTCCATAGACTCTATTAGAAAATCTCCAGGAATCTCCCTGCCTGGAGCTGGCAACCCTAGCTCAGGACTGGGCCCCAATTCGTTTCTCACAAAGGCCTGCAAAGGGTTTCCTTCCTTTGTCTGAACCAAGCTTCGTTGCCTACCATGGCAAAACGGGCTCTAGTTTACAACTCAGCTGTTTGCCTCCCACCCCCATCCCGTGGATGTATCTCACTCCTTGAGTACACGGCCACCACTCACTGAATTGTCACTGCCTTTTTAGAGGGACAGTGAAACCCCTCTGGCCAAATCTCCCTATTTGGAGATGGAATACCCAATATTTGGGGGATCCCTGGAAAGCTGGCAACCTAGGATCTGGCCTTTCCTTGTTTCCCTTGTCTACCCCCTCCCTTTGGTGTTGTGCAGAGCAGGAGACTATGTGGTCAGAGCACAACACAGATTATTTGCCCAAATTAAAGAATTTATTTAACTATTTACACAGTTTTGGAGCATGCACACACTGTAGGAGTAAGCACACACTATGAACCAACAGGGCATAAATCAACAGGGGTTAAATGCAATCCTCTTTACCTACACAAAATACTCTCTGCCTCTGGAGGTTGCGGGCTCAGGATAGGATCTCTCCTTGGACTGGCCTCTGGCTCTACTTCAGCCACTCTCTCTTGCCAAAGAGAGCAGGGAAACTTCCATCTATTCCCCAGTTCAGCCAACTGTGGAGTGGCTGAATTTCTGCTGCCTCCCAGGGACGAAGACTGCCTTGGGACAGTCCCTGTTTTCCTGCACTTTATGGCCTTGGGGCAGCTGAGAACTGCAGGCCAGCAGACGAGGAAGCCCCATTCAACCCAGTGAGTGATACCCCTGCAAGTCTCTCTCTGGAACTACAGATCAATTAAACCTTATGGGGGAACATTTTAAACAAAAAACCATAGCCATCTTACAAACACAGGTAACTGCCATTTCGTGACACCTGCCAACAGCCACTGAGGGAACAGTTAGTCCCGCACTGGAGGCAAGCAGGAAAAGTGTCTTCGTCAAGAGAGAAAGCCGTTTGCCAGTAATTCTGACAGGGTTGCCAGACCTTGCAGAAACCACAGCTAGCCCCTCTGAAGCAGCAAAGTTGGCAGCTGCCACCCTCATCAGCATTCTTTGCACCTGGCCCAGATGAGGGGGAGAAATCACCCCCATGTATGACTTGTCTAAGGGAGCGGCTGCATCAAGGCTTAGGAACCAGGCAGCGAAAAGCCAGGCTACAGGGAAGATGCTCGTTTAGCCCAGAGTTTTAACAGGAGCCTGGATGCTCACATGGCTGGCTATTTGGTAGCAGCATTTTAGCTCCACACTCTGGGCAGAGATCTTCATGGAAGCAACAAGTCAGCTTCGTGAGGCCTTGTATCCACTTTGGCTTTGTTCTTACTCAGATACCTAGACTCTTGGATCCTCTGGCTTTGGACTACATTTCTGGGTAGTGATTTTGTCTTGGTTCTGTGTTCCTGGCTCCTGACCCTGGCTTGGCTTTGGACTTTGCACTGTCTTCCCGGCTCCCAACCTTGCCCTGTTTTTGGACTCCCTCTGACCGGCACCCCAGCCCATGACATAAGCATTTGTGTGCATGCAACTTCTTCAGATACATTGAAATGGAAGTTGCCAGTTTATAAATATAGGTAGAGGGTGGGCAGCAATTAGCATACAACATAATGAAGATGTTTAACAGATGCAAGGACCGAATGGGAATAACAGGCTTAGTTTATATGGTAACCATCTGCCTAGATCCTATTTCAGGGGGGAAACACAGCAAAGCAAATAAATATATCAAAACTGGCAACCAATGTGTAAATGTACCCATCCTGATTATGGAATGCTGATTGGCTGCACAATGTTATGTTTCCTCTGTCACCAGACCAGAGAAATACACTTAAAGAGGATGTATAGCCCTCCTCCCCTGCACCATGGTTCCACTATCAGAATCATGCCCCTATAGCACTCCTACATTGAGTTGCCATGGAGAACCTGCAGCTGGTGTCCTGCTACAAGTGCCTGATGAGACTGTTTGGCCCTTAGATGCTTTTAAATTGAGATGCCAGGAACTGAACCTGGTATCTTACAACTGCAAAGCAAGTGCTCTACCACATCAACTGAAAGCTAGGAAAATACTTGCTAATATGTTCAAATTTTTAATGACACGCTTCCTGATCTATACAGGTTGTACATTATCTTTAACAAAATTAATTGGAATACATGCCTCATATATTTGACTACTGTTCCTTATGTTAACTGTCAGGTGGCTTTCATCTTGATCCCAAGGAGATTTGATCTCCTGTCATCTTCATTTCAATCAGCAGGTGGCAGAAGACTCAAGCACTTTAGAGAGAACCATGCTCTATATGTTTGCAAGGTCTAGCCCCAACAGAACTTTTCTTGTCCAAATAAAATAATATCATCTAGATACTGCCATATAGATGTTCTGTTTGAGGGGGGCACTTCCATGGCATACCTGTAGAAATTAAAATGTTAGCCTTATCATGTAATTCCATAAAAATATTGTTTTATCAAACCCTTGTTTAGTTGTCAACAGCCTACCAGGCTGTGTTTCTACTTTAAATGAATTCCATGTATGTTGTCTTGACCTCCGCTGCGGGATACAAATATTTTAATAAATTTGGACAGAAAATGGCTAGATTTCATTGCAGGGAAGCAAGGGAAAAGGCCACAGTCTGAAAGACAAACAGATTTTAGCAGGATAGGTGTTAGTCTCTGGAAATGAGAACAACAAAGAGTCCCACTGTACGTTAAATATCAGTGCTGTTATTATGGCAGACTGTTTTGTGGATTAGACTCTCGTCACTGGATCTCATCATATGCATGACATTATCATCATTTTCATTTACACCCCACTTTTCTCCCCAATGGCGATTCAAAGTGGATAACAATCTCCCCTCCTCCATTTTATTCTCATAAAAACCATATGAGGTAGTTTAGGCTGAGAGGGAGTGACTGGCCTATGATCACCCAGTGTCATGACCCCCCAGCAACCAGATCAGCAACTCAGAGTCTCTGACTGAGCAGCCTCTTAGTAGCATATCTGAATTATAGGATTACTAAGAGTAAGGCCTGTTGTGGGAAGAAATACAACAAGCTCTAGAAAGAGGCTCCAGGTGAGTGTCCAGGTGTGGAGGGAAGGGGAAAATAGAGGGAGGTCAGCCATGTTTACTTCCTTCTGCTTAGAGTCCACTGCCCAAAGCTGCCATTTTCTTCAGGAGAACTGATCTTGGAGATCTCCAGGTGCTGTCTGGAGGTTGGCAATACTAAGGGAGGGCCAGGTTTGTTGGAGGACTTCAGTGAAGTATGATGCCATAGAACTCACCCTTCAAAACAACCATTTTCTCCATGGGGACTTGTCATGATCTGGGCTGTGCCACCAGAGACCTACTAGGCCCAGGGAGCCTGGCTAGCAGTAGGTAAGGCTGGGCCTATAACCAGGGGTCATTTTGTAGAAAAAGAGCTAGGGGAACTCATTAACATAACTCATTAGCATATGCCACACCCCCTGACATCAGGGGCCCCCGCAGTGGACCTGCAAGGCCGGCGGAAGTGCGAGGAAGCCCTGCCAAGGCCCTCCCTGGCCCCAGGCAGGCAGGGGTGGGGAGAGGCGGGGAGGAAGCAAC
>NW_015165243.1:1076253-1090282 GCF_001447785.1 Gekko japonicus | reverse complement strand
TAGACGTGTTAGGGCATTTAATTTCTTTTCTTTTCACCCACTTACTTTTATAATTCTGCACCTTGTTTGTTTGACCTCCTATATAATAAACTATTTTCATTGTTCACTCTGCCTGGTCCTCACGCCTATTATTCAGCCAAAAGGGAGGTCTAAAGGACTTGGGAAGGTGCTCTGGGCCTTCTCAAGGGAGCCTGGAACCAGAGTGGTGGCAGCATTAGGTGACACCCCACCTGAGCTGTGACAGGACTGATCTCTGTATTCTGGAGATCAACTGTAATTCAGAGAGATTCCCTTTCAATTCCAAAGCTGCTTCAATTCCAAACAACCTGTTAGATCTGGGTGGACCACTAGCATGGTATACTGAAGATGGATCGCCATCCTAATTTTAATTTAATTTGTTAATCTTCTAATAATTTATTAGTATCATTTGCTAGCACATTTTAATGTTGAAATTGTTTTATATGGTTTTAAGATTATTTAAATTACCTATTGTTGTTTTTACTCCTTCTGTAAGCCGCCCTGAGCCGGCCTTGTCTGGGAGGGCAGGGTATAAATTTGATAACAAATAAAATAAATTTAACACTTTAACTGATTAACAGTTTAACTGACTTCCTGCTAATGCCCCACAGCCTCTTGGGATTCCCAGTTTAGGAGCTGTAGTTCTAATTCCCTTTCCTATTGTTGCAAAAAGGCCAGCTGAGAACTATAACTCCCAAGGTGCTACATATCAAAGGCGGGGATGTAGAATGGAGGATCTGGCAGGACAGGCCAATAGGACACCAAGGCAGCTTCCCAGGTGGCCAGTGGGAGAGTAGGTGAGTTGTTGCCAGCATGGCTTGCCTTTTATATATACCATGTTTTCCCGAAAATAAGACTGTCTTATATTTATTTTTCCTCAAGAAGACACACTAGGGCTTATACCACAAATGCATAGAAATCCTGCTGGGGCTTATTTTGGGGGTAGGTCTTATTTTTGGGGAAACAGGGTATAGGCCAGGATAACTTTTTGCGTGTCCTACTCTGTGATAAAGAAGTTATTTGGCTTTCGCCCAGGACAGAGATTTATTGTAACTCAGGAGGAGCCCTCTTATAAAACCGTTTGGAAATGGCACTTGACATGAAGTCAAGTTAAAACCAAAAGGCTGATTTTATTGAACAGGCACAGTTGGATCAGGAATAGAGCAGGGGATGAGAAGTTGAAGTAACTGTTGTTGATTATACAAAGTAGAATATTTTGAACAAGCAACAGAGTATAATGGAAGCTTATAGAGACTCAGTTCTTGACTGTGAGAGGTTTGTTTGTCTTTGAGGTTTCTTTCAGAAATAATGTGTCTTAATGAAGTCTCATAAAATTATCTTAGTGTCCTGGAAGTTAGTACTTTCTTCCTGTATTTGAATACTTCCCTTGTGGGATTATAACTTCTCATTTTTTACTCTTCAGGAGTCTAAGATCATTTCCCTTTTCACACAAACCAGGGATCCCTTCTGAGTTGAACCCTCTGAACAACTAGGTAAGAAATATCCTCCTTTTTCTTGGAGCGATAATCCTTTTTCTGTTTGGCTAGACTGACAGCTTTCAACCTACTGTCTGGCCTCTTCTGTCAAACCTAAACCCCAGTTCTGTAGACTGTGAATAAATGGAATTCAGCTAGGGCTGATACTTAAACTTTAAATTCTGATTTTTGAACTTGTCCTCAAATGTGTTGGTACACAGTAAGGGCAAATAGTTGTATCCCTTCATTTCCCAAGTGAACTTGTCTGTTTCCCTCAGACTGACACACACACTACTCCTGACTGGCAACTGCCAAGTCGAAGTCCAAATGACGACTGACTCCCTCTGACAAGACTGACAAAACTTTTGAAAACACTCCTCAGGTGGGACTGACCAATCAGAGAGAAGGGGATGCACACAGGCAGCAGCCTGTCAATCGAACTGCTTTACAGTGTGGCATTAACTCCTAGTCTCCCAGCTCTTTGCTTTTGTTGCACTAAGCATCCTGGTTTTGGAGGTCAGTTCATCACACCCCTCATCTCTCCCTTTGTCCTCTCACTCCTTTTACATGGCCTTACATGGAGACACATGTCTCTGGAGGCCTCTCCCATAGAGAGAGTGCCCTCATACTCCCACACACGTGATGCCGGACAAGCTGGCCATTTGTGACAGGGAAAGCGCTCTTTGGATTAGGCTTCCCTCTCTTCTTGTGACTGCAACCTGAATGTGAACTGGAGCTACTTGAATAAATGTAAGTTTACTTTTTTTTGCAATATACTTCTTGGGAGATTTATTTACTGCACTCAATATCACGCTTCTATGACTAGGCCAACTCTGCTATATTAACCAAATATCCCAGTAGTTTCACAGTGAAGGAATTGATTGAGTAATCTCTCTTTTTAGAGAACAACCCAAAGTGGTTCTAGTCAGAAATCCTACTCAGATCTATTCAATGGGGCTTACTTCTAGGAAAGTGTTTTTAGGAGTGCACTAATAGAAACTTATTTTCATCTTGGCTGGTAAACACAAAATTTCAAATAAGCTTTTATTGTGCTGTACAATACTGAATGGGAGATGCTGTATATCTGCCCCTATCTCTAATCATAAAGCTGCAATAAATTCCTGTTGCCAGTTTTTGAGCTGCAGAAACCTATCAGCCTTGCAAGAAATGTGTGCATTATGGTGCCAACATTGATAAATGTGAGCAGCACTATGATTAATATTTAAAGCATATCCTTGGTTATATTAAAGATTATATTCTGCATGTTTTGTTGTTAAATGTTTTCTTTCAGCAACTCTGCCTGACTACATATTCGAGAATGGAAATGTGGCAATGAGAATGGAAGAAGTCAGAATTAAATTGTCCATATAATCTCTCCTGATACATCCTCTGCATAAACAGCTGATTAACTGCTGACATGACTGGCTCCAACAAGCTTCCATTCCCAGAAGATATGACTCGATATTAGCTCTAGCAGTGGTATGATTCAAGACAATACTGTTGACCATCAGTATAGAAGTGTAGAAAGAAAATAACCTGTTTGTTAGTTTGAAGATCAGGGTGAATAGTTTCAGAAAGATGGTCAATATTCTATTTAGAATGGGTGTACTGCAAATATACATGTTTCTGAATGTACTCTTACCTCTCTCTGCCCTGATACTACAGTGGGTTTGAAGAAAGCTGTTTCAAGCAATGGAATGTTGCAATATGTAACTCCCATCATACACAACTGCTGGTTTTTGTAAAAAAAACCCGCAAAACCCAAACACATCATAGTTTACATGTGAATGGGCAGATAAATGGAGAGCCCTGCCATATAGAGTGCATTGTAATTACTGCAGCGCTTGCCTTTGAAAATTGTTCAGAAACTTTAGTTGATGCAGAATGCTGCAGCCAGGAATTTAACTGGAGTGGGTCATAGGGACCATACTGCTCCAGTCTTGGCCTATCTATATTGGCTCCCAATCTGTTTCTGGGCTCAATTCAAGGTGCTAATCTTCACAGTTAAGGCCCTATATGGCATGGGACCAGCATGTTTGAAGGGCCGCCTGCTCTCTTACAAGCCTACCCAACCACCATGGTTATCTTCCAAGGCCCTTCTTTGAGCGCCCCACCTTCTGAGACTAGGTGGTGGCAACATGGGAGAGGGCCTTCGTAACCATGGCACCAGACCTCTGGAACTCTCTCCCCAGGGCAATTCACCAGTCCCCTTCTGTTGCTGTCTTCTGCCTCTGGGTGAAGAAGTTTTTGTTTCATCTGGTATTCCCTCATTAATCCCTCCTTTCTGCTCTATTTTTAACTGTAGTTTTTATGAATATGTATTTTATTGTATTGTATGTTTTTAATTATTTGAATGATGTATTTTTGTTTTATTTTAGTGGCTTTTAAGATGTGTTTTATTATTAACCAGCTTGGTAACCTTGATGAGAGCAAAAAGGTGGGGTATAAGTTTTGTAAATAGATATAGAGTTTTGTAAAGAGATATAGATATAGAAATAGAGATATAGACATCTCCCTGCCAACAAAAGTCTGCATGGTCAAAGCAATGGTATTCCCAGTAGTCATGTATGGCTGCGAGAGTTGGACTATAAGGAAGGCCGAGCGCCGAAGAATAGATTCTTTTGAGCTATGGTGCTGGAGAAGACTCTTGAGAGTCCCTTGGACTGCAAGAAGATCAAATCAGTCAATCCTAAAAGAAATCAACCCTGACTGTTCCCTGGAAGGCCAGATAATGAAACTGAAGCTCAAATACTTTGGCCACCAAATGAGAAGGGAGCACTCACTGGAGAAGACCCTGATGCTGTGAAAGATTGAAGGTCAAAGAAGACGGGGACGGCAAAGGATGAGATGGTTGGACAGTGTCATCAATGCAACGAACATGAAATTGAGCCAACTTCAGAGGACAGCGGAAGACAGGCGGGCCTGGCAGGAGCTGGTCCATGGGGTCGCAAAGAGTCGGACTCGACTGTGCGACTGAACAACAACAACATAGAGTTATAAAGGGATTTTATAGGCCATTTAGTCCAACCCCCTAATAAGTAAAGAAAACCCAAAGCTGGAGATTTCCGGACAGCCTCTGAGGGGAGCAAACCCCACCCCCTGATAATTAATTCCACTATCAAAACACTCTCACCATTAGGAAATTTCTCCTCATGTTCGACCAAAATCTACCCTCTTGTAACGTAAACCATTATATCTAATGTTACCCTCTAAAGCAGCATAGAAAACGTCTTTGCACTCATCTGTGAGAAAGCCCTTCCGGCAACCAAATAACATAATAATTTAAGGAGCTAGATATTTCCAGACCAACTCCGTATCACTTGTAATGACTTTTTTATCTTTGGGCTTATTCATAACGGAAATCCCACACAATGGGTTTTAAACTAACAAGACCGAGATTTTATTTCCATGGCTATGTTAATGTGAGTTTGTTATTGTGAAGACTGATGAAATATTTGCAAATGTGATTGAGGTACAGGAGGCAGTATTACAAAAGATCAGGGGTCATTTGGGGGGGACGCGGGGGGACGCCATCCCCCCGGGTGAGGTGCGGGAGGGCGGGGCCTGGAGCTCCCTGCTGGTGCCCGCTAGAGGTTGCCGCCGGCTGTGGGGAGGACACACTTCCAGTGATGTCAGGGGGTGTGGCATATGCTAATGAGTTATGCTAATGAGTTCCCCTAGCTCTTTTTCTACGAAGTGACCCCTGCAAAAGATCAAATAGATTTATTTAGTCCTTTAACAGGAAGGGTTTTAACATTCATGTTTAATATTTTCTGGATGTTACGGCAACAACATGTTGGAAATATTGGAAAAAAATAGTTAGATATTCAGAGATTGCAATGGATCTTTGCTTCACTGGAGAGGCATTTTCTTCTATGTAAAAATCTTTATTTCTAAGGGAAGGGTTCTCAGGAAATCTACAAAACAACAAGGACACCTAAAACTACATCTTTACACTTTGACCACATGATCTACAACAATGGAGATTCTTCTTCTTGACCCCAAGAAGGAAATCACCTGAATACATTAATCAATGATTGTGAGTAAACAGACTTCAGTTTCCCGGGCTTTGTTTCCATTGGCTCTGTGCCAGGTTTCCTTCCAGGTCAGTCTAAACAACAGCCCACAAGGCAAGCACATTAACCATATAATGACTGAATTTTAGACCTTGCAACACACATATTTCCAACACGACAAAGCCTCACTACTTTCTGGTGAGGGAAACTTCTTTTTTCAGAGGATTACTGTTATGGAAAGGTGGAGTTAAATGTTAACTCAGCTTCCTTCAGAGCTTAAATGCACTTTCAACCATAACAGCTGTTTCAGTCAACCAACATATGACCGATCCAACTTCACTTCCTTTTTAAGGAACTCCCATCCTTTGGACTCCTCTCTGATAAACTGTTTCACTATGGAATCTTGATAAACTCTTTTGTTTAGTGTTGATATTTGAATTCCTTAATATTGTAATAATATTACAAGTTGTATGTCAACATATGGTTTTTATATTGTAAATAAAAAATATTTAAAAAAAGAAAAAGAATTCCATCATTACATGCTCAATTCTCTCCAAACTTTCTACTACACCCCGCCCTTCACTACCCAAAGGAGTCTCAGAGCGGTTTACAAACTCCTTTCCCTCCCCCTCCCCACAACAGACACCCTGTGAGGTAGGTGGGGCTGAGAGAGCTTTTGACAGACACTGCTCTTTTTCAAGAACAGCTCTTATCAGAACTACGGCTTGCCCAAGGTCATCCAGCCAGGTGCAAGTGGAGGAGTGGGGAATCAAACCCGGTTCTCCCAGATTAGAGTTTTCTTCATAGGCTCCTTTGGGACATTCTTTGGGGAACTTCAGATCAAGCTAGATCGGTTCTGGCCATGGTGAGTCCATTGGGATTTAGCTTTCTGATTTGTGTCTTTTGCTTATACAATGCACTATTTACTTGACTTAAATGAGATAAACAATTCTGCAAAATAGTCCCATGGATACTGTTCTAATATAGTCTCTGAGGTTTGCACTAATACTGTGAAAAAGCAAAGCAAAAAATAAACTGCTTTGATTTGGAAGGGATTGTATTTACTTTCAAACTCTGAGTTAAATTCTTTGTTGTTGTTCAGTCGCACAGTCGAGTCTTACTCTTTGCGACCCCATGGACCAGATCACGCCAGGCCTTCTTTAATTCTTTAAAAGCAGTCACATTTCCAAGTGTAGCCCCCTCCCACCCAGCCAGTCATATTGTAAAGCAATCTATGATCTTATTCCTTCCTTTATCTGAAGAATTAGAAGGAAACATCCCTATAAGATAGACAATTAAAACTTGCAAAATGGGCTGGACTGACACATGAGTACACTTTTCCTCCTTTCATGGGATCCACAGGCAGCAAGTGAGAAGTACACAACAACGGGGTACACAAATCCTGCCCCTTGCCACTCCTCACTGCATTCTGTTTCTTCCAGCATTTTGTCTCAGCCTTGGAGCTTGGCCAAGAGAGAGCATGTGTTAAAACACAGTCATAAGATGCTGGAGAAGAGACCTGTGCATTTTATTGTCTTCCACAGCAGACATCCCCTCCTTTGCAAATGAATGGGGGGGGGACTGGGTGAAGGGATTGGAATGGGTCGTCCATCTGTGTAGTGCTTGTATGTGAAATTACAGATCCTAAAGCAGTGGTCCTCATTCACACTGGGACGTGACTTGATTCTTTACAGATTCACTGAACTCTTGAATCTTGCCTGGTTTTGTGTGTGTGCATGCTGAAATCAGTCTCTAGTTCCACCTTCCTTTGGTCTGCAGAGCAGGTGGCCTGCCTATGAGAGAGGAGGCAAAGCCTGGTATCTGCTTCTGTCTACTCCTCTTGTCTCCACAGCCCTGCCTGCTTTTCAGGTGACAGAAGTGAAGTGGTTCCCTCTGGACCCACTGGAGTGGCTGACACTGCTGACCCATTGTGTGTGTAGGAAAGAAACCATTGCCTCTGTGCAGTGGTGAACCTACTTTTTTGGGACCCTGAAGCTTGAACTGTTATGGGGGGCCCTTCTCAACGAGAAACAATGGGGCAACATCCAACAAGGTCCAAAGGGCCTTGCTGCCCCTGCAAGGACCTTGAGGCCCAGATGGCGGAGAACAAGGTGGTAGGGTGGAGGTCTTGAAAATGGGCCATACAGTGAACCCCTTCCCACCAGCAACGAGGTCTGGGTAACTGCTGTTATCTTCTTCAGTGGGGTTGTTCCATGGCAGATCACCACATTTTTTTTTAATTTAACCACTGCATTTCAGATTTTGATTAAAATCACTGTACTACGTTATCTCACATGTCAAAGTCACTTGCATGAATAAAAATTTCCTAGGCTATGCCTTATAGTTTTCGAGTTATAGGGGATGAAAATTAGGGAAACGTTATATACATGCATGATGCATCATAGAATGATGAAATAAAACATAGCAAAGACCACAGTTAATATAGTCTTGAGAATTCAGATGTCTTTTTATGGTTCTGATTGGCTAAGGACTGAGCTGTAGAACTATTAAGCTGTGCACCAACAAAGGATTCGAGGATCCAACTGCCAAAATGTAGACTATGAATAGATTCTGTCAGGCTCAGTGAGCCCATACAGCTGGGGGGTTGGGTGCTGCAAGCCCCCAAGAAAATTTTGAAATTTGACCAATTACAGGGGCATTTTGAGGCCATATGAAATGGGTATTAGAGCATGTTCTAAGGTTAATATTAAGTACTTCAACCCATTGGCTTATGATTCTGTCACTAAAATAGCCTTTTTAAAATAACAAATGCTTAAGAATACTCCATCAATTTGTTGAAAAATTCACTCATTAAAAAAAAAAAGTTGCTTCAGGGCCCCTCCAGGATTAGGGGTCCTGAAGCTTAACCTTCATCAGTTTCATAGTAGATCCACCCCTGCCTCTGTGTCTCTTTTCCTCCAACTTTTCTCGCCTTTCTGTCAACATGTGCAAGTAAAGCATTTTACTCTATTACTTGAGGGGGATAGCCTAGATATCTGTCCCCCCCATCTTCAGAGCCCTGCCTGCCTACCTATTTGCATGAGTGAAATGTTCCTATTTGCTCCTTCCTGATCAGGTTGGCACCGTCTGCCTGTTGCTAGGGCAGTGCTAGACTCAAGTCTGTTTCCGCCATCTGCCCTGCCTTACAGCAGCCACAAGGAAAGGGCCCCATACATAATTTGGCATATGTCGAACCCCAGGTAACAGAATAAATGACGCAACTGGGACCTGTGGTAATAAAGATCCAGAAAGTCCTTCCAAAGTCAGTGGTACTGGTGATTTTGTTTGGGAAGTGCCCAAACAAAGCCTC
This sequence comes from Gekko japonicus, assembly GCF_001447785.1. Lineage (NCBI taxonomy): Eukaryota > Metazoa > Chordata > Lepidosauria > Squamata > Gekkonidae > Gekko > Gekko japonicus. The sequence continues at coordinate 1,081,463 of NW_015165243.1, read as the reverse complement.
TAAAGTCAGCAGAAGAAAGGCCTGAGGGCAGACCACTCAGGTTCTCCACAGTCACAATTCCCACCACCTTTTAAACTCTGAGTTGTTAATTTTTTTGTCTATTTACTCCCTCCCCATTTCTTCATCAAATATCTGGTATCCTTTCCCAAAGAACGGGTGAACAATTATCTACCTGGTTTTCTTGGTTTCCAGTACTAATTCTATAATTTGTTCCGTGACCTCATCCTCTCTTCTTCTTCTTCTTCTGCATCATACAAGGCTTAATCTATTTATATCATCTGTGATTTATTTCTTTAGTTTACTAAACTTTCTCTTTGTCTTTTTGTCTGTATCCTCCATTTTTTGAGCCCTCAGTCTCCTTGGCCCATCAGTACTGTTTGTTTCCCTTTGTGCTTTTCTCCATCCCACACTGTGTCACCATCCTACACTGTTTCCTCACCATCTCTCTACTGTTTCTTTGGCACATGAACAGAAAGTCCTGAATAATGCCTCAACACGTTATATTAGCTCTGTCATTCTTCCAATTGTTCTGCTATTCAGGCTCATTCCCTGCAAAGTTTTTGTGTCAAATTTTTCCCATGATTCACATCTAACTGTGTATGTAGCACATTATGTGACATGAAAGCTGGGAAGCAATGCACCGTTATTCAGGAGTAGGTTTTAATAAATTCATTGACATTTCCATTTAAACATGTACATCTTTGGACCGTAGTGTTCTATTTTAACTTACCCTTTGTTTTGACACATTTTATATTATCTTTCCATGATAAATTAAGTAGAAGACCTTTGTTCCACAGTGAAAGGATGCTCTTCATCAGTTAAACTGCCTTCCATTTCCAGTAAAAAGATTCTATAATTTGCTTCAGTTGGTTCCATCTTGCTTTGTTTGAACTATGTTTGCAGTTTCATCACAATGTGAGAGGAGTATTGTGGGCCTGGGTGAGGAAGTCCTGGAATGGCATCCTAGTGCATGTTTAAGGAGAGGTAGAATGCTTAAAGCACTCTCCATGGGGTTTGAGTAGTTTTGGAATTTGGCGAGTGGCTATAGAAACACCTCAACACAGGTGTTTCTCCCTCTACCATGTTTTCTAGCCTATGCACTCTTTCTTGCCCTAATGCTAAGTACGTGCTCACCTTGTCTGCTACCCAAGTAGCTTGCCTTCCAGTATGCTTTGTCTATTGGTGCATCTGCTGGAAGAGACATCGAGTCTGCACTTTTCTTTCCATTCTTTGCAGTGTTGCTGGGGATTGTATATTCCTGGGGCTGCAATGTCTTTGACTAATGCACAGAGGCAGCATATCCTTGCCACATTAGTATCCTCCAACCCATCCATGAGTCTCTGGAGGCAATCCAGTCTTTCACTGTTTACGGGGGCTTATTATATGGATGTGAGGTTCATGATCACTGTTGTCTGTCCCCTAAACATTTTTCCCAAGGATGCATGTGGGAGCTAAATCCATTTTTTTGGCCCATGTTCATGTGTGTCTTCAGGGGTTATGTGTTTCTTGAAGGGAAACACCAGGAAAAAAGAACTGATTTAAATCCTGGGTTGTTCTAAAACCTAGATGCCACCTGAAGGCAATATAATGTTGCTATTATTGAAATGGATCCAATAGTAATCTAATTTTCACTTCTTCCTAAATGTGATGTGAATTCAAAGGTTTCTGCTTCTGGCTTGTATCAAAATGCAGGGAATATGAAAGCACATTTTGTTTTTGTTTTCTTAATGGGGAAAAAAGTAATAGAAAGGGGCAATCAGCTTTCTGTAATCAAATGCCAGTATGAGAGTTCATTAACTGACTAGCATTCCTGACAATAAAGAAACAAGCACAAAACAAAATCAACCCCCCCTTCGCTGCTTGGCAACCAAGGTTATTTGCTGAAATCAAACAAAAACCTCCTAAGTATTGATTGAGATAAGTCTTCAGGTTCAAAGTGATAGCTGTGTCTGCCCTTTGAGAACCTGTACCTTGACATTAAGTCTTTTGTTATTGTGATCTTCCAGTCCCAAACTAAAAATTACTGTTCCTTCATGCCCAGAAATACATTTGGCCCTCCCTTTGTCTGAGAGGGTCACCTTCTGTATGAGGAAACACCCACAGTTGTTTATTGTGGCCCTCCCTTTGTCTGAGAGGGTCACCTGTATGAGGAAACACCCACATACTTTTCTGCTGGGACCCAATGAGGAAACATTCATAATGGTTAAGAAACACGGACATACTTTTCTGCTGTGTCCCTGAAGACTGATGCACTTCCTTTTGACTTGCATATACAAAGTAGCAGTAACTCCAGCCAATAGCATCCAGATCTTCTGGGGCTGTCTGTGCTGACTCAAGAGTTTGTACCTTGAGAAAGGAGAGTCATAGGTAGTGCTGTCTTCATAATATGAGGCTGGAGCACCAAAACTGTAATGACTGGGCAGAGTTTTATTAAATGGGGAAATGTGTAGAAGAAGCTGTTTGAGCAAAGAAGAAAAAGAATAAAAGGAACATTTCTTTTTAGTTCAGAGGAGGCAATAAATTCTGATTGGAATCAGGCTAATGCTCAATACTTAATCAAAGGACAATTGGTGATATATTTATTTACTTATTTATATTCTGCCTTTCTTCACACAGCAGCCACTGAGTGGGTTTTTGGAAGAACATTTTGCTCATTTGATGGTATCTGAACAGAGCAGGCTGTGCTAGAACTCCTTTTGGTACTTGCACTTTCTCATCCTGCCAATAGCCAGGCAATTGATCCTTGCAGAATGAAAAAGATTGTTTGAATAGCAATGATGCTAAGCTGAGCGTTTGAAAAATCTCCCCAGGAAGCTTCTATAGCAGGTGTCCTGCATTGTGACCTATGACTCAGTACAGAACCAAATACGGCTTTTTAAAAAAGAAAGCCAAATCTTAAAGTACATTGGAGGATTAGGTGGGATGCTGCAATAACCAGTTTTTAAAGGGAAGAGCAAACAAAAAACATGGGCTAAAGCTTTTCATAGAGATGCTTTACAAAAAGGGAAGTGATGGAGGTGAACACTTGCTAGTAATCCCAGGGTGAACTATCTACATTTTTATGTCAGTGTACTAAAATAACTGTCCAGGCCTCTCCTATGTATATTTATTACTTACTGTGAGATCATATTTGTGCCACTTACTAATAAAGGACTCACAACAGCCAGCGTTTCGGCTGCAGAAACTGCATGGATTGTTGATCAACATGCCCATCATCAGTAATGTTAAGTTATATATTTTCACTTATGCAAATAGGCTTTCATACTGGCTTTTTGTTGATCTCTTGCTCTGAATTTTGATGTAGTTTAGCTCCTTAGTAATAAAAGGTTGAAGAACCTTGATTTATAGCAACAGTCCCCAATATGGTGCTCATGGGCACAACTGCACCTACCTGTACCTTCCCTGGTGCCCACCAAATGTTTCTAGAAAATGGGAGGGGTCATTATGGCTTTTTGAGTTTTTTATATTTATTGTTATAATGCAGAACTTCAGAGGACAGCAGAAGACAGGAGGGCCTGGCGTGACCTGGTCCATGGGGTCGCGAAGAGTCGGACTTGACTGTGCGACTGAACAACAAAAGACGTAAAATACTATACCTGTACAAATAGCAAAGTGATATTCTATAAACACAGTGGGAATTGATTCTGACTGAACATAATCGGGTTGTGTATTTTTGTAATTCAGGTGGAAGTTGACAATAATGTACTACATCCAATTTTAGTCAGTTTTCGAAAAGCACCAGCTGTCATTTTTACAAATAATAGTGCAGGTTCAAAATGGCTGGGCTCATGTAAAGGGGTAGCCAGGAGAAGAAGTATCCCCCCCCCTTTTACTTCGCAGAAATATTTTAGAGGCCTGCAAAATGAAAACAGGTGCTGCCAGATGAGGGTTTCTTAGTCAGCTCTGCATGTATACTGATTTTGTGTGTGTGTGCAAGAAAATATTTTTAAACACTGATTCTAAAAGGCGTCCTGGTTAACAGAGCTTCTGTCTGCAATACTTAAGATTTGCTATCAGAGTTATGCATAACCTTGCTTGCTGACATTTCATGGTTGTACCCACCGCTCTGGTTCAAAATTCCAAAGGTGCCTGCATGTGAGGAAAGGTTGGGGACCCCTAATCTACAGCCTTCAGTGAAGGCACACAGTCCTGTCTGCTGCACTCTAAAATATCACCAGCAGAGGGAGAGGAGCAGGGATAAAATCTCCCACAAAGACAGCTGTTCCTATATTGAGTATCATTCAGAAATCTTCCACTTCCCATTAATGCAAATGTGTAGAAGTAATACAAGTTTTCCGATTATAATCTTTTCCTTTATTCATGAAAGCATTGCATAATGCAGAACGAACACTCACATTCATGAGCTATGAGCTGAGAGAAAATGACTATGAACATGATGTGCTGGGGGGGGGGGAGGAATGAAACCGTCAGATTTAACCAGCTGCATAAATATAATACAAAATGACAGCTTTATCTAATGAATGCTGGTAATTATATTTGCATCACTCTCTGATATATTGTGCTGCTGTTTCTTGGTACAAAACCAAACTTATTCAACATCTAAATTATAGACTTCCAGAACTTTGGCTGAGGTACAGTTGAGATACAATGGGATATCTATCCATCTGTCCTTCCTGTCCTCAGACAAATGTGGGGAATGAGACATCCACTGCTTCTGCTGGCTGCTTGTCCATATTGTTTGCTGCCTTTCCCCCAGCTGCTGTATTATTTATTTATTTCAAACACATATAAACCACTCTTCCAAAGAAAGCTCGGAGCAGCTATTGCACAAATTAAACACAATTAAACTTCAATATATAGCTACAGTAATTAAAATAAAACCAAGACTCAGCCCATAATAAAAGGAATTAAACCCTCACTCCTGTACAGTACTGAAGTACTTGTGGAGGTTGTCTCATATTCCTCCCCACATTTCCTCTTTCCTTTCCCTGAAGCCTCCATAGCCTCTCTTCCTTGTCCTGCGTTCTTCTCTGCTTCCCACCCAACTGCCAGCCAGCCTGCCTGATCTTCTCCTCCTTTAGTTTTCCCTCCTTCCTTCCCCTTTGCAGTCTCTCACCCATGGAAAACTCTGGCTGAGTTGAACAGTACTGGCTGCTGGGCAGGCATAGTTGCACAATGGGGAATCCACAATGACTTACAAGGGGTACCTCACTTTCCCCTGTATCCCCCTCCCCACTATTTGCTCTTTC
>NW_015165243.1:1040337-1076232 GCF_001447785.1 Gekko japonicus | reverse complement strand
TTTCCCTCCTCCTAGCAGGCCCCATAATCTCATCTTTCCTTGCTTCCTTCTCTCCTTCCCACCCCCCAAACAATCTACTTTTATCTGTCCACATCTTCACCTTTATTTATCTCCTTCATGAGTCTTTCATCTCACTGGGGTCCAAAGCATCTTACGGCATTTCTCCTCTCCTCCATTTTATCCTCACTACAACCCCACGAGTTAGGTTAGGTAGAGGGTATGTGACTGACCCAAGGTCACTCAATGAGCTCCCAAAACAGAGTGGGGATTCAGACCTGGATCTCCCAGGTCCTCATCTGAAATTGTGACCATTACACCACACTTGCTTTCATGGGGTGGCTTCTGTTGAACAGTAGCAAGCCACGGAGCCCGGGTGAGTAATGCAAGTCACATGGTAGCAGGTTGCACAGTGGTTGCTGCCAGACTTGGCCCTGATGAATTCTCCCTCAAAGACCTGCCCAGCCCTGAAAAGGGCCTGTCCCTCCTCCTGCTTTGTACTCACAGAACCTAAGGCTTGAAGGCTGCCAATCTTGCCCTGGTTGCTTAGAAGCCTCTGTAATGGCCACTGAAACTGCATTCATTTCTTACAGCTACAAGTACTGCTTCTATTATTTTGAGAAGAATTAATCCTTCAAGGATTTTTTTAAATCAGATTTTTTTGTGCAAACCTGAGCGGCTCTCAGATTTTTTGGGGGGAAACTATCTTGTCTGTTCGTAGCTCCAGTCACTGCATTGAGAATTAAATATATTGATGATACTACTTTGAGGAGAATTCCCTGTAACAAGTAAGTAACTTTGTGCATTATGAACCATTTGGAAAGGTTGCTGTTACTTAATGAAACTGAGACAGGTGCCATCCTGCAAATGGGTAAGATCAACAGCTTCCTGCACCTGAGCTTTCTTGGTTGTGGCCTTCACCTGTTGGAGGTTAGGAAGGCTCCCATATTCCTATCATTTCAAAGAATGTGTAAAATTATTCAGGAAGATATTTTTATGAAGGGAATTTTGTGTAGTTTTAATGTTTGTGAAATTTTGAAGGTAGTTTTTACTGTATTTATTGCTGGTTTTTGTGATATTTATTGCATCGTTCTTCTACATTTTTGTCATCTGCCCTGAGTTTCAGCAAGAAAGGTGATATATAAATGAAGTAAATAAATATGTAGCTGTGACAGAGTTCCACTGCACTACCCATTACCATACTGACAAACGTTAATTTTTGGGGTATTTTTGTGTGTGTGTGTCCTTGCAAACCTGGAAGTCATGGTGACTTCTGGTAACCCTGAGTGGGGCCAGAATGTTTCAGAGAGGTGACTTTGATATTACCTGCCTCTGCATCCCAGCCCTGGTATTCCTTGGAGGTTGCCCTTCCAAGTACTTGCCAGGGTCGGCCCTGCCTAGCTTCTGAGATCTGACGAGCTTGCCTGGGCTATCCAGATCAAGGCAACAAACATTCATTTTTAATTGTTAGGAATTAGAGTAAGACTTCCAGAGAGGCAGAGTGAACACTTGCCCATTGACTGAATGTTGCAATTCCATTTCGAAAACCTGGTGCTGGATACTAGTCAACAGCGCACAGGGCTAGTGATTTGTGGATTTCACTTCCTTCTCATCCACAATATAGAAAAGTAGGTGTAAACTTGGCCAGGATCCACAAAACCATCTGTGTCCACAAGCCACATGACAGACTGCTTTAGCAGTCAAGTGAAGCTTCAGAAACAGTTTATGAAATGGTAGAGAGGCCAACTGTTCAACTACTACAACCAAAAAAGAGTAAAATATTACACTGTGGCAGTGCAGGCCTAACAGTGCAAGCCTAAGGACATGTTCCTGGGAGTGAGCCCCACTGAATAGACCTGTGTAGGATTTTGAGTAGACTTGCTTAGGATTGCTCTCTAACTGTAAGGTAAAAAAACGAACATAGTTAACACAAGAAAATTATAATAAAATTACAGGTGCTATGGGAATACCAAAGGATCACCTTTTGGAGAACAATATTTGGTACAGGAAGTCGTTTAAAGATTAGAACTTAAGAATACGATGTGATAGACAAAAAAATTGAAAACAACACATTTCACCAAACAAAATCCTGAGAATAAACCAGTTATCCAGGTCAGGGATATAAGCCACAAGACTACTCAGAGCAGAAGCAGGGCATTGTAAACATCATGTGTGTCTGATCTCGTGTCCTAGAACATAGCTTTCTGCTCCATCGCTACCTTTGTTATACAAATAAAAATGTAAAAGCAATTTCCATTTGGCTGATGAAAGAGATTCATATTCAAGACAACCTTCTCTCAGCTGCTGATCATTACCAATTGTAAATTCGGCTTTGATATGATCTATTTGCCTCTTCATCAGTTCAGCCTCTTTCTCTGAGATTAGTTTCAGAACCACTGCATTTTCTTGTCTTTTGAATGCTTCTTGCTTGTAGAAATGTTACTGTTCAAAGTCTCATGTGACGTCAGATGTTCATGTTGAGGCTACCTATGTAAACTGCACTGTCAACATACTTTGTCTTGGGTCTAACCAGGACCTGTTCTGTCATCCATTTTTCATTAATGTCAAATGCTTCTAAAGTTGTATATTACAATTTCAGGTTCATTTTATGTAGCTGTAGGTGACTGGAAAAAGTGCTTAACACAACTCTCTCTGTCTCTTCCTCTCTTTCTCTTCACACACACACACAAGCATCCACATATATACAGGTAACATTTCTTCACTCGTGGTTAATTACAATAGTATAATCACTGCATGCTGATCCCATACTTGCAATAGGGCTATTTTTGGGCAGGAACACACAGGAACAGAGTGCCTGCTGGCTCCTGAGTTGGCCACGCCCAGCAGGAACTCATTAGCATAATAGGCCACACCTAACAGCAGACACTCATTAGGATTGGCTACATTAGGGGTGTGTGGCCTAATATGCAAAGAAGTTTCTGCTACAAAAAAAGCCCAGGGTTTTGACAACAAAGTAAACAGAATAAGAATAAGAAGCAAAAGGTGGGTGTGGTTGGATGACCACACTTCTGGTAACATATGGGGTGTGGCCTAATATGCTAATGAGCTGTGCTGTCAGAGGTCTGGTCTAATATGCTAATAGGCTTCTGCTGTTGGGTGTGGCCTATTATGCTAATGAGTTCCTGCTGGGCTTTTTCTACAAAAAAAGCCCTGGTAAAGATAGATTAGAATCTACAGGCATAAATACGCATTTGAAAAGACATGGGGAAGTACACTTTCATTGTACTAGCCTATGAATTCCATAGCCCAGGCTCATCCTCAGTCTGTTTATTACAGTCAGAGACCCATCAAACCATAGCCCAGGCTAGCCCAATCTCATCAGATCTCGGAAGCTAAGCAGAATCAGCCCTCAATAGTATTTTCAAGTCAGGAATACCAAGGAATACCAGAGCCCCGATGTGGATGCAGGCAGTGGCAAACCACCTCTGAACGTTTCTTGCCTTGTAAACCCTACAGAATTGCCATAAGTCACCTGTGACTTGACGCCACTTTCCACCACCACCACCATGAATGCCCTAAGGTGGTTCAATTGTCTTAAAAGGGTAATTCATCTACATTAAGCACGCTTAAAGAGGTGCTCTGGGAATAAGCCGCAGCATTTATAAACCAGTTTGATTATCTCCTCATCTGCTTTCCTTTTTTCCGGTCAGTTCCGGCCTCCAAGCAAACATAAGTGTTTTGACTTGGAGAAAATTGTTGCATTTTCCCATCAAACCTGACAGAAAATTTAAACAAACAAAAAATCCTCGTGGTTTATGCAAGTGTGATGCTTCCTCTGATGTGACACAATAAATCTTAACTTCTGTTAAGTTTTATTTCTAAACAAAAACTCTTTGACTACAATTCGCAATATAATCCATTTTGTATTGAGGTTTGAATTTATCTCAGAAATAATCTTAAAAAGAAAGCTCAGCCAGTGCTATTTGCAGTATGCAATGGAGGGCTTCTTTTTTTTTTAATCTATGCTTTTGAATTTCTAAAGATTAAAATTCACTTAATCCTTTTCCAACTGTATACAAGAGGAGGAGTTATATTGGGTGATAATTGTGTTTTTCTCTTTTTGTAAAAATAAGGACAATAATCAGACATGTAGCATCCTGCTGACCAAAAAGCTTTTTTTTTTGTTTCCACCAGGGAATATATATATATATAATCATTCCTCTGCAAGCCTTGGAAAGTTGGCGTAGTTAAATTAGATAAGCTTGAACAGAAGTATATAGGGATACTGGTAATTTGGGATATTCCTTTTGAATGGACAAAGGAGCTTTGGTAGGAAAAACAGGTGATAAAGATGTTGAGCTATGGCTTTCAGAAATGTTATTGTTGGCCTCAAAAGGGAAATACATTTGTCTGACTACTAGATGTGATTAAAATTGTGTTGACGTGCATGGCGAGGCACAGTGTTGCTAGTTGTGGCTCAAGCCAGGCTGCCAGTGCTTTCTCCTGCAATGGTTTCCTCCATAATGCATTGCATGCTGCTTTGTATGTGTATGCACCCCACTCACACAAGACAGAAACAATATGTACTAATGATAGGCTTGCTTTGTCTTCAAGGAATCTCCCCTTTCCTACCTCTGTGAAATCAATGGCATTTGTTTCCTGAAACACTCAGTGCCCCCTGAGATCAAAATCTGTAGTGAAAGAAACAAGATTGCATAGAGATCTATATTATCCACAACATGTATTCTCCCAGGCCATTGTACTTTGGTGACCATTAGCATTCTCTAAATTTCCTCAGGCAAACAACAACATAGGAGTGAACTGAGCTGCATTTTTTAAACACTTCTCTCCCCCTCCCCATAGATTCCAAACAACTCTAAACGATCATAAATTCCCAGTAATAATTGTTGGGAGTATAATAGTATCTACTTAAAAATCCACTGTGCTGTCAAAAAGTTTTGAGCATGGCCATAATTTGGTGAAGAAAGACCCCAAATTGCATGAATCAATAAGAATGTGTAGACTGGGCCCCAAATTGTATTTTGGGATTCTTAAAATTGCTGAAATATAATCATTTGTCTACTGCTTCAGTGGAAAAAGGGTAAAATTAGGAGCACCACATCAGCAATGCAATTATGAATGAGAAGTATAAAATCTAGTGAGTCCTGTGTAGACCTTTGAGGGGTGGGGTTAGTATATTGAAACAGGATGGTTTATTAAGATCAAAGCAGTCCTTTTAAATAATTCTTTCAAATAATGATTTAGGTACAATGACCTCACTAAATGATAAAACTGTATCTTCCACAGACTGTAGATGACAGGTTTCCCACTGCTCTGCCTCTAACTTACTCTGGCCATCTCCTGCTATTGTCAACAACACCATGGACTTCAGAGATAATTTTTGTTTTCAGATGTACTGTGGGAAGGAAAACAATTTTTGCCAGGGAACATTCTTTTAATGGGTGGTGTTCCATCTGCTCTGTTTTGAAGTTCATGTAAAGATGGAATGCCACACTCATCAAGTGGAGAGAGTATGGGCTGGAGGGAGAAGCTGAGGCTGAGCACTGGATAAGAAGGATGCTCTGGAGCTGTGCATGGCAGCTACTTGTGGCCAGGCAATTGCCAGGTTCTAGGCAAAATTATGAGTTGTATGCTTTTTGTTGGCAGCATACATCAGAGAAAATAAGGTGCACAATAATTTGTTATCCGGAGTTTATTTCCCAAGGCATATTTACTCTTTGAATCCTGCTAGTAAGGGCTTTCAAGTTATAGTCTAGGGCAGACAAATGCATGTAATCTTGATTCTTTTGTGCCGGAGGATGTGCTGATGTTGCCTCAGAACTTTGGCTATGTCTTGGCAGAACCAAGGGGGTGGGGGAGCAGAGAACAAGAAATGGAATGGGCCACTTGATGGGCTGGCTGGATGCAGTGCGTGGACCTTGTGAATTCCAAGCAAACACCTCCAATCTTACTGGCTCAGCCCTCCCACAGTATCCATTTCTGGCCCTGGGAAAGCTTATTCCCTGAGTTGTGGGAGCTGTGTGGAGTAACAGCTAAGTAGATCTGGGGATGCAACAGAAAGGCCTCTTTCATCAGCCAAGCTCTGCTCTACTTCCACACAAGAGGCAGAAGGGAGCAATTTCAGACTTGCTCCCATCCCCACAGTACCCCCCCCACCTGCATGGTTATTACTTTGTGTGGATCCCACAATCCTGGGAATAAATTTTCCCAGCGTTGGAAATGTCTGCTGCAGGGAGGGGAGTGCCAGAAGGACCCACACACTCACCAGTGCTTTCTGCTGACAACTCGTGGAATCCAACCACTTATCAGGTGCATCATGGTCCTCCAGCCAATCCCTCTGCGTCTCCGTTTCCATTGTGATGAGAACATGTGTTACTGTTTGACCCTCCTTCACCCCATTTTAAAACCCCTGATATAGATTGCAATTGCAAAGGTCTTTGGCAATCCTCCCTGGCAAATACACCCCACTGACAATGCAGCCAACAGGCTGTTAGCTACAAAGGCGAATGTCTGAGCTAACTTCTGCACCCACACAAAGGTGTCTTCTCCAGTACCTCCAGATTCATGCTAAGGAATTTGCCTTCCTTGACAACGTAAATTGGGAATTTCTAAAATATAAATTAGAAATATGGGAATGTGGGGAAGACTTCATAAGGATGATTTTGGCCATATATAAAGAGCAACGGGCAAAAATACTAGTTAATGGAGAGCTAACACAAAACATACCCATCCAGAAGGGAACAAGACAAGGTTGCCCTCTATCACCATTACTTTTCATCTTTGGTCTAGAGACTCTAACCGATATGGTCAGAAACAACATAAACATTACAGGCCTTAAGGTGAAAGGAGAACAATACAAACTTCAGGCCTTTGCGGATGATTTAGTTTTTATTTTGGAAGAACCCGCAAAATCTATAACACACTTAATGGAGCAAATTCAATAATATGGTGCAGTAGCAGGCCTTAAAATCAATCTAAAAAAACCTAAGATCTTGACAAAAAATTGCAGTAAGGAAGAAATAAGAAACATACAACTGAAGAAAACCATGGAAGTGACAACAAAGTGAAATATCTAGGTATTATGATTACAAACAAAAATATGCAATTATATGAAAATAATTATAAAATATTAGTAGAAGAAATTAAAAAGGATTTACAAAAATGGCAGGATCTCCATATCTCATTTATGGGCAGAATTGCCACCATAAAAATGAACATTCTTCCACGCTTTTTGTTCTTAGCCCAAACAATACTGGTACTGAAAAACTACAAAATATGTGAAGAACTAGATCAGGCTGTAAGAAAATTTATATGGCAGGCTAAAAGGGCGCGTATTAGTTTGAAAGTCCTCCGGGATAAAAAAGACAGAGGTGGACTGGGAATCCCAGACTGGAAACTGTACTACAAAGCGGCGGCGATGGGATGGATACGAGACTGGCTATTATTAGAAGATAAAAGAACATTAAAACTGGAAGGTCATGACTTATACATAGGCTGGCACGCCTATGTATGGTATGACAAAGATAAAATACATCATATTTTTCATAGGCACATTATAAGAGACGCTTTAATAAAAGTATGGAGGAACTTAAAAGAAAAATTCTATAATAAAATACCCAGATGGGTATCGCCGTTAGAGGCATTTATAATGCCAAACTTAATGACTGATAACAAAGCTGTTAGCTATGAAAGCTTATTAACAAAAGAAAATGAGCTAAAATCCTTTGAAGCACTACAAGCAATGAACATCAATCTTACAAATTGGGAGAAAATTCAATTAAAATCAAGATTCACTAAAGATAAAGCAAAAAACTTTGCAAAGACAAAATCGGATTTAGATAAAATTTGGCTGTCATCTGCAGATAAAATGATACAAAAAGTATATAACTTTCTATTAAATGAAGAGATGAATATGGAAACAATAAAACCCTGCATGAGGGCATGGATGAAAGATTTAGGAGTTAACATAACTGCAGAGAAATGGGCAAAAATGTGGAGTTCAATAAAATTACTAAGAGCTACATCTTATAAAGAGAATATAATTAAAATGTTCTATAGATGGCATTGGACTCCAGACAAAGTAGCAAAATGTTATAAAAATGCGTCAGGAAATTGCTGGAGGTGCAAAAAGAATATTGGTACATATTATCACATGTGGTTGAGGTGTGAAAAGTTGGGAAAAAATTGGAAAAACATAAAACAACTAATAGTTGAGATAGTGGGAAAAGAACTTATGTTGGACCCAGAAATTTACTTGTTGAATATGTTACCGGAAGGGATAAACTATAATGATAAATGTTTGATTTTATATATTCTTACTGTGGCTAGAATTCTTATAGCCAAAGGTTGGAAATCAGAGAAAATACCAAATAGAGAAGAATTAATAACAAAAGTTATAGAAATAAAAGAAATGGACAAAGTAAATATGATTTTGTCAGGAAAAGATGAAAATGTGTTTAGAAAAAGATGGCAGAAAGTAGATGGTTGGTTGGAAAAAAATATGTAAAGGAAACTCCAAATTATGATGTACATGAGTATAGTTTTGTGTTATTTTTGTTATGGAAAATAGTTAAATAAACTATATATATATAAAAAGAAAGCCTAGAAGATCTCTTCGGCATCAAGAAGCCTGTAATGGGCTGTTCCGACCAGGCGGTGGCAGTATGGGGAGCTGCAAGGCCGGCAGCGGCGGCCGGGACCATTGGGGGCGGGGTGTGTGGCCTTATGACACACCTCCGGTGATGTCAGGGTGTGTGGCATATGCTAATGAGTTATGCTAATGAGTTCCCCTACCTTTTTTTCTATGAAAGGACCCCTGCTTAAGAGTGTCAGACTAACATGTGGGAGAGCCAGCTTTGAATCCCCACTTATGCCATGGAGGCTTGCTGGATGGCTTTGGGCTACTTACACATTCTCAGCCCAACCTACCTCACAGGGTTTTTGTGAGGATAAAATGGAAGAGAGAATGATGTAAGCCACTTTGGGTACCCACGGGGGAGAAAGGCAGGGTATGAATGAATCAAAGAAATAAATTTATGTGGTTTGAAGCATGCATGGTCCTCTGACCTCCACATCGTCCCTCGTTTAGAGGCTTGAGGCTAGTGTCCACAGAATAGACATTGTTGGGATCTTTGGCCAAAGCTGTGCTTGTTAAAAATGTAGGACAATCTTACAGCTTCAACAAATTGCCCAGAAATCCAAAGGTAGTCATGGCATCCCTTTAAATATGAAGCAAAACAGAATGTTGGTAGGTTCTTTGTTTGGTACAGGCTGAATGAAGGCTCCTTGACTCATGTGAATAAAGGCCAAACCACTTTTCTTGTACGATGCAGTGAAATCCAAACAGATGCAGATAACTTTGGAAACATTTTAACATAAACATACTCCCTAGAAAAAGGAGCAGGTGGTTTTGTTTCTTTTATGAAAAAGATTCCTTGGGAATAATAGCATAAAGATCTACAGTTTGAAGCATGAAAACAGAAGACATTGTAAACTAGGTACAGCCTTAGGTAAACTTGGGTAATAAATAGTCAATACTCTTTCCTTCTAAATCAGTCAAACAAATATTTACTCTATTTATCCACTTGTGGGAACTTTGGCTGGGAGGGGAGTATTTATTATCCTGGGTCTCGGTCAGGGTTGGGGGGGCAGAATGCTACAAGATGTCATTTGTATGATGTCCCTGATTGATGGAAATACTTCTCCCCAACTTTGGAATCGAATACCTACCAGCATATGGTGAAAAGACAAAGAGGATGCTAGAGGGCAGTTGGTAGTTTAGCCTTGGTGACAGAACCAGAAGGAGCTGGACAGAAGGCAGTTGATGTTTAGCTGGTGTTGGCTAAAACTCAGGCATCCTTGAGTTATGTTCACTTTCTAGAATTCTGCTGACTGTTTTAGAAATATATTTGTTTCCACAGTGCTAGAGGTGGCCAAACAGTCTCTTATCCAGATGAAATTAAGCCCCATAGCACTCTCTGGATTTCTCACTACTTAACAGTATTTTAATGCTACTTCCCAGTTGGCTAATCCCACTCCCTTTTTTTGACTTGCCTGTATGTATCCCTTCAGTCTACTGACAGCTTTTAAAAAAGCAAATGATTTTCCAATTAAATTTCGTCCTTTTTACCCACTTTCCTCTCACTATGTTGTCGAAGGCTGTCACGGCCGGAGTTCATTAGTTGCTGTAGATTTTCCGGGATGTGTGGCCGTGGTCTTGGCATTGTAGAACCTGACGTTTCGCCAGTAACTGTGACTGGCATCCTCAGTCTGTCTTTAAAAAGGGAAGCAAGACACAGGGAAGGTGTGGGGTCACATAATCAAGCCAGATGTGTGTGAGCAGCACATGATTAAGAATAAGGTCCTCAGGACTGGGGGGTGGGGGAGTCACAGTAACATCAAAGATAGGCAGCCATGGTTTATGTTGCACTTCCTAGCTGCCACATACAGTATCCCAATTTGAACAAGTGAGCAGTGACTCATGAAAGCTCATATCCTGCCACATATTTTGTTAATCTTTAAGGTGCTATAGGACTCTTGCTTTTTTCTAGTATCCCAATAGAATAGGAAAGGTACTGATAACATCTGGCATCCAAGGCAAATTAGTAATTTGCATGCATTTTCACTACAGCAAGTGAAATGAGCCTCTCATAGGGTTGCCAGCTCTGACTTGGGAAATATCTGGAGATCTGGGGTGGAGCCTGAAAAAAGCGGGGTTTGGAGAGGTGAGAGACTTCAGTGGGGTATAATGCCATAGAATCCACTTTCCAAAGCAGCCATTTTCTACAAGTGAGCTGATATCTGTCACCTGGAGATCTCTAGCCACCACCTGGATACTGGCAACCTTAACCTTAGAGAGAAGCTTCAGGACAAATTGCAGGCAATTTGGGAAAAGGGAAACCATGGGGAGATCTGCTCTGCCAACACCTTCTGTGATGCTCTCTGGTGGATCCAACCCAATATTTGCAAAATGTCAGTTTCTTTGTGTAACTCCTCACCTCTAGCATTTTTCCATTGAAAATTTGCTTCCTGCTTTTATATTTGCATTGGAGAAGATACAGATCCCCTCCCCATGTAGGAAGCACAGTTAGAAAAATATTGCAATGGAAAGTAGCAAGATTCCTAGAGCTACACTTTGTCAAGTTGTGGTAGCTCTAGGAGTCACCAGGAACTCTTATCTTCCCATAAGTGGATGAGACCTTATTTTTCTTTTTAATTTTACTCCCAGCATGCTGCCCCACCCCCACAACTGAGGATGCCAGTCTCCAGGTTGGGGCAGAGGAGCCCCTGATTTGGAGGGGTCCTGCTTGCCGCTAGCCAGCTGGGGAAACCCTGCCCCCAAGCCCTACCCCCAACAGCAGCAAACAGTAGCCACCCCTCTCCCTCCCCTCCTGAGAGATTTAAAGGGCCCTCCAGCTGATGGGCAGGGGCACGCAACTGTGCCCCCCCCGCTTCTTACAAAGAGCATTTAAAGGGATCTTTTAAATGCTTTTGGCAAGAAGAGGGTGGGCGAATTCACCGCTTAGAGTACAGGTGCACAGGTTGCTTGTCCCCAATGTGATGATGTCACTTCTGAGTGATGTCATTGCATTGGGGATGTCCCCCCTCCAGAAATGCCCCTCAAAGTCCCCTGCCAGGGACTAGGAAGGACCTGGCAACCCTACCCACAACCTTCCTGCTGGATTGCCAGGCAATGGCTGGTAACTCTAGGTTGATGGGGAGCTGGGCAGATGTGTGACCATCAAGTCACCCTGTGGAGTAACATCCCAAGAGGACTGCCAGAAATTCCCAATCTTTCAGGAGGGATGTAGTAAATCTGTCTTTGTTTCATCTTGCTACATAACCACCACCCTGCTAATAGCTCTTTCTTAAACCTTAATAAACTCAATTTTAGACACAAGCCAATTTGGCCTTTTCTTGGGTATCCTTTGAACTTAAAAGCAAAGTCTGGCAGGCCCTGACTCTAAAGTAAGACAAGACCCTCTTCCAAATGGGTCTTCCAAGGAAAATTGCCACTTCTATGATTGTACTCCCCCCCCAACATAAAAAGCGATGGCAACAAGTTTGCCAACTGCCAAGAAAGCCCAGCCCAAACATTTCATGGTAATGTACTTTAAGATGTAGAGAGAATTCATATTCCCCCCAACATTATGTTTCCTTAAGAATGAATGAATTTGTTTCAGTTTGGTGGCAATAATGATAAAGTATTGTGTAAAGAATTTCTCTACATCTCTAAAATAATCCTGAATGTTTTACTATTTGAAATGTGGCATCATAGTTCTTTTCATCTCATTTGAGCACTCTAAGAACTATCAAGTGCTTCAGTGTAAACACTCATTAAAAAAGACAAACTAAACCCTCCTGAGTTATGCCATGTCTCTAACAGGAAATCATCTGCACGTGTCATTCATGTGAACTGCATGTGAAATAATTTTTATTATAGGAACAAAATGATTTTATCCCATCAATTCGGTTCCACTGGAAAATATTGTAGGATTGTTCTCAGCTTGTGTAATTAGATAATAAAACACACAACAGCATCTGAAGAAGACATTTGCATTAGGTGGGTTGCTTACCTAAATATCAAAGAAAAATTAATTTTGTGAAAAAGGATTCTGCAAGAGTCAGAAAATGAATTACTGAATCATCAGCCTGTGGCCACCTAATTGTAAATAGCTTTGGAGCAACATTGTGTGTCAGCTAGAAACAGCACTTTTAGAAATGATGGAGTTTGCAATAACTGTAGGCCTAACAGGCTGAATCATACAGCTGTTTATCTCATATTATCCATATATCTATCCCATACTGTACTAGCAAGATCAGTGCTGGACATGATTGAAGAAGTAAGTTATGCATACTATTTGCACTTGGCACAAACAGTTTCTTCTACAGAGAACTTCCTTAGAATTTCTTCCACCTTCCCCTATGATCAGATAACCAAGTTTCTAATATAGAGCGAATTTACACACCAGATCATGGGTGGAGATGTAGAAACTTTCCTTCCGGCTGTAGAAGAATCATTGCAAGCAAAATGTAGACGTGGTTGTGCTCTTGTATTGTAGCATTTATTCAACAACATCTAAAACTGTTTAGGTTGTTTAGGTTGAGTTACAATGGTTGCCGTGTCAGCACATTGTCACAACCTGCTATGCTGCATGACTATCATAAATTGACGACCCCCCCTCGTTCTGATGTAGTTCAGCACAAAACTATCAGGTTGCGTGGAAATGTGAAGAGAGATTAGATAGGATTAGAAATTACACACAAACCAACCATCCGAAGACCAGTATGAAGCTATCCACGTTGGTTCAAAGTTGTGCATTTAATACTGGGTTCTCACATGGAGTTGGCTCACAGCATAGTGATATGACTTTGCTCCACTTGCCTCATACAAGAGGTCACATTAGAAACAACTCTCTAGGTCTGCTACCCTTGAGTGTCAATATGATCCTGTATTTATTTAGGACTGGACTGACAAAAAATTTAAACCAGCCATAGTAAGCCTGTATGTTGGATAAGAAGAAAATATTTTGTTCTTACTGGGTCCAAACAAGGTTGAACCTGTAGAAAGCTATCCTCTGTATTACAAGTCCTTTTGTGATAATCTTATATGGTCAATGAATTCTGTGGAATTTAAATCAGGATAAACATGTTTAGGAACTGGTTGTAGGCTACTATCTCCATTTCTACTATAGTTTTATCCACTCCCTTTTTAATCAGTTTTCATTGCTCTTTATACTCTACTTTCCAAGAAGAAGAGAAGAGAAGAAATTGGATTTATATCCTGCCTTTCGCTCAGAGTCTCAGAGCGATTTACAATCTCCTTTCCCTTCCCCTTCCCACAACAGACACCCTGTGAGGTAGGTGGGACTGAGAGAGCTCTTTCCAGATCTGCCCTTGAGAGAACAGCTCTTGTCAGAACTATGGCTTGCCCAAGGTCATCCAGCAGCTGCAAGTGAAGGAGTGGGCAATCAAATCCGGTTCTCCCAGATTAGAGTCCACACACTTAACCACTACACCAAACTGGCTAGATGTAATCATGCCTGGAACGAGTTCTCTTTGTTGTAATGGGTATACTACACAATAATTCCAGTCCCATTCAAGTATATGGGGGGAAATCCTATTTGGTATTTCAGCATGGCACCAGTTTAAGTAATCTGTTGGCTCAATAAATAGTCTCGTTTCCATCTCATTTTGTATGTGGGAGTTGGAGGAGGGGTGCACCTGGTGATGCATTCCCTGCTTACCGAGTATTGATAAACAATATTTAATATACATTAACATAAGCAAATAGGATTTTTATGACAACACTGGATAGTCTAAATTTGTAAACATGTCTCCATATACTTCTCCCCATTTTGATCACCAAGAGAAGTCTGTCTCTTTACAGTATAATTCCTACGAAATTTATCCGTGCGAAACAAGAACTCACTGTACCTCGACATTCAGCTTCATGCTGAGAACTCTGAAGTAGTCAAATTAGGCTTCCCAAAAGCTGCTGTTATACACACTTGGATGTTGATTGCAAGTATTATCTTAAGAGACTAATTTCTTATATTTGTAGAAAATTGCTGCTCTTTAAAGGCCCTATTTTGTGCTTTCATACTTTTTCTGATGGCTTCACAACGGCTTCAACAGGAGGTGGTGAATAACAGCATCTTCCCTTTCAAACAATTGCTTTATTTTTTTTGGGGGGGGGAAGTGAAAGAAAGAAAAAATCCCCAAACCCAAATGTCTGGAAAAAAGAATCTCATTCTATTAAGGAACAAAAGGCCAGATTGTGTAGCAGTTTGCAGCCACTTTGGTTTACATGCACAAAAGATCGATGGCAAGATTAAAGTAGGATCTAGCAGGGATTATTTGTTTCCTCCTTACTTTTAGAGCTCAGTGCAGTAGAGTCTCTTTGCAAGGACTCTTCTACTGAAATGTGGTACCTCCTGTACAAAGGTAAGGGGGGAAAGCTCGTACCTGTAGTGCTCTGTAAGAGTGTCATGAGTAGTGTGTACAGGGAAGAATATATTGTTGTACCCTCTTTTATGTCCAGTTTGTCATTGTTCTTGTGGCTTCAGGAGGAATCATTTGTGGCTTACCCTCTAACCAAAGGTCTATAAAGCCTCTGGCTCTGGAGCCAAATGTGACTCAGTACAGAAAAAGAAAGAAGATGAAACTCTAAGTTAAGGTTTATCAGAGGGGTAGGCAGGATACTATAATAACCGGTATGTGATGAGCATGGCAGTAAAAAGTTTTTCATTGGACTAAAAGGCTTCTTTGAGGCGCTTTACAGAAAGAGAAACAATAGAAATGAATAGCTATATTCAAGTCCAGTAGCACCTTAGAGACCAATAAGATTTTTAGGGCATAAGGTTTCCAGAGTAAAAGCCTCCTTTGTAATATATGAGTTGGAATGGGGATCTTTGAGTCCTTATATCCCAGTCATAAGGTGGGAGTGGTGTTGCAAAAAAGGAACTCAGAATGTAGAAGAACAATATGCATTGAAGTCAGCTTGATTGGAGCAGAGGGGAAATGCTTGGGGGCAGACATCTGTAGTGAGATAAGAATCCCGTGTCCCTATTAAAGCCCTGGGTGTTCATTGTTCTGCACTTGTGAATGAACTCAAGTTCAGCAGTCTCTCCCCCCTATGTTGTTCAATATCTATATGTGCCCCCACACCCAGATTATCTGGAGGTATGGGCTTGGGTGTCACCAGTACGCTGATGACACCCAGCTCTATCTACTGATGGACGGCCACCCGGATATGGCCCCTGGAGAGTTGGAGGACGCGTTATGGGCTGCGGCTGGATGGTTGCGTCAGAGCCGACTGAAGTTAAATCCATCTAAGATGGAAGTCCTGTACCTGAGTCATGGGAGACTGGGACAGGGCTCCCAGCCTCCGATGGGGATCCATTGGTTCTGACGTCGGAGGTAAAGAGCCTTGGGGTGTACCTGGATGCCTCCCTTACCATGGAGGCCTAAGTCACTACCACTTCCAGGTCTGCCTTTTTTCAATTGAGACAGAACAGGCAGTTGGCCCCATATCTCACCTCCCAGGACTTAGCGACGGTGATCCATGCAATGGTCACTTCCAGACTGGATTATTGTAACTCTCTACGTGGGGCTGCCCTTGACTCTGCTCCGGAAGTTACAGCTGGTGCAGAACGCAGCAGCACAGATGTTGACAGTGACGCCTGTGTGGGCGCTCATCTGCCCAGTGCTGTGTGACCTGCACTGGCTGCCTATCGAATTCCAGATCCATTTCAAAGTGCTGGTACTTATCTTCAAAGCCCTATATGGCCAGGGGCCAGCTTACCTTTGAGACCGCCTCTCCCCATGTGAGCCCCATAGAGCACTGAGGCCCACCAACCAACATCTTCTGGTGGTGCCCGGCCCCAGGGACGTCAGACTTGCTTTGGCCAGGGCCTGCCTGGTGAAATGAGCTCCCGAGTGAGATCAGGGCCCTGTGGGATTTACTACAATTCCGCAGAGCCTGCAAAATGGAGCTCTTTCGCTGGGCCTTTGGTTGAGGCAGCAGGTGTCCCCCTCCTCCTTGGGCTTCCTCCATTCAATAGCCTGGGTCCTTTGAGATCCTAAATTTTAAAGATCTCCAAACAAAAACTGAAACATCATTAAACCAGCATCTGGTTTTTACTAGAGTTGCATTATGCAATGTCATATTGTATTTTAAATGTAAATTGTGTTTTAAAACGTTTTAACTTTATTGTATTTTACTGTCGGAAGCCACCCTGAACCCATCAAGGGGAGGGTGGGATATAAATGCAAAAAATAAATAAAGTAAATACATAAATTGTAATCTCCCCTTGGAGTTTCTCTGTTTGAGGACTGCCACTCATAGGTCAGCAGTGGAATGTTCCTGAAGATTAAAATGTTCTCCCACTGGTTTTGGAGTGTTGTGATTTTTAATGTTGGATTTATGTCCATTTATTCTTTTGCATAGGGACCAGCCTCTTTGTCCAATATAGAGAGTGGAAGGGCTTTGCTGACGTTTGATGGCAGATATAATGTTGGAAGATGAACAAGTAAATGAACATGAGATAGTATGCCTAGTATTGTTTGGTCCAGTGATTGTCTTGTCAGAATGAATATGGGGAGAGAGTTGGCATCTTGCTTTTTTGCACGCTCTGGTCCCAGAGTCTGTGTCCCTGTTAGGAAGTGCGTTGTTGTGGGTGAGAAGTTGTTAGGAAGCTGTCTTTGGGCAAGATGACAAGGTTTGCCTCCCAATGCCAATGAGAGAGGAGTATCATTGTGCAGTCTAGGTTGTAGGTTGTTAATGATGTGTTGAACTGGTTTGAGCTGAGAGATGTATGTGACCACCAGTGGTGTTCCATTGTTGTTTAGTTTAGACCTATTTTGTAGCAGGTTAACCCTTGGTGTCATTCTTGTTTGGTTGATCTGTTTCCTTACTACTTCAGGTGGGTATTTTCCAAAAAAATCTGTTGTCGATCCTGCAGCTGAGAATCTCTGAGAGATATGGCTGTAGACAATGGACCATTTGGTGTGTTCAGAGTGGTGACTGGAGGCATGCAGATATGTTTGGCAATCAGGAGGTTTCTGGTATAAGGTGTTTTTTATGCTTCCACTAAGTATTTGTACAGTGGTGTCTAGAAAATGTACTTCTTGCGTGGACTGGTTCATAGTCAGGTTGATGTTGGGGTGAAAGTTGCTGAAGGCCTGGTGAAATTTCTCCAGTACTTCTTTCCCCCTGTGTCCAAATGATGAAAATGTCATCAATAAATCTCAGGTACAAAAGGGGTGTAACTGGATGGAGATGAACAATTAGCAGTAATCTAATCAGATGAACAATTAGCAGATTTATGTCAGTACAAACGATGTGGGTAATAACGGGGCTAGGGGGGACGGTCCCTGGAAGATCTGCCAGGATACTGCGTGGCGCCGTATACCAACTGATTGTACATCAACTACAGGACAACACCACCTTTATGAAAGACTGATACTATCTTGTACTTTCATTTGGTGACCATCTTGTTTCTTAGTGAGTACCTTATTTGTGTTGATAATTACTGGTTTTACCGTTTTTATGTGTGGGCACTTATTGCTCTTTGTAAGCCGCCCTGAGCCCGCTTGTGGGGAGGGCGGGATATAAAT
This sequence comes from Gekko japonicus, assembly GCF_001447785.1. Lineage (NCBI taxonomy): Eukaryota > Metazoa > Chordata > Lepidosauria > Squamata > Gekkonidae > Gekko > Gekko japonicus. The sequence continues at coordinate 1,058,133 of NW_015165243.1, read as the reverse complement.
GCTAAAATAAATAAAATAAATACACTAAAATAATTGTGTGTGGCGCTCCAGTGTTTATGTGTTGAGAGGCTTTGTGTATGCCATTTCCTAGGAAAGGACTTGCAGCAATCAATGTTTGGACTAAAAAACCCAGCATAGATTATTAATCAACATGTCAATTATTAGTAATGTTAAATTATGCAAGTAGGGTTTTTTCAGTTATGCAAATAGGCTTCCATATTGGCTCCTTGTTGATCTCTTCACTCTGAATTTTGGTGTAGCTTGGCTCTTTAATAAGTTTGCTGACTCCTTGGCTAGCCATTGCACTGTGGAGCACTGTGGGATGTTGCAAACTCACTTTCTAATGTCCTTATCAGTTCTCTGACTTATACACACTGGCCAATGTTACCAAGGGTATGGTCCAAGCACCATTAGTGAATCAGCAGCATGTTGTCTGTTTCTCCCAGAGTTTCTGACCCCATATGAGAACAAAATATAACTAGTTACACTGCTTTACCATTTATCATTGAGCAGTGGCTAAGTTCACAAGACTCTATCACAAGGCAGTGAATGTCATCAGGAGATAGGTCATTGAATCAACAAGAACAGAAAACACAGGGGTTTGTTTTCACTTTTCTGGAGACTGGCATAACTTGCAAGTAGTCTTTCATATATACAAGCTGTAGGCCCATAAGGAACTCATAGGGGAATACCATTCCCCTACTTGTACCTCTTTCTCCTTTTGCTCACCAGTAACTCCACCTCCTCTCCCCTCCATTGTGGCTGCTTCCTCCTCCTCTTCTCTCTTCCTGCTGTTCCATTCTTGTTCCTTCACCCATTCCCACCTTGTACTCTTCTTCCTTTCTCCTCTCCTTATCACAGCTGCCTCTTCTTCCCATCACTGCCCCTCCTTTTTCTTCTCCTGCCACTTTGCTCCTTTACTCATCCCTCTTCCCATGTCCATTCCCTACCTTTCTAGGCAATCCCATCCTTGCTGATCATGACCTTGGTCAGTATTTTTTTAAAGCTCTCAGTTGGGGGTGGTTAACACCCCCTTATTTACTGTTGGGATTTTTCAGCAAACCTGGGGTTCATAGAGCTATCCCCCCCCTTTTTACTTGTCCTCTTTCTGTAAATATTTTGCTCTGTACTCTGGGACCACGTTCAGAATTATATGTATGGTTTGTACTGGTGGTCATTTCTGTGAACCATATGTTCTGTGGGTTCTTTAGTAAGAGTCCTGTCAAACTGAGAACAAAGAAGCTTATATTGAAAGTGGAATATAATATATGCAATGAAAAATGTGGGCATATTTGCTCGTGTTGTTTATTTGGGCAGCAAATTAGCATGGCCTTTCTTTTGTTCTCTAAAATTTCCTTTTTTGTGTGATTTATTATATAATTATATTCTATTATATATTATATTTATTATATAATATAATATAACGACTGGCAATGGCTTTTCAGGGTCATAAAGAATACCTGCTACCTGAACAGAGGTGCTAAAAAGTTGGCCTATTAGTCTGCATACATTTATTATATTATATATTATAGTGACTGGCAATGGCTTTTCAGGGTCATAAAGAACACCTGCTACCTGAACAGAGGTGCTAAAAAGTTGGCCTATTAGTCTGCATACAGATATATGCTCTGTCTCTGAACCACAGTCCTGCACCAAAGCATGATGAAGATGATCATCAGTCTTTCCCAACAGGCTTGTATAGCACTGAGTCTAAGCAGCCAGTGCAAATTTCAATTTTGTCAGAATCTCACTAGATGACCCTAGGCAAGCCACTTTCTGCCCACTCCCCCCCCCCCATCTACAATATGGGGATAATAATTCTGGTCTACAAGGCTGTGACAATGCACAGGGAGTATTTCAAACATTGAAAGTGCTGTATGAATGCCAAGTAGTATTATTGTCATTGCAGGCCAAGTTGCAAGATAATCAAATTGGATACAGTTCCTAGGTCCTGGCATTTGCTTTTTTCTTTTCAGGTGGAGGTGGATTTAGGGTAATACTGCTTTTGCTTCCTTCTAAAAATGCCCTCAGGCCTTTTTAGAGGAATTCAGCCACACTACTAAATTGTGTCATAATTACAAAAATGTGAACATACAGAAATCATAGGGCACTATTACTGGCTTCCTGACAGCTCTGTCTTAAGTGTTAGAGAACACTTCCTCATGGGTTAGCACATATTGAATAATATGTGGTGGAGACAGCCCCAAGTACAGTTCAGAAGGAGTGGGGAAACCCATGATTTCCCAAAGGGCTGGAAGGCTGTTGCTTGCCCATTACACGATGAAGAATATATTATGCCATTTCTTTATTTGTTGAGGATTTTGGAGGAGCATGGAATGAGAAGAAAGAAAAAGTTCACATTAATTATCCTCCAATAATTACACAGCAGCTGATTTTCAATTTGGCTGAAACTCTTCTTTATAGTACTCGTTGCCCAGCAGTTAATCTAGAATATTCCTCCTAGCTTTCAAATTAAAATGAGAAGCATTTTTCTTAAACAGTTAGATTTGGATCCCATCAGACTCTTAGGTAGCTGACAGATGGCTGAATCATTGATAGCCACTCATTAGCAATGTGATGGAAACTATCCATATACTATACAAAGGGTCTACTATATACAGAGGGTCTACTATATACAGGCTCTATACCCTATAAGGGGATATTTATCAACTCTTCACTCCCCTGTCCAGTACTGTTGTTCAGTCACACAGTCGAGTCCGACTCTTCACGACCCCATGGACCACATCATGCCAGGCCCTCCGGTCTTCTGTCATCCCCTGGAGTTTGCTTGATATCATATTCGTTGCATCAATAACACTGTCTAACCATCTCATCCTTTGCTGTCCCCTTCTTCTTTTATCTTCAGTCTTTCCCAGCATCAGGGTCTTCTCCAGTGAGTGCTCACTTCTCATTTGGTGGCCAAAGTATTTGAGCTTCAGCTTCAGTATCTGGCCTTCTAGGGAACAGTCAGGGTTGATATCCTTTAAGATTGACTGATTTGATCTCCTTGCAGTCCAAGGGACTCTCAAGAGTCTTCTCCAGCACCATAATTTGAAAGTATCTATTCTTCAGTGTTTGGCCTTCCTTATGGTTCAACTCTCGCAGCCGTACAGTACTACTTGGAATACCATTGCTTTGACCATACGGACTTTTATTGGCAGGGTGATGTCTCTGCTTTTTATTATGCTTTCTAGGTTTGCCATAGCTTTCCTCCCAAGGAACAGGCATCTTTTAATTTCATGGCTGCAGTCACCGTCTGCAGTGATCTTGGATTACAGGAACACGAAGTCTGTCACTGCTTCCACGACTTCCCCTACTATTTGCCAAGAAGTGATGGGGCTGGATGTCATGATCTTAGTTTTTTTGATGTTGAGTTTCAAGCCAACTTTTGCGCTCTCCTCTTTTACTCTGAGGAAGAGGCTCTTTAGGTCCTCTTCACTTTCTGCCATTAGAGTGGTATCCTCTGCATATCTGAGGTTGTTGATGTTTTCCCCAGCAATCTTAATTCTGGTTTGTGATTCATTCAGGCCGGTATTTTGCATGATGTACTTTGCAAAAAAATTAAATAAGCAGGGTGACAATATATTTATTATTTATTTTATCAGATTTCTACCCCGCCCTTCCAGCCTTCTCATACTTCTTTTCCTATGCTAAACCAATCAGTTGTTCCATATCTGGTTCTAACTGTAGCTTCTTGACCCTTATACAGGTTTCTCAAGAGACATGCAAGGTGGTCTGGTACTCCCATCTCTTTAAGGACTTGCCACAGTTTGTTGTGGTCCACAGAATCAAAGGCTTTAGCATAGTCAATGAAGCAGAAGTAGATGTTTTTCTGGTACTCCCTTGCTTTCTCCATAATCCAACAAATGTTGGCAATTTGATCTCTCATTCCTCTACCTCTTTGAAACCCAGCTTATACTTCTGGCAGTTTTCTATTCATGTACTGCTGAAGCCTAACTTGTAGGATCTTGAACATGACCTTGCTAGTATGTGAGATAAGTGCAATTGTGTGATATTCTGACTATTCCTTGGCATTGCCCTTCTTTGGGATTGGAATGTAAACTGACCTTTTCCAATCCTGTGGCCACTGTTGCATTTCCCAAATTTGCTGGCATATTGTATGCAGCACTTTAACAGCATCATCTTTTAAGACTTTGAATAGCTCAGCTGGGATACCATCACCTCCGCTAGCTTTGTTGTTAGTAATCAGTATAGATAAGTCTTATAACCCCTTTCAGTATAGTTCAGTATAGGTAACCCATTTTATTATTGCGTTTCTACATATTCCTGTACTTTATCATGTTATTAAGAACAACAACAGAAATGTAACAGATACCTACAAAAGAGTATTACCTGATTTTCTACAGAAAAGTGTTCCTACTTGCCTCATTTTAATGTGACCCTGGTTGTTCTATTTGCATCAAATTTTAATGTAGGTAGTGCTAATCACAGGATCCATATGTAAGGTATAACTTGTTCTAAAAGCCAATATATACTTCTCTACATTGGAGCCTGAACCCACTGTGGCATCTAAGCAAGATGGAAGACAGCAATAACAAGTAGTAAAGGGAGCAGACAGAAGCAAAATTTGACAGGCATTGAGGAACAGCCAAGTGACTTCCTTAGCTCACCTGTTGTGGGGTTTTGAGGGAGGGTTTGCTCTCAGTCTAGATATAGTGTTAAAGGAGATGGGAATTGCCAGAATCCCAGGTGGGAAGAGGGTCCTACTGTAAACAAACGCTGCACAACACCTTTGCTTCCTTCAGGACCCTGGACAGCAGTCCATTTACTAACTTGCTTTTTATTTACCAACTTGGAATGGAGATTCAATGTGCTCCTTGCTTTCCTGTAGGAGCTGTATTTGGGAGTTTTCAGGGCATATGCAGAGAGCTCAATTTTAAAATGTAGGAACAACTTAGGTCCCTTTCATACAGGCTTTTAAACACACTTTGGCTTCTGAAAACAAACAATTTTTTTAAAAGGTTAACCTTTAACGGTAAAACACTGTTGTAGAGACTGGTCAAGGCTGATTTAGATATTGATGTGCACTTAAGAGGTCCTTGGCATCTAGTAGCTTTCCTATATCAAATCATTAATCTCCTGAGAAGAGATTTACCTCAACAATGTGGGTGCAGTATACAAGTAAAAATATTACTAGTGAATCTTGCGTCCATTTTAGCGGTTTATTAACAGTTTTTCTTTCTATTTACAGTTTTAACATAGTATTATCAGAAGTTACTTCATCTATTGATTTTACATAGATAATTAAAGGAGAGTGATAATTCAAACCGTGATAATTCAAACCCATTGCAATGGCTTATCAAAAACAAGCACCTTACAGATCAGATCTGTTTCCCCTATTTATAGGTTTTCAAAATCCACTACTATCAATAGCGATAATTAAAGGAGAGTGATAATTCAAACCCATTACAATGGCTTATCAAAAACAAGCAGCTTCCAGATCAGATCTGTTTCCCTTATTTATAGGTTTTCAAAATCCACTTCTATCAATAGCTACCATAGCTATTCCATTGAGTAGTAGCCAAAAAGACTGTTCAAAGACTGTTACACTGTATATATTTTACTCAGGAGTAAAAATTACTCTCCCAATTATTCTCAAAGAAAAAGAAATTTAGAAAACCATGTTAAAATACATGTTTGTAAAAAGAAGTGACTTTATGTGCAGCACCTGACAAATTGCGACCTGATGAAGGTGAGGGAAATGAGTACCAACTGGGATACATTGTCACAGGACTATATATTAATGTGTTGCCTTAATGTGCTGTTTTAATGTGAATGAAAGATTGTAGACAAACTAGATAAATTTTGTAAGTCTTGTGTAAACAACTCTTTTTCTTTAAGAATAATTGGGAGAGTTGCCAGTGGTAGCAATCTCTACAAGTTCAATCCGTTTTGCCAGTCTTATCAAACTTTCTCTTGGCTTTACCCACTCAAAGCTCCTCCTACCTATTCTATCCCAGGTCTATTGATGAATGTCTTCCTGTCAGTCATGGTAGATGAAATCTCCTTGGTCAGCAACTGAATACCATGTGCTGGGACAAACAATGGATGGATTATTTGTTCTCATGAGTGACTTTTAAGCTCTCTAGAGATATTCTAAGTGCTAAATTAGATGGAGACCAGTGATTTGCCCAAGCCTACAAGCTTAAAATGAGGCATAGCTTATCAGGAATACACATCAGTTGAATCAATACTTATACATCGACTGGTCTCCCAAAACAGCATTTCTATGTGAGAACATCCCTAAACACTATTGATAGTATAAATGCCTTTGTTATTCTCATGCAGCCTTGCAGTAAATGAAGTCATATTCAGGATTTCTGTATTTATCAGAATAGCGAGTGAAATGTGGGAACATAGCAATGAAATTAATACAGAACATCTTATGCAACTTTTAAACATGTTTCAGAGAAATTTTTGAGACAGGCGAATAGGTGTTGGAGATATCCACAACCCAAACAACTCCAGGGGTTCATGTATTGACAGCGACATCAGCAAACTGTTCTGTATTGATCTCCTTAGAAGTATTATTCAGCACCTAAGGAAATTGAGAAGAACCCCTTAAAGCAAAATTGGTTTCTTTCCCGAGAAGAGAATGATGCAGTTGATCACTGCTTTACAATGCAGATGCTCATAGTTGAATACCTACAGAAACAAGAATGGGGGATGGGGGAAATGGGTGCATTTTATTGAGGCTCTTAGATCTAGAGGGCCTGCTTGTGTTGCAAGCCCATTACTATGGTATGATCTGTTTATGACATTTGCATTGCTTTCATGACTCATGAGATTGATGCACAAGATGGAATCAAGAAATTGGGACCATATTGCACATATGGGCCCCTGAAACAAGAAAGGAGATATTTATCTGCTTCCTTGACTTCAAAGAAATGGTCTATATCATATAGCATCCAAGTTAAAATTGCTATGAAATGAAGTGTATGATCTTATTACATCCATATGCAAATTCATCAAATGCCAGATACACATTAGGAGAAGGGGGAAAGCATACTAAGGTCTTTAGGAAAGGACTGTTAAATTTGAATGTGCTGTCAGGGATCTGCCAGGCCTCTTGGAGCTGTCATCAAAACCAGAAGCGTCTCTAAGTGACTCAGAAATATTGACTGTATGGTGATGACTTGGTCATACTGTTACCTATAAAAGAAATAATGGTTAAAAGTATTACTCTGTGGCAAAATTTATTACTGTACTCAGTTTAAACCTAGAACCATGGATTAACAAAAGAAGATGAGAATCCAGAAATAAGCAAGTATTTTCAGCATACTGTGATTATATATATTGACATGGTATAAAAGAAAGAAAGAAAGATTAACTTCAAAAGCCTTGCTAGAGAAGGTTAAATTGTCATATTAAGTAAGAAACAAACACCAACTGATCCAACCTTTTAATTGATAATGACTGTTTCTGAAACATGGCAGTACTGTTTTACCCAGTCTCTTTTATGCACAAGAGGATTAATCAGCAAAGAATATAGTCAATGAGATTTTAAAAGCTAGTAGAATTGCTAGACTTTAATATTTTCAGGTTATATAGACAAAAAATCCAGCAACAATGTATGCAGTACAAAATCTGAACGCATTATTATACAACTTTATCTCCTTTTAGCTATCTGGATCACTTCAGTCAAAGCAGCATGTAACAAGGACTAGAAGACTAAAGTGTTATCCTTCCAATGCAAACTGTGCTTATGTATCATAATTAAGTGAATCAAAATCTGCTGTACTGCTATAAAGTGTTCCAGGGGTCATTTCATAGAAAAAGAGCTAGGGGAACTCATTAGCATAACTCATTAGCATATGCCACACCCCCTGACATCACCGGAAGTGTGTCATGAGGCCACACACCCCTGACATTACCGGAAGTGTGTCATAAGGCCACACCCACCACTCAGTTAGTCTTAGTCTTAAAGGTTAGTCTTAAAGGTGCTATTTGAACTTTTGGACTATTTTGCAGCAACAGACTAACACAGCTACCTCTGGGAAGCTCCTGGATGGGGCTGGGAGTCCTTGTGGAGGCCACATGGAGTGGTCTCGGCCAGGCAGAGGGGGAGGACGCCAACGTACCCTCCTGCTTCTTCCTCCTTCTGCAACAGAATGAGGCTGGAAGAAGGGGGCGGCTGGAAGAAGGGGTGGGGCTTTGTTGTGTGCCCCGCCCCCTGCACCTCACCCGGGGGAACTGCGATCCCCCACGATCCCCCCCCAAAATGACCTCTGAAGTGTTCACAGATAGATACCTTAGGCTACCCATGCAGAAATGGCTTAGTGAGAACAGTTGCAAAAATTTTATGGTTCTGAGTACAATCCATAAGCTGTTTAGACACAACTAATTTTGTGTAAGAACATGAGCAGAGCTCTGCTGGATCTGATCAATTAGTAATCTAGCCCAGCATCCTGTTTCCTACACAGCCAACCAGATGCCTAGAAGGTCCAAGCCTCCTCCAGCTGTTGTCTCCTCAACTACTGGCACTCAGAGATTTACAGTACAATCCTGAGAATGCTTTCTGGTGAGTAAGCCCTAATGGATTCTGAGTTGATGTGCTTAGGATTGTACTGATACTTCCTCTGCACATGAGTCAGCCATTGTGGTTTATAGCCATATCTGGATGGCTTTGAAAGCCACCAAAACTAGTGTCCAGGACCATATCCCATGGCACTGAGTTTCATGAATGTGGCATAGCATGAAGAAGTACTTTTGTCTGTCCTCAGTCCTCTAGCCATCCATTTCATTGTTGTTCTCCAGAACTAGTATTTTGGGGAACCAAGGGAACATTCTCTCTATGCCATGCATAATTTTATAAACTTCTATCATGTCCACTTTTAAAAATGTAAATATTTTATTTTATCATGTCCACTTTTAGTCATCTTTTATAAAAACAAAAAACCCATAACTCCTTAACCTTTCCTCATAGTATTCCACTTGATCATTTTGGTTGCTTTTTGTGGAACCCTTTCTATCTGTACGATATACTTTTTGAGATGGGGCAATCAGCACAATATACACAACTCCATATGTGGCCTCACCATAGTTCTCTAAATGAAGCACTAAAATACTGACCCTTTTATTTCCATTGTTTACTAATAATCATTGCTTAATAGATGCCACAGCTGATTGATTGCATTGGCTTCCACCTGAGAAAGGTGGATTATAAATAAGGTTTTTTTAAATCCCAGATGGCATGTTGCTGCCTTCTTTGTGATGGAGTTGGGGGTGGGATGACAAAGGCTGTATAGGGGCCAGCATCTGCCCCATCCCCTTCTCTTTTTTTCTTTACCATTTTTTTAACTACTGCCCCAAACTGCCAACATTTTAAAATAAAATATCCCCACAGTCCTAAGATCTCTTATCCTGATCAGCCACCACCAGTTCTGGTCCTATGTACTTGTTTATTAAAATATTTATATTCTGCTTTTCTCCCCACTCAGATCAAAAACAGATCACAACCCACCCTCTACATAAAAACAATTAAACAAAGAACCAGTAACAACAACAACAACAACAATCAAACATTCAGTACAGTACAGTAACAACAACAACAATCAAACATTCAGTACAGCTCCAGATCATCTAATTGGGCCAGCTCACTTACCCTTTAACTCTTGCCCTTTAGTTTGAGCCAAAAGGCTTGCACCTCTGGCTGCACCGAGATTATAATACATGACACAGGAAAAGAGAAACTCAGCCTTGAACTTCTACAGCTGGCAGCCATGTTCCCAAAATTCCTCTCCCAGCTCATGGATGTGTATACATAAAGTTAGCATAGTGTACTCTGGTGTACATCACTTTACACTTACTGATCCTTATTTACCAAGTCAGCTCCTACTGGAACAAATAGGTTTTATATCCACTCTGGAAGCTCCTAAGGGAAGAGCAGCCTTGGACCTTCTTATAAAGTTCTTGACATAGCTTTTGGGCTCTTACAGTAAATGACTTGTATGATGCCCCAATCCAACTCCCTGTCTGACTGAGCCACCCCAGTGTGTTTTCTTCTTTCCTGAAGAATTCTTGCTGTCTCACCCTGTCAAAGTATAGTATTTTGGCTGCTTGCTCAGCCCAGGAACCTGAGGGAAGGATTGGGACTGGAACCCCTTTTAATTTTAATGGCACTGGAAATGTTTTTATATTCCAAATTAACAAGATGTTTTATTCAACACAGAGGGGAAAGGTCAGGTGAAATCAGGGATCAAATCCAGTTTGAGCAAAGACCATGTCTAAATACACTCTTAAATGAGGCTTACATCCATGGTGGCAGTCCCATGATCTTATAAAGAGTTTATAATGTACAAAATGTACATGCATTCCCAGCTATGATTTAGTTGCATGCATTCCCAGCTATGCATTCCCAGCTATGATTTAGTTAGAGGCTGCATGGAAGGGACCAGGGCTTTTAAATTTTCAAACCTTACTCGGCTTCACTAAGATAAATCAGGTTCCTTGCACAGTTGTTAGCAGCTTTAAAAGAAATGTCAGTTTGGTGTAGTGGTTAAGAGTGGCAGGCTCTAATCTGGAAAACCGGGTTTGATTCGCTACTCCTCCACATGCAGCTGCTGGGTGACCTTGGATCAGTTACAGTTCTCTCAGAGCTGCTCTCTCAAGAGCAGTTCTCGCAGAGCTGTCTCAGCCCCACCTACCTCACAGGGTGTCTGTTGAAAGGAAGAGGACGGGAAGGAGATTGTAAACCTCCCTGACACTCTGAGTGAAGGATGGGGTATAAATCCAATCTCTTCTCTTTTTAAAACCTACTTTCCCCCCTAAAATGCTAATAGTAATAATGTGGAAAGTCTAATCTCAATTAGTGGAATTGTGCAGGGCTTGAAGGGTAAATACCCTCTTCTGTTCCATGTGGTCCTGATCCAAATCTTGGTAATACTCATGCACAATTTACTTTTAATGGGCTCATGTCTGTTTTGGCACTGTCCAGACTTAAACCCTATCAACTTCATTGATTCTTAGGTGATCCCAATTTTTATTGCATTGTACATTTTGTGCCCAGTTATTATTTCATCCCCTTTGATAAACTTGTAAAGCACAAGAGCTTAAGAGCCATGGAATTGATGAACTGTATAAAGCTCAACAAATCCAGGTTTCAACCTATATTTTACATAGTGGTTTCTTTTAAGTCTAGACGAATGGTTTCCAACCTCTTTGAGAAGTAATTTTAACATCAAAAAATTCACATACCCCCACATGATAGGTGTTGTACTATTTATTAGTATTCATTAGTATTCATTAGTATTAGTATTTATTAGTATCCATTGAGAAAATACACAATGATAAAAAGCTACTATGGATTCAATAATGCTTTTAAACAAATTTGTATTTTATTAATCACAGCAGAGAGTAGGTATAATAGGCAGGAGAAGGTCCCACCTTCTTTCCTCTTGATGCTTGAAAACTGCAAATCTTGTTGGTCTCTAAGATGCTACTGGACTTAATCTAACTAGAAGAAATACACTTTCAAAGAAAGCAGTTCCTCTCTATGTCTGCAAGCAGCTCTGGCTAGAAAAGTGATACTGGCAGTTTTTATTCTCTATTCTTGTTCTAATTATGGCCAGCATGGAATTTGCCTTTTTCACATCAGCCATATACCAGGTTGACATTTCCATCAAACTATCCACTACCATACCAAGATCCCTTTCTGAGTCTGCCATTGTCAGCTCAGATCCTATAAATGTATATATAAAGTTGGGATTATTATGCATCACTTTATAGTTGCTCTCATATTGAATCTCATCTGCCATTTTAATACCCATTCTTTCAGTCTGAATAGAACCTTTTGGAGCTCTTCGCAATCCACTTTTGTCTTAACCACCCTAAATAATTTGGTGTCATACATAAACCTGGCCACCTCACTACTCCCTGCTAGCTCCAGATAATTTATGAACAAGTTGAAAAGCACGGGTGCCAATAAAGATCCCTGAGGGACCATTGCTCCATTGTGAAAACTAACCATTTGGGGTTTTTTTAGCCTATTTCCAATCCATAAGAGGTTCTGTCCCAGGGCTCTGAAGTTTGCTCAGGATTCTTTGCTGCAGCACTTTGTGAAAAGCGCTTTGGAAATCCAAATAAACAATGTCAACTGGCTCATTCCTGTCCACATGTTTACTGACACTTCCAAAGAACTCTAAAATTTTAGTGAGACCAGACAAATTGTGCACTGTGCAGATGCAGAATCCACATTATTTTTTTTTATTCAGCAGGGCTTGCCCATCTATATACACAACAATTTTACCTTTAATGATGCTTTCAATCATTTACCCAAAACAGACATTAAACTAAGCAGCCTGTAATTTCCCAGATCCCCTAGTATTCTTTTTTTTAAAAGTGCTACACTGGCCACTCTCCAGTCCTCAGTACAGAGGTGGATCTTACAGACATGTAACAAATCTTAGAGTGTCAGCAATTTCACATTTGAGTTTTTTTAAGCACTCTAGGATGGATACCATCTGGTTCTGGTGATCTGTTAGTTTGCAATTTATCTGTAAATTCTAGAACTTTCTCCCTTGGCACCACTATTTGCCAAGGCTCCACATCTTTCTCTCCCGAAAACATCTGTTCAGGAACAGATATCTGCTTTATATCTTCAGCAGTGAAGACAGCTGAGAAGAACTCCTTTCAATTCTCAACAATTGCCTTATCCTCCTTTAGTACTCCTTGAATTCCATTGTCATCCAATGGTCCACTGCTTCCCTAGCCATCTTCCTGCTCCTGACATATTTAAAGAATTCTTTATTGTGGGTCTTGATGCTTTTAGTGATATGTTCGTCAAAATCCTTTTTTGCTTTTCTAATTGTCTGCTTGCATTTCTTTTGTGCTAGCCATGCTGGTGACCTCTTGGACTTTGTACTACCTTTCCTGACCTGTGGTATACATTCTGAACCTCTAGTATTGTGGTTTTGAGTAACTCCCAAGAATTTTCAGGAGATTTTATCCTTTTGACTGTTCAACTTCCTTTTTACCAGAAGGAGGCTTCTCTCATTTTAGAGAAGATTCATCTTTTGAAGTCAAATATGACCACGCTGGAGTTCCCTGGCACTTTTCTATATACATATAAATTAAATGTGATGCCATCGTGGTGACTATTTCCAGTCTTGCACTATGTCCTGGGCAGCACCACTGAGGATTAAGTCTCCCGTCTGGTCGGTTCCATGACCAGCTATTCTAGGGCAATAGTCATTCACCTAGAAAATTTACCTTTTTGGCATGACCAGAACACACATTTATCCAGCCAATATAGTGTAGAGTTGCCCATTATTACAGCTTTCTCTCCTTTGGATGCCTGCCTGAGTTTATTCCATCTCAAGATCACCCTGAGCATTTTGGTCAGGGGGTTGACAGCATGTCCCCAGTATTAAATTACATTTGCCTGGAATACGGAGCCCATCTGATCTGGAAACAGGATTCCTGAGCAAAGGACCAACATCCCTATTGCTAGTCAATATTACTACCACAGCAGCCTTATTAAAATAGATACAGTAATTTTAATTGATAAATTATTTGACCGTTGCACTAAAACAATCCAATGTCAATATTCTCCTTCAAATATATTGGATTTCCTTGAGGGCTTCCTTGGAAGAAACAGGAAACATTCACAGAATGCGGGATTGTGTTATATGTATTAAGGGAATATTCAGCAAAGAATCTTTTCTGGAACAAGATATTACAAAGAGCATTACAGAGTAGTTATTTTCATTATAAAGTATATATTTCCAATCTCATGCATGGTGGAACATTCTCTTTTATAGCAGAAGCAAAAGTAAGCATGAAGTTAAAAATAATCCCATTTTATTATGCAGAAGCCAGTAAAATACATAAGAGTGTGAAAAAAACAAAAAAAAGAAAAAAGAACAAGGTTTATATTAATTTGCTGTAAAGTATAATTTACAACATTCCACAGTATTATGTTGCGTATATGTATATGTTGCACATGTATTTTCATTCTCTATTTAAACTTTAATTTTTGGCAGTAAAGGAACCTATGTACCACAAGGTGAGGATGGGCAAGAGATATATCTAGCAAATTCAATGGAGTCCCCGTGCATACCACAGTCAGTGACATAGCTGTATCAACATGTGGAAGTGCATCTGCATTGGCAGTGTACTATACAAGCATCAAGGAAGCCATATTCAGAAGCCTGTCTCTACAGAGAGATCTTCTTTGTTGAACTTGCCCCATTGTTTGTCTTTAACTTTAAGAGAACAGTAATGATTTATACATTTAAGATACTACACTAGGCTGAAAAAGATCAAAGGAAGGTGTATATATATATATTTCATAAGCTGTTTCACAGATGCAGCTTTGACAGACTTTGCTCTCCAGCCAGGGGCAAACAACTGTCATCAATCCATTTTTGAAGCTGACCTGCTTAATATCCCCTTTGGAACAGTGATCTTCTGCTCATGGGATGGGATCCTCAAGTGAATTGTGGAGCCTTTCCTCCTTGGTCACAACCCCCTGTAGAGATGCTGTTTCATGTTTGTTTTGCCTTTTGGAAGGTCAGCTTTACAGAGAGCAAAAGTGTCATTCCTTCTTTCTCTCTTTGCATGAATGCTGAGAAGATCAGCGGAACAAGATGAGGTCATTCATTGGTGGAGAGGACTCCACCGTGGCTCTGATTTCTACCCTATTGCTTACTGTGGTATAATTCTTGGTGCTTGGCTTGTTATGTGATCCCCTATAATGCGCTTGGGCCTGGCGGGAGCTGGTCCATGGGGTCGTGAAGAGTCGGACTCGACTGTGCGACTGAACAACAACAACAATCATGTGCCTGCAGTGCAGCGGTTCCTAGGTATTGAGAGTTTGTACTAAAATGTTTTCAAATACCCAGTAATGTTTCCAATTAATATAAGGACCACTGTAGTTATTTTTGTTTTATCTACTAGATCAGCATCTTGATGCTACATTTTTTATCGCTCAGTTCAAAATGTAAATCTGTAACATCACCATTTCTTCTGTGGTTTCATCTGCTTCTGGTCCCAACAATCAAATGGTTATTAGCAATAATTTTATTCAGTAGAGGGTTACACACTGTTGAAAACTGAAACATACTTTACTGATAAAATTCAATTTAGCAATATTTTTTATTTCCCAGGTAAATTCTCTATAGTTGTACAAAAACCTTGTTAAGAATACAGACCACTGTCACAGAATCTGTCACCATTTGGAGACTCCATTTTACAATAAATTTTGAGTCTACTAAAGGAAAAGTTTTGTTCGGAAACAGTATTTTATAAAGACCTCAGCAGATAGAGGGGCCTCTGATCAACAGTAGCCTCTGTATGATTTGTACAGGAGGTTATAAGTATATATGTATACACCTAGGCTATGTTTGTGGTTTCCATACCCCTTATTCTGCAATTGTTCTATTCAAATCAATAGATCGACTTTGGAATCAATAGTTTCAGGACTGACACTTCACCAGTCCATCTTGCCCTTATTTGGCAGTAAGCATTAAGAAGTCTGTTCTACCCTAGTTGTTACTAATTGCAAATTTATAGAACAAACTAATAGAATTGCAAATTAATAGAACTGTCAAATATGAAAACGCCACTGAGGGCAGACTCCCCTTTCTGTGCCATTGCAGTTTAGAGTCAACTATCCCTGAGCTAACCGAACAGAATGTGGACAAGATGGGAAGTAAACTGCAAAAGAGTGTGTGTAAGAAGAAGAAGAAGAAGAGATTGGATTTATACCCTGCCCTTCACTACCCGAAGGTGTCTCAGAGCGGCTTATGAACTCCTTTCCCTTCCCCTCCCCACAACAGACTCCCTGTGAGGTAGGTGGGGCTGAGAGAGCTCTTGACAGAAACTGCTCTTTTTCAAGAACAGCTCTTATCAGAACTGTGGCTTGCCCAAGGTCATCCAGCCAGGTGCGAGTGGAGGAGTGGGGAATCAAACCCGGTTCTCCCAGATTAGAGTCCACACACTTAACCACTACACCAAACTGTAAACATATTTAGATAACTAAGCAAATGAGCAAAGGTTCCCACTTTGGATACAGATAAAAATGGAATATTATTTTAGCAGTGTTATTTAAAATGCTTGCCTTTTTATTTCTTACATATCTATTACTCTGAAGAAGAGTGATAGAAAACACAGAAGAATATTACATTGGTTTCTCATTGTAACCACTTCTTTGGTTCTATTCTTTCAGGATTTTTAAGGCATTGATTCCCCCCCACCCTTGGAAGAGATGCTTTGTGCTCTTCCAGTCATCATCACACCTTTCCCTGGACAGTTCCTGTTCAAACTGTGCTCTTTTTGTGAAAAAGTAAACTGAAAATGTTAGTGAATCATAACTTTATATAATGTGTGCGTCACTTATCCAAAGCACTCAATGTATAATTTCTACAAAGAGTGTAGCATGCGCCACTGTTTAATGTCCCTTTTTAAGCTGTTGCAATGGAAAGTGGGAAACTGAAGGCAGCTTTGCCATTGCGGAGGTCGAGATAAAAGTGGCAGAGCCAGATAATTAAGAATGACGCTTAAATTCATCCTTTCCCCTCTTTTTTCAATATGAAGCACGCACCTGTGGTTGCTGCTTTCAGCTGAGCAATGACTGAATGCTATTTATATTTGATTTTTTCTTCAGAGAAAAAAACCCTCCTGCTAAGCAGCTCTAATAGTCTCAATTTTAACAGAATCTTAAAATGTGAAAGGGACCAGCTGTTTCTGAAAGGTAATTGGCACAGGTAAGGGGAGATGAGAAAAACTTGTGTGAAACCGAACGCAGTCAACAAATTCATTTACCTTTAACTCAATACTGAAAAGCCAAGTTCTTAACCAAGTATCTCTGTATCTGCAATGAGATTAATAAACTAAAATGGAAATAACAGTAGATCCTATCACAGAGTTATCAGTTCTAAACAATGAAAGGCAACATTCTGAAGAAGGTTTCCAATAATAATGCTGAGCATGGTTGGTTTAAAAGTGACTGCATTGTGACCGTGTCTTACAAACAATAATGAATCCTAAGACAATGACACGCAAACATCTACACAAATTGTATTGGCAAAATTACAAGAACTGTATCCTGGGGAAGAAAAATATCCCACAAAAAACAAAAAGTCTGTATTGGTGTCCAGAGTTGTACAATTCCCAGAACCTTTTTCAAATACCCAAAGCTTTGATACACACTGTCTTGTGAGGTGGATTCTTCTGGTTTAGATTCTACACTCCTTCTGCATATTTAATCTCACACTAGTTTTATGGAATGTTATTAGATCATCATTCTATGAAATAAGGGACAGTCTGTTTCTCTTCAGAACATTTAGCAATGCTTCCCTAGATAAGTGTTTTCTGGAAAAACTCAAGGGATAATTTTCATCATACTAGCCTCAATATATTACAATATTACAATGTCTGGGGAAAACAACTCCACCAGACCCAAATCACAGACTTTGGGGTATAAAACAAGAGGCTACTCCAATTGAAAACACACAGAAATACACACAGAACAGTAAGTGACTTTACTCTGGGGCATTGTTTACTAATGTGCAGGTGACAATGCCCTAAATAGGAAAGTTGTAAAGCTACTTCTCTATTCATTCTGCAAAAAAAAGGCACAACCAGAGAGGAATTTCAGTCTAGAATAGAAATAAATGAATATTATTAAATACAAGGGGTGGACCCGCGATACTCGCGGGGGGGGAGGCAGAGGAGGAAGCAGCAGGAGGAGGTAAGTACCCCCCCATCCTGCCGGTTCCCCCTGTCTTCCATTCCCCCTTGATCTCCCCCCATTGCCTCTCCCCCTGGCTCCTC
>NW_015165243.1:1024771-1040301 GCF_001447785.1 Gekko japonicus | reverse complement strand
CCCCCCGCCCCGGCACTAAACCCGGGGGTGAGCGGGGAGCCGCTCGCCCCTCGCTGTTTCCCCCTCCCTCAGGTGACGCTCTGCCAGTTTCGGGGGGATTTAAACATCCCCCCGGGTTTTTTTTGCAGGGTTTCTGATTTTTGTGCAGACGGGGGGACCCCCCCACGTGTGCACAAACCTCTCCCTGCCCCCCAGGTGGCCCCGGAGCACTGATTTAAGTATCCGCACTGACGGGGCCACTTCACTATTAGATATATAGATTTGTATTTGGGGATTCTCTGTTTCTCTTGTGGCTTCTGAAGCTTTAAGGGTATACAGCTCTTACCCACTTACTATCTTATTTTTTCTTTTTTGTGAATTTTTTTTTGTTAGTCATGTAGGTCTGAAACTAGTTCTACAGTACACGATCTTCCATTAGAAGTACCATATCACACAACCCCAAAACAGTGAGATAGTAAAGACAACTGGTATGAAAAAATCGTAGGATAAGGAATGGTATAGTATAGGCTGATCTTGTCAGATCTTGGAAGCCAAGCTGGATTGGTACTTGGATGGAAGACCATTAAGGAAGACTCTGTAAAGGAAGGCAATGGAAAACCACCTCTGAACCACTTGCCTTAAAACCCTATGGGGTCACCAAAGTTGACGGCAACTTGATGGCACTTTATACAGTGACATGAAAAAGAAATATTATTGAAAATTTGGTGTTAACATTTACAATTCCCCAGTATTTTTCAAACATTTTTACTCATGAGAAATTATATACCAGCTATACAATCTAGTTACAGGAATTAATGCTATCTTCAAATTTACCAGGTGTGAAATTTTTCCCACTATCATTTCATCATTTTCCTTTTGTTCCTAAAAGTGGATCAGGGCTGGAGATAAAGTGAAAGAGCTAATATACACATAGCCAAAAACAGTGAGAAGGTAGAGAATTGGTATGGGAAAGTTATTAATTGAAATTAATTTGTTTTTAAAATTTCCAGCATAGTTGACCATGGCCAACACACTTACAATAATATTGTTTTTCTTCACAAGTTCTTGTAGTGTTTCACAAAGCAACCCTTTCCCCTTAAAGGGGGGGGGGATACTGTATAAATAAGGTTAAACTATGATATAAACATTGTCATGCCTGCCTTAGAGTAAAACACATCTGTGCTCCTGCTCCCTGCAGCTAGAAAGTGTGTAAACTATCCTTTATAGTGGAAATGTCTGTTGGAGGTAGAAACCATTAAAAAAAATCAGCCATAACAGTTCTCTGGGGATCAAGCTTGTTGCATTCATGTTTCGGCTGAAATTCTCATGTGGATTGAGAACACATTATAAGGAGAAATCAATTACGTTGCATGACATAATTTCTTTTTTTCCCTTTAAAGAAGATTTTGCCCTTTTTTTGTGCTTGCAGTACACTTATACCTGACAGGGAATATCACTTTGGGTCACAGATGCACAGTTTCTTTGCTCCATGAAATCACTGACTGAGTATCAATCCTCAGCATTAAAATTCTTTAAGTAAATATGGCAGTGTGTGAAAATCACTGCATACCTGGATACAGAACTTGCCTTGCTGCTAATGCTATTACTACTTGGGCAGCTGTTACTGCTGCACAGAAGGGAGCACTATTAGCACAAATGTATTGGACCGAGTATATTGGACCCAAGTGAAGGATAGCCCTTGTGCAAGTGAAAGTGCTAAAATTGTTCCTCACTGTCCACTATGGGTGTGCAATTTCTTTTTCTTTGGTATTTTTTGGTTTGGGTCTATGGACCCAAAATAATTTCAGTATTTCCGAAAAATCCCAGATCACCAATACCAGGAGAAGAAAAATACTGGATTAAAAAAAAAAAAGCCAACCTGATCCTGGGGAGGAGAAACTGGCCCCAGGATCTGTATGTGGTGGGGAGGTCTCTCCCTGCCACACACTGATCCTGGGGCTGGCTTGGCTTCTCCTGAAGCCAATCCTGGCTGGGCTCCTGCCCCCATCCTCCACTGTTTCCAACGGAGGGGAAAATGTTTAAAGGGACCATGGTCTCTTTAAATGCCTTCTGCAAGCTGTGAGTGAACTCTAAAGGCATTTTAAAGGCTCACAGTCCCTTTAAATGCCTTCTCCAAGCTGGACTTCCGGTTTAAGCATTTCGCCGCTCGGACACATCCCGCTTCGCTCTTATGGGGACGCGCCTAGACCCCATAAGACGTGTCCCAGACCTCCCCGGGGTCTCTGTAGGAGACCCCCAGCCTGGGGAGCTGAGGAGAGCCTCTTCCAAGGTGACAACCAAGGAATTATCACCTTATCTCCAAAAGGTCCCGTTGCTGTGGAGCCAGTATGGTGCCCAGAGACGACTGCCGGAGCAAGCAGCCATGATCAAAACTTTAAAATGCTTCCAAAGATCTCCAGGGCTCCAAATTGTGAGTTAAGCAATGTTCAGACGAAAAAGCGAATTGGACCTTGGTAGTAACTGAAAGTGCCTAAGTTTGAAGTGTGGGGGGAGAGGGATCCAAGCACCACCACCCCTTCTTTTGAATAAATCTTTAAAACGGTTTTAAATCAGCAATAAAAAGACTTTGAGCTAAAACAAGCGCATAAGAACTTAAGCGAACGCAAAAACTGCTAATATATACAAAGCGGATTTAAATCATGCAACTTTTGTCTTATTTTGGAAAACTTACTTGTTGATATTATGACTGGGAGAGGAAGGTGGGCACTGGAGAAAAAACTGGTTACCGGAAATAACATACCAACGACTCCCTCCCAGAACCAGGAAGTAACTACAGATTTTTCTTCACTGTTAGCAAATGCACTGCACCCCCTAATGAACCAGATGACTAACCTCAACACCAAACTGGACAATGTTCAAAAACAATTGAATCAAATGGATAAAAGAACCTCAGCAACTGAGAAAACGTTGAAAAAAATGGAAAAACTGAGAGTATTAATAAAAGAGTAGATGAAGCAGAGAAGGAAAGATCCTCCGACAAAACACAACTGATACAGTTCCAGCTGGAAAGATCCATGTATGTTTTACGTTTCCACAGGATCCCCGAAGAGAAGAATGAGGATTTAAAAGAACTTTTGGTAGATGCCTTGGCCCCATTAATGGATTACAAACAAGAAGGCTTAGTGAAAGAGATGGACGTGGCTTATAGGACTTATCCAGATTTTATAAAGAAAAATAAACTCCCAGGGGAAACTTATTTATAATTCACGAAACGATCTACCAGAGAACTGGTGCTAAAATCAACAATGGGAAAATCCTTAAAAATCAAGAATGAAGAGGTAAAAATTCTGAAGGACATCCCCTTCGAAGTCAGAAAACGGAGGAAACGCTACAGGATGCTCACTCTCACTGCAAAAAAGGGAATATCATACAGATGGCTATTCCCGGAAGGGCTGAGCTTCAATTACCAGGATAAAAAATATAACATTGATTCTGTTCCAAAAGCAGGAAAATTTATGGATCAAATGTTCAACTCAAAATATAAGAAGAAATAAAAGAACTTAAAACTGGATCAGGAGGAAGAAGAAGAAGAATCCTACTCACAGGATTCAGCAAGCACTAGTTCCACCTCATCAGAATAATCAGAATTGGCGAAAGGAGAAGCCGTCCCCAAACTCAAGAAAACGAAGAAACGCAAGAAGAAAAGACTCTAGAACAAAGACAACAGTTTTAAAGGCAGTATTTGTGCTAAGCTATTAAATGCGTATTCTTAAAGTAACACCTAAATGAACCAACTTTTACATGAAATTTGTAATATTAGGTTAATAAGCTTTACTTCAAGTTAACCAGATCGTGACATGTATTAGTCTTGTCCCTTCCCCCAAATCCAGTAGATGAAGTATTTTAGAATGGTAGCTTCCTTCCCCTATCAAGTAGTAGTATGTATTAGTTTCTCCTTTCTCCATCTCCCATAGTTGTAGCGTTAGGGTATTAGTACCCCCCAACCCATAGTTTTCTCTGTAGTTTTTAGAAAATGCAAATAAAAAATCCCCTACAGGGGGCTAAAAAAAATGCCTTCTCCAAGCTGACAGTTCACTTTGAAGGAATTTAAAGGGACCAAGAGCCCTTTAAACACACTTTAACTGTGGGTACCTGGCGGTCCTGAAAAATCCTGAATATTTTTGGGATTTTTTGAGCTTGGCCATTTTGGGTAGCCAAATAAATACTGGCTATCTATATCCAGCTGAAAAAATATCTCAAAAATATTGGTATTTTTCGGGGGGTTTCCTGGCTCGGATAAACCAAATGCATACCCCTACTGTCTATCTGAGATAAGTGAAAACAATTGAATTCCTACTATCCAGAGCAATCCTAAACAGAATTATACCCTTCTACTTAGGATGGTACTGATCATTTCCACTTAGGATAGTACTGAGCTTGTTGCGCTTGTTACAGCCTTGTGCTGTTGCTTGCACTGCACTTTCCTGGTCTTCCCTTGCTGGATCCAAACTTGTAATTCATACATATTTTTACATAGGAGCATTAAAGATATCTGATTAAAAGGAGTTTTTCTAAAGTGACTGAAACAAGATGTAAAATATGATTGGTCCCTCAATGTTTAAAAAAAACTCTTTAAAACAAGAATCTAAATTTAATTATATAGATTGCATGGATGTATGCATGTGTCATACACAGACCCAGAGCTGGTTCACCACCTATGCAACCCAGTGATTTCCGCAGCTGCCGAATGAGCAGAGGAAAGTAGTGTGGGAAGAGGTGACATAAAGTGGCACTTTCACACATGCTAACTAATGCAGTTTCAATCCACTTCAGCAATCGTGTGCAAGCGGATTTTGCCATTTCACACAGTAAAATTCAGTTGCAAAGTGCACTGAAAGTGGATTGAAAGTGCATTGTTTAGTGTGCATGAAAGAAGTGCCCTGATGGATCAGACCAGTGGTCCATCTAGTCCAGCATCCTGTCTCAGACAATGGCCAACCAGTTCCTCTGGAGGGCCAACGATAGGGCATAGAAATCAAGGCCATCCGCTGATGTTGGCACTGGGATTCAGAGGCTGACTGCTTTGGGACATGGAGGTTCCCTTTAGTCACCATGACTAGTAGTCACTGATAAAGCTATCCTCCACAACAGTGGCTCCTGTCTGTCATCTCTTCCCAGCCTTGTGCTGCCACCTCTAGATGCTACACCTGCAGACTGCTTTGCACCTGGTATGAGTGATAGGGGAGGAAGTGTACACCCTTATACACCCTATACCCTTGCCGCTGCTGCCCAGCATGGGGGGCACAGGTGGAGGGGCCACTTTACGAGTGCTTTGGGTACCAAATAAGCGGAGGGCTGCCGCTTGGGAGGAGGCAAAGGGTGTGGCTTGCACCATTCCCCAAGCTGCTGCCCAGCTCAGCCTATATGAGGCAGCACCATTTCAACCCATCTTGGAGTCAACTTGGGAGGAGGCACAGGTCCTTGCCTCTCTTCTGCTCTTATCGAAGGTGGGCTGGAGGGATGCTGCCTCTAGAGCTTGGTTTGGACTCAGCCAGGGAGGCAGCCACTGGCTCTTGGGGTGGCAAACTACTATGAGGCAGCCTTGCATGTGCAGGGGTGGACTGCCATTAAGACCTGGTAGGTTGATGGCCTGAGAGCCTGCCCCCCCAATGGGGCCACCTGGTTCCTGAGGCCACCACCCTGCCACAGCCACCCCAGCTCAAAGAGGAGTAGACATTGTGCTGAAACATAGGACAATTCCTACTGGCCTTCCCTTGCCCACTGAGAGATGGGGGCATGGCCACTCCACCTGGCTTCACCTCTCCCAGTGTGAGACAGGATGGGACCACCCTGTTTGGCCTCACCTCTCCCAGTGAGGGATGGGGCCACCCCACCCTGCCTCACTTAGGCAAGGGTGAAGGCCACCTTGTTGCAGTGAGGGACAGGACGGGCTGCCTCACTTTGCCCAACAAGGGAAAGTCCCCCCCCCACCAGCTGCTCTGGCCAGGCACCTCCTGCTCTGGACTGGCCAGGGAGGCACTCCCTCCTGACTTTTAGGGGTGCTGCCATCCTCCACCTGGGGGCTGGAGTTTCTACAGAATGGCGATCTTCAGACTACAGAGATCAGTTCCCTGAGGGGGGGGGAATGGCTACTTTGAAGGGTGGACTCTATGGCATCATATCCTGCTGAGGTCCCTCCCCTCTCCAAACCCCACCCTCCCTAGGTTCCACCCCCCAAATGACCACTCCCAAATGTCCAGGAATTTCTCAGCCCAGTGTTAACAACCCTAGGCAGGGGCTCTTTTCTAGGGTCCTTTCTCCCCTCTCCGTCCTTCATATAGTAAAGGGACACTATGTGACTATTGTATGCATTGTGGAATGCCACTGCGTACCTTGGAGGCAAGATAAGGGGGGTTTGCTTACAAACTTGGGTATACTTTTCAAATGTCTTAACAGTAGAACTCCGCGCCCCCCGCATTCGGGGTGAGGGCGGGAATCGCTGGGCTTGCAGAGGAGCCAGAGAGACACCAACCAGGGTGAGACAGCTTCACGCCGCCGGTTTGAGCTTTGCCTTGCAACCGGCCTCTTCTCAACGAGGAAGCTCGCGGCTGCCTCTTGCGGCGGGTCGCTCAACCCCACTGAAGAGACGCTTCCTCGGGAATGCTGGGAATGTTGAGTCAGGGACTGGCGAGGCGGCGAGTCTCCAGGCTCGCAGCTGACTGAAAGGAGCTTCACAGTCAAAGGGCGGAAAAACGAGTGCTCGGAAGACAGGCGCCTCTCCTGACTGCAGCAGGTCCTCTCTTCTTCTTTCGCCTCAGACCTGTTCGCCCGCTCCTCCTCTTTCTTCACCCGCAATGGGCTGGCCGCGAGACGTGATGTTGTAAAATCCATGTGAGGAGGTGGACGCGAGACAGAGGCAATGATTTGAAAGGTGAGGAGCTTAAAGCACGAATATGGCCATTCTGCATGTAACCAGTTTGGAGCCACAGGAAAAATGATGATGCTTTGCTGAAAAGACCGGTTAGGGACCGAGAAGGGGACGAGGGGGAGGGGGAATATGCAGGGAAGGGAAACCTGTCTGTGCAGGAAGCATTCCTTTTCTAAAATTCATTGCAATAACTGTGACCATCTCTTTACTAATACGAGCAGTGAGTGCCTCTCCCATGCAAAACCATCGTCCAGATGCTTCTTGCAATTAAAAAATAGCCATGCAATTGCTAGGCTTATGTGGGTCTTAAAAATCTTATTGTTTCATAAGATATTGTAATGCCTATATTGGTAATAGTTGATATATGTAAAGCTTTGGATTTTAGACAAATGTAAGGGGCTCTCCTCACACCTCCTTTACATTTGAAGGAGTATTGCTCCCAAGGTGCAAGGATATTATATTAGCGTTTATATAGTAAATAAATGCACAAAGAGGTTGTACATTTAAGATGCTCTGTGATTTACAGATTATTTTAGGAGGCATAAGATTATGGTGCAGGATATAGTTCTCCAAGTATTTTTAGTGCATACATCTATTTTGTAAGTATGTATATTTATACAAGGATGTAAAAATAATGTGGCTGGGGGGTATACCTGTTTTTATTAGTGTATGATTGATTTCTAGGCGGCTACCTGCTAAGCCTGGAATGGATGGTGGGGAATCTACTCCCTTAGCTGCGAATTGACATTTCTGCTTTGATGGACAAACCAATAGACCACTTGCTTTGACAGGAACGGGCTCCTTACACTAAACTCGGCCAATCAGTGCATCCAGGAGGCGGGCAAATCCTCTTGTCAGGGTTAGTTTCCTGGTTGGCTTTTTAAATCAGTGGTTTCACTTAACTATTTGTTTGCTATCTCATCCCCTCCCTTTCCCCCCATCCGCAGTGAAATAAAGCATCACTAAAACCAGACGGGATTTCCCCCTCCCCATTAGCATTCTTTCCCCTGGGAGGATTACATACCCTTTCCAGGCCTTTTCCAGGGTCCCCTGGAAGGAGAGGGAAGCCTCATGTAAAAGAGCATCTTTAGTGTCCTTCCCTTTTTCTTGGGTACAAAAAAGGCTCATCAGGCCCCTGATGAGGGAGAGTGGCAGTGGCTCAGTGAAGCAAAATTTGATGTCATTTGCTGTGCTTTTTCACAAGGATGGATGAAATGGGACTGCTCCCAGCACCTCCAAGCTTCCTTTTCCAAAGAAGCTGCATGGAGAGTCCTTAGGTAACCTGTCCCCTGGTTCTGCTCACTTTTGGCTAATTGTACTTCCTATTGTAAGCTTCAAGACCATTTCCTCCCCTCCAGTATCTTAAATGTTGTTCTACACAGAACATGGCAGAGGTAGTGATAGACCAACCTTACTCTGCTCTTTCTCTTTGTGTCTTGTCAAAATATTATTACTGACATATTTGTATTTTTTTGGGGGGGGAAATAGTCTTCTGAGTGTTCATTTTCCCATGAACAAATGAACAGATAACTTTTTTTTGATGGCATGTAATAAGGGATCCTAATCATGTTTTTTATTTGCTTTCCTTTGGAATAGAAGTTGCATCTCCCCCCCTCCCCCCAGATACTAGCTTTTGATATGTCTGGTTTTAAATATGAACAGTGTCGGAAACTGACCCAAATAATTTCGGGCTTTGTTGTTTGTTCCAATCTTGAAAATGTGTGAGCCAGAAACATGTTGGATGGATTTTGCGAGCCTGTGGGCAGGGTTCCATAATTTTTTAGAAATTACCTTTGCACAGCACTAAACAGTCTAAGGTTCTTTTAAAATAGTATGATTATAATGTTGTTGTTGGTTTTTGGATCTCCTGGAATCTGGAAAAGAGATTGTGATGCCTTTTAACACCCCCTGTATCAAAATTCCACCACTAAAGAGGCTTGTGTGCATCTTCCCCTCAGGCTAATTGCCATCTGTGTTGTACTAATCGTAGGTATTTGCAGCTACATTGAGGTAAATGGTGTGGTTTTTTGTTGGACAAAAGATATAATGTGTGCACAAACCCTAATCTCTAACTGAACAATATGAATCCAGTTCTTCTAGGTTTTCTACTACATCTTTGCTCCTGTTGGAGGTACTGTCATCGTCTTGACTTGGCTTCATAGTTGAGACTTCTCTTTGTTTTTCTCCCCTGTCGTGCCGTGACCACATTTTCTTGCTGCTTCTTTCTCAACAGTTCCATATCTACCCTATTCTCTATTCCTAAAAACCTTGTATGTACTCTGGTAGGCTCTCATCTATATCTCTGTAGGCTCTTTCTTGTTACTTTCCCCATCTACTTTTACTTTTCTGCAAACTGTACAGAGGGCACCATTAAACACAACTTTCTTTTACTTTACTGGGTTGCTGTACTTCATTACCACTCTGTTTAGATCTCTGGACTGTTTTCCTCTGTGTGTGTGTGTGTGTAAAACTTTTAAAATTCTCTGGACACTCATCTCCCTTGATTTTTCTACTTCCCTTTAGCTCATCTCCTATTAACTCTTTTGAATCATTCAACTCCTGCCTCAGTGCCTTCTCTTGTGCTACTTGTTGTGCTTCAAAACAGAGTTTTCTTTCTGTGTTCCTAACATGCAATCTTTGTCCTGAATCATACCCCATTTTTAGATGGCTTCTCTGGGACTACCCATAGCAGTCTTATCTGCCCCTCTATTGCCATTTGATTATTTCATATCTTCTCCTGAACTCAGCCCTCATTTCATGTCCTCCTTTTAATAACAATTTCTCAAATGTTGATGGAAATGAAGAATACTAGTCTTTGTGTGATCACACCCGCTCAGCATCCTATTCTAGTTGCTTTTCTTTTTTGGGGGGTATTTTTGCATTTGTGTGTGTGTGCCCGTGCCTGGAAGTTATGGCGACCTCTGGCAACTCCTACGGGGGCATGGAGGACATTCAGAGAAGTGGCATGATAGCCTGCCTCTGGCCTCCTGGCCCTGGTATTTTCTGTAGGTCTCCTATCCAAACACTTGCCAGGGTTGGCCCTGTGTAGCTTCTGAGATCTGATGAGATTGGGCTTGCCTGTGCTATCCAAGTCATGGCTATTCTAGTTCCTTTTCAATAGAGAGAATGAGATAGTAAATTTCCAAGCTGAACAGAATATTTAAGGGAGTGAGCAAGATGTGTGAGCAAGATGTTGGAGCCAGGTGTCTGTACAGCATGTACATATGGCATGCATTAGAAGAAGCAAAGTGTCCAAAAAGACTAAGAGAGCTGTGTATATTTGTGAAACACACAAAACTAGATATAAATAAGGGAGTTACTGAATTTATATTTAAATAATTTTGAAATGTGAATTATTGTGAAACAAAAATATTTCAGCTGAAAAAGGTATGATTGCAAGGAATTCTAAAAAGCCTTGAACGTACAACAAGATGTTATCCTAGTACTTGTGATTTTAACAGCTGATTACCTGGTGTTCCAGATTTGAGCATAACCTTCTTGAGGTCCTACTCTGCAAATGGGTATGATCATAAACTTCCTGTACATGTGCGTTATCTGTGTGGCTCCCACCTTGTGGAATGGGTTGATTGAGGAAGGCAGGAAGACTCCCCCACTTCTATTACGTTGCAAAGCGTGTTGTGGTTTGGGATGGTCAAAATTCCTTTGAGATCATTCAAGTGTCATTACTGCTTTCTTACACGTCCAGGGAAATGCTAATCGCCACTTTGGGGCCAGGAAGCAATTTTCTCTAGGCCAGTTTGGCCAGGGAACCTTGAGGGGTTTTTTGCCATCTTCTGGGCATGGAGCAGGGGGTCACTGAGTGTGGGTGTGTGGGGTGGTGGTAGTTGTGAATTTCCTGCGTTGTGTAGGGGGTTGGACTAGATGGCCCTGGAGGTCCCCTCCAACTCTATGATTCTGTACTAAATACATGATACAGAATGCAGAGGGTGCTGTCTCTAATGTAATTATGTATTTAGCATTCGCTACTATTAAAACTTTTACTCCAGTTATTCCTATTTACCAGGCCCCGGTCACAACTTATTTTCTCCCAATTATTCCTTTGGGGCCTGCGTTATTAAAATTTTTAGTATTCCATTTTCAGAGTTCTTTTGTCTTCCCATAGTGTCTAGGGATTATTTTTTGTGTGTGGGGAAAATGGGTGTGTCTTGTTTCTAGAGTACACTAATGCACCATGCAGTACATAGTCAACACTGTAGCTGCAGAGGTTCATTGTGAACTGATGATGACTTTTTAAAAGGACAATTATGTTTGTCTAGTATGTATTTAACCCAAAGAACCAACAAACATTATAAACAGAAGACATTAAAGTATGAATTCATGTAGTACACAGAGGGCAGAACTGAGCCCTCAGCATTGAGTAATAATATGGGGGTTTAGGCTGTGACTGGGTTTATGTGCATGTTTTTAAAGGGTGGAATAGAAAGTGCTATACAGTAAAAAAAGAAAAGAAAAAAAGCTCAAGATAGGTTTGTGCTTTAGAACCTGTGAGTTGTTCTCACATTCCACAAATAGAACATATGATTCAATGTAGAACACTTAGGTGGATGACATTTGCTTTTCTACTTTTCATGCTGTCAAATCTCTGAAGGATTTGATTGTTTCTAATTTGTCCACAAGTTCTACTTTGTATTCTTTTCTCTTTCTGGGTTTCCTCCATCTTTTTTTTTCTTATGTGTTAAAGCTACTCTGCTTCCCTGCTCTTTCATTGTTTCATCAGTACAATTGTGATGTGGATCGGCAGAGGATTTTAATTAAATATCACATGAGAGTGTCATTTGTGTAATAATTTGTTTCACTGTGACCAACAGATATGATCTATCAAGGGGGGGAATTAGTACTTCCTTACTAAAAATCTGTTTTCTTTGTCATTTAACTTCATGATGTAGACACTGGACTCGCTTGTCCGAGAATGTCAGATTTTGCTGATTATTGTTCAACAATGATGACCGTACTGGACAAAGTGCACAGTTACAAACATTTAGTTATTTACTTTATTCATGGCCTGTTTTACTCACAGAGCCTCAAAGCAGATTATATGATGTAAACAATGCAATAGGACTAGGATTACTGAAATTGGACAAATTGAAAAAAAAGTATTGTACAAGATATAAACAATACAGTAAGTGAAATATAATATAATCCTGTTCTCTTTATATAAGCAACACCCAAACCATTATATTATACGACAACCCTATTCCCTTTTAAAAAATGCCATCCTATCAGTTATGTTTTACAGAACTGCCAACATGGTATAGCAGTTAAGAGTGTCAGACTCTAATCTGGAGAACCAGGTTTGATTCCCTGCTCCTCCACATGAGGCCTGCTGGGTGACCATGGGCCAGCCACAGTTCTCTCAGAACGCACTCAGCCCCACCTACCTCACAAGGTACCTGTTATGGGGAGAGGAAGGAAAGGCGATTGTAAGCCACTGTGCGACTCCTTAAAGTAGAGAAATGTGGGGTATAAAAACGTACTCTTCTTCTTCCTGGACTTTTCAGGGAGGCCATTCCAGAAGGTGGTGGCCACAACAGAGAATGCATGTCTATGAGCAGTCGTTGGTCTTGCCCATTTGCACAGTGACATCTTCAGCATACTGTGATCAAATAAGCAATGCTATCACACTGGACTACAGCAGGAGAGGCAGTCCTGCAGATATCCAGGTTGAAGGCCATGAAGGGTTTTGTATGTGATAACCAGTACCTTGACTTGAATGTGATAACTGATAGGTAATGAATGGTTACATCCCCTGATACCTACTTCTGCCTCCAAGCATCTCAGCAAGGTGGCACAGTCCACACTATCAAAGGCTTTTGATGAATCCAGTAAGACCAACTAATAGGGATGACCCTTGTCGACATTCAATTGAAGATCATTAGTTAAAACCACCAGTATTGTCTCCGTCCCATAGCCTGACCTGAAACCAGGCTGAAAAGGGTCCAGAGCAAACAAGTCATTCAGGAAGACCTAGAGTTGTTCCATAACTGTGCTCTCAATCACCTTGTCCAGAAAGGGCAGATTAGAGACTGAGTGGTAATCTCAGATGGGATAGTGAAACTGATGTAAAGTGATCTTATTATACGTTACTATACATTGCAACTAAGTGAGGGTAGATCAGAAATTATTGTGGAGGTCATTTCAGTATTCCACATGGCAGTTTGCACCATTTGGTGAACTGTGTCTGTGTCCATTCATCATAGTGTGTGGACAGTTTTCCGTATGTCACAGCCAACCAGTAGCGTAGAGAAAAGGGCATGTACTACATGGTGAGCCACTGCGTATGAACAGGCGGCAACTACCATATGGAATGTATTAAAATGGCCTCAATGTAGTAGCTGTAACATGTAAATTGATTCCATATTCTTGTAAATCAGTGAAGAGAATGAGAAGTAGGGTGTGACTAGTACTTTTGATGGTCAGAAATACCATACTGAGAAGAAATAATATGTTCCTCCTAAGGAAAAGTAGTTTGGGTGTACCACCTATTTTTTTCACAGAATTCACTATATTGTTATATACTGTGGTTTGCTATGCACTTGGTTGTACTGCTCATTTAAAGGTAAACATTTTAAAATACTTGAGTATGGCAATGACAACATGACAATGAACGTGACAGTGTCTTACTACTTACATTTTAAATGCATCTATAAAAGTCTTGCATAGATTTATGTGCTATGTTAAGTCGCAGCTGACGTATGACGAACCCCAAGGCAAGAGATGTTCAGAAGTGGTTTGCCATTGCCTGCCTCTGTGTCATGACTCTGATATTCCTTGGTGGTCTCTCATCCAAATACAGACTAGGTCTGACCCTGCTTAGCTTCTGCGATTTGATGAGATCAGGCTAGCCTGGGCATGGAAACTGTTTAGGTATACATTATTCTATATATCTTCCCCAGTTTCCTTCAGTCTTGTTTTGTGTATGCTAACACTGTTTTCCTAACCTTGTCTGCTCTTACCCTTGATGTCTTTGCAATTTTAGGCTGTTTTAAAGCTTGAAATCACAAGTCTGTATAGTGAGAATTGCACCTTTTGTGTTAAAGAACACATTTCAGACTCTTTTGGTTACTCATAAAATCTGGAAAACTCACTGTTGTATATGTACTAGATTTAGGGTTGCCAATAGGCCTGGAGAAAAATGTCCTGTTCCTTTAATAGAAGCTTAAAGTGTGGCTTCAGCCGGGAGGGTGGGGTAAAAATCTAATCAATCAAATCAATCAAGTGGACAGCTGAAGCTTTTCACGGCATGGGGGTCAATAGCATCCCTTGGTGGTAAATAGCATCCCATGAAGCCTCTATGTGACAGACAGGAGGCTGTCCTGTACCTGAAAGGAAAAACAGCTGTGCAGCTGAGCCTGTGGGAGTGCTGCTCCAACATCCAATTATCTTTCAGAGGGGGGATGGAATGTTGGAGGGTAGCATGGTGGCAGTCTTAGTTCAGGTCTGTCTCATAGTTTGGATCTGCCTCAGCAAAACAGCGGAGAGTTTGAACAATAGCTCTGCCTGCTAGTGTGGCAGGGTGGTTTAGCTCTATCTCTGGGAGAAGATAGAGTATGGACTCGTGAGGCCTATCTCGGGCAATAAGCAGACTTTGTGCCATTTAGTCTGACGCTTGGGAAGGGGCAGGCTGGTGTGGGTGGAATCCTATGTGTGAAAGGATCTAAGCTGATGGCTGGTCAGTGAAAGCCTGTTTGTACCTGCAAACATTGAAGATAATTCAAACCGCACTATGAAGCCATAACTAGCTTAAACTTATGTGCCTCTGCCAGGCTTCTCCTTTTACTGTCTGGAGACTTGCTGTGCTCATATCTGCTCTTTAAAATCAACCTGAAAATAAATACATCTCCTTTGCTCGTTGCCGTGCGCCCAACCACATGCGACCTTGACCCATGCCCCTCCTGGCTCATTAAGGCGGGTCATGAGGGGTTTTGAGGTGCTCTGCAGGAGATTGTCAACATGTCCCTTATTGAGGGACAATTCCCCGAAGCACTCAAGGAGGCGATGGTCCGCCCTCTCTTAAAAAAGCATCTTTGGACCCGGCCGAATTGGCCAACTACCAGCCGGTGTCCAATTTGCCCTATTTGGGCAAACTGATAGAGAGGGCGGTGACGACACAGTTACAGGGCTTTCTGGATGATGCTTCAGTCCTGGATCCTTTCCAGTCCGGCTTTTGCCCGGGCCACGGGACGGAGACTGCTCTGGTTGCCTTGACAGACGATCTCTGAAAGCATCTGGATCAAGGTGGTGTGGCGGCATTGCTGCTGTTAGATTTGTCAGCTGCATTCGATACGGTCGACCATCAGCTGCTGACCCACCGCCTTGCCGACGTGGGGATTCAGGGGCTTGCCCTTCAATGGTTTGCCTCTTTTCTCCAAGGTCAGGGACAGAGGGTGGCAATTGGGATCAGCGCTCCCAGAGGCATCCTCTTGAGTGTGGGGTGCCGCAGGGGGCAGTGCTGTCCCCAATACTATTTAACATCTATATGCGCCCCCTCACCCAGATTGCTCGGAGTTACGGGCTGGGGTGCCACCAATATGCGGATGACACCCAGCTCTATCTAATGTTGGGCGGCCGGTCAGATTCCGACCTGGATGACCTTCATCGGGCATTGCAGGCTGTGGCTGGTTGGCTCAGGCTGAGTCGGCTG
>NW_015165243.1:1024227-1024465 GCF_001447785.1 Gekko japonicus | reverse complement strand
TGTCGCAGATCTGGAAGCTGCAGCTGGTGCAGAATGCAGCAGCCAGGCTGTTGATGGGTCTCTCTAGGTGAGATCATGTCCAGCCTGTCCTGAAGGCGCTGCACTTGCTGCCAATAGCGTACCGGGTCCGCTTCAAAGTGCTGGTTCTTACCTATAAAGCCCTATATGGCCAGGGTCCAGCTTACCTAAGGGACCGCCTTTCCCCATATGTTCCCCCAAGGGCACTACGGTTGGGGGC
>NW_015165243.1:996107-1024151 GCF_001447785.1 Gekko japonicus | reverse complement strand
ACTGTACCACCATCACGTTGCCATCTCTGGCGATGCGAACTGGCCTTGGGAATGGAGAATGGACAGCGTAGACGATCAAGAAGAGACGGCAGTACCTCTGAACCATTGCACTGGAGTCCCCGTCTTGGATGATATATTGTTGTGAGCACCGATTTTAAATGTATAATGTAATCTGATTGTTTTATTTGGTTTTAGTGTTATGTATGGCAATTGCCTCTTGCTAGCCACCCTGAGCCCATGTGGAAGGGCAAGGGCGGGATATAAGCCTAATAAATAATTAAAAATAAATAAATATTTGCATACAACTTCTGCCTCAGTGCTCTTTTTGTTCACCACAATTACCTCATGGCAGTGAATGCAAAGTCGATACCCTTGCTACTCTAACAAGATCTTGTCACTGAGGGAAAAGTTTACAGTTTTAAACAAAACTGGTTCCCCATAATCATAAGAGACTGTGTGGGTCCCTTCGGTTCTGAGAAAGGGCCTGTTACACACGCATGCAACACACACACATAAGTGTCCCCCCCACTTTCTCACTGGTACTGTGCCCGGCACAACTCCTGGGCCTGCATCTCTGTTGCTTGAGGGCCCATAGTAGTTTGCCTAGCATGGCTCCTAGATTGCATCAGTGGTGGCGGCATGTCCAGGACAGCTGTTGCCAGGCCGAGCATGGAGCCCTGGGCTGCATGGCTGTTGCTGGGCCCAGCACAGGTCCTGGCCTGTGTAGCTGACACCATGGGACCTAGAGCAGTTCCCATGCAGTTCCCATGCTGCACGGTTGCCGCTACCAGGCTCAGTGCAGAGCCCTGGACTGTGTAGCTGCTGGGGGGACCCAGGATGGAGACCCAGGCTGCATAGTTGCCATCACTAGACTAAGCTCAGTTCTCTAGGGCCACCAGAATTGACAGCTAGAGGTAAGTGCTTTTTACTTTCTGGGAGATTTAAAGTTCCCCTTTAGTTTTTTTAAATTTTCAGATTTTTCTGCAAACTTGGGGAGTCTCCCAGGTTTGCTGAAAAATCTGTTTAGCCTCCACGTGGCCCCAATCTGTGGATTTAGCTATCCGCAGATGCAGGCCACATGTGGCTAATAGTGTTTGTATATATATATAATGAAATCAATAATAATTTATATGTGGCCCCCACTACCTCTGTATTTTAGAGACTGCTCGTCTTTTTCAATATATACCAGTTGCTGAATATGCTTACTAGACTGTTGAAATAGTCAAGTTTCATGTTTTGGTACCATCTAATGGTACCTTTGCTTTTTGGAGTTGCAAAAGAAAAATGCAGCCACAAGGAAAACTATTCTAGATGTTGGCCTATCTCTGGCTTGCACATGACAGAAAGAATGATGGTTCTTTTCCTGGGTGATACTTAAAAGAAGAAAATGGGAATGCAAGTGTATGTGTGTTAGTGTGTAGCAAGATTCTGTGCATGTTTATTTGGAAGCAAGTCCCATTGACCTATTGTCTTTTAAGTACATGGAGCATTTATTAGTACCATTTTTTAACTTTTTAATTGGCTTCAGTTTTTGTTTGAGTGAGGTTGGCTTAATTGCCCTCCTCTTATAAAAAGATCCTTCTGAAGTAAAGCAGACTGGATTTATGGTATCGTTATCTTAGGTTTTTGGGTTTTTGTTTGTTTGTATGTATGTAGTCGTTGATGTTCTTGTTTGTGTGTATATGATACAGGCTTATATGTTTAAAAACCCAATAAATATATTGTACAAAAAGAAAGAAAGAAAGAAAGAACTGGGACTGACCCAAGATCACCCAGCTAGCTTCATGTGGAGGAGTGGGGAATCAAACCCCGTTCTCCAGATTAGAACCCGCTGCCCTTAATCACTAGAGCAAACTGGCTCTCACAAGACAGGTGCTGTTGGTTAATGGAGAAGCTGCTTGTGATGGCAGAGCCAGCCTGTCCTGGAGGGGGTTGCACTCCTCCAAAGAACAGGCTCATAGCTTGGGGATGCTACTAAATCCTGGCCTGTGGTTGGAGGCTCAGGACTCTCTGTGGCACATAGTACCATTTATCAGCTCTGGCCAGTGACCCCATGCTTGCCTGGTGCTTACTTTACTTAGGTGCCAGACTAAAACACATCTTTTTACCCAGGCTTTTAACTAGGGGTTTATCTTGTCAGCTTTTTAATAGTTTACTCTCTTTTACTGATAGTTTTTTGCTGCTTGTGCTTTATACTGTAGTTTTAAATTTTAATCTGCCTTGAGCAAAACTCCGAAGAGGAGGCATGAAAATATTCTAAATAAATAAATAAATATTATTTTCACTATGTACTGTTATCCATTAATGCTTTCCTTTTTCAAAGGTGGATGTAAAATAATAGAACAAGTACTTTATTTAAAACATTCCTTTCTTCAGAAGCTCAAGGCAGCTTACAAAATACATTTAAAAAACACAACATAAAATACATTTAAAACATTAAAACCTACATTTAAGATCACAACTGAGGACTGCTAGGAAATTTAACCTAAATAAAACTGTCTTCAGCTGCCTCCTGTTGATTGAAAGCGAGGGGGCCAAATACGCTTCCCTGGGGAGGTTGTTCCATAATTGTGGGGCTGGCACTGAAAAGGCCCTCTGTCATGTGCCCAACAGGCAAGCTTCTTTGATTGCTGGGGCAGTCAGGAGGGCCTCTCCCTGTGGTCTTAATTCCCGGGCAGGAGCATATGGGAGAAGATGGTCCTTCATATACCCCAGTCCCAAGCCATGTAGGACTTTATTCTGCAACAGGCTACTTAGGTAGAAATTTAGAGGGTCAATTCTTTCAGACTTTGCCATTTAGTATATTACAAGTGGGGGACCTGCAAGGATTAAAAAGTAAACACTGTGCCCACAAGAAGTTGCATTTTGAATGCTTCTGGGTATGTCCCAAGTACTGTGTGAATGTACTATCCACACTGGAACTTCTGTATGGGTGCTGATTGGGGGTTTGGTAGTGGCATGCCAGTTGCCAAATTTACCTTGAAATTTGTGTTTCACAACCCATCTCTTTGACAATTGACACCATAAACAACCATGGTGGACCCTAATGCTTTCTTAACATCATTCTTAAGTGGCATGATCCTCTACAAGCCCTGTCCAGCTCTAACAAGAATAGCTATGGGCCTGGAACATCTCTTCCCCTCTTTAGCATCTAGCTTGATGAAGAGTTCTGCAGAAATAATTAAATATTATTATTATAATAAGATTTAATTTTATTTATTTATTTATTTAACAATAAATTCAATTTATAGCCCGCCCTCCCCACAACGCGGGCTCACTTTTGGAGTCGGCGGGCCCATCCGACGCGTAGATCGCATTGGCGCGGCTCTGGCTCCGTCCCTCAGGCTCCACCCTGACTGTGCCGCTGCGTCTTCGCACCTCCTGGCTCCGCCGCTGGTCCACCGCTCGATGTTACATCTCCTTACTTCTGCTCGCCACCACGACTGCCGCCGCCATTTCATGTCGCTCCGCCGCCGCCACTCGCCAAATTGCCACTGTTGGGGTTCCCACTTTACCTCCCAATGGAGGGGGGTGCTCCCTGCCTTCTAAGGCAGGTACCCATTCATCTACTCGCTAGTTGTTACGGCTTTCGATCCGCTGGGTGGGCGGGAGCTAGGACTAGGGCCGGGTGCTCACCCCGGCCGTGGTGGGTCTCAAACAGCCTTACAGGCTGTTCGCTAGATGTTAAGGCAGGTGTTTTTACTCCCTGTGCCACCGCTCCCTCCCTTACAGGCTGTTCGCTAGATGTTAAGGCAGGTGTTTTTACTCCCTGCGCCACCGCTCCAATAATTCCAAAATTGCATGGCTTCCATTTTTAATTTTTTTTTCCTTTGGACCAGCGTTACTGGCTGAAATCTTTTTCTTTCCTGTGTTGTCTTGGAAATAGCCGTAAGCTGCTATATGCACTGCAAGTTAAAGTGGCTGGCATGTAAAAGTGTCCACTGACAGCACTTTAGAGAGTGGATTGAGTACTGAGTCAGAGGGAATTTACTGAGTTGTCAGCAGTGCCTCACACAGCCAGTGTTCCTTGAAGGGCTCCATGCCAAAGCCAGAGATCCATTCATTTTCTAAAGTCTGATGAGAAAGCAGCTTTAGATATTATGGCTGTAAGTCATACTACAAATATACACACATCTACATGCAAAATATCCCTGTCAACTAAAAATGGATTTGGCTTTAATTGGCATATAGAATTAAGAATGTGTTTTGCTTTTTCTGCTTTGTATTTTTGCCATATTAAATAATCCACAATGTTGACTGTAAGTTAACAAGCCTTTTAAAGAAAAAAAATTGTTCTTGAGGTCTATCCTATTCTTTCACTCTGTATGTTCACTTCTCTTAATTCCATTCACAAACTCTGCTGTTGGAGAAGACAGTCCCCAAAGTGGTGCCATTGTGCTTGAATTAGCTGCTGCACTTAGAAGGAGAAGAATGGTATCATTAAAAAATCACATAAAATAACATTTGGTAATGTTTCATTTATTGATGCTTTAATATTTAGTGATTTTTGTACCATATCTATTGTAAATGATTAATAAAGATAAAAATAATATTCAAGAATAGCACCGGTTACTGTAAATACTTACATAGTAATTAAAACTGGATATGTAATAATATTTGTCAAGAAACTGGTCCCTTTAAGCAGTTTCTTGTGTAATTCAAACAATGGTTCAGACTAAGTCCTAGAAGAGATGGAAGTTTCTTTCTCTGAAAACTTAGGTCAAGCTGCTTCTAGTTTCAAAGACTCAGATAAGGGAGGTATCCAGGTGCCAGTCATACCATTAGGCCCCACAGTTTCAAGGCCACAAGAATCTGGGTGGTGGTACATTCCATCTTGTTAGTGCATGAGCTCGTGGGAGGGAGAAGACATTTGTTTAATTGGACCTGATGCAGCTGGCAAAACCATCTGATTGGTTGAATCACCTGGTTAGCAACATACCTGATTGGCCAAGTTACATCAATTGCTATACATTTGATTGGTTAAGTAGAATCAGGCCAGCGCAGGTCATAGAGCATATAGAGAAGAGCTTCCGTTCTAGTTGTGTCCTGTGTCTGGATTCATTTGACAGTTCTTGGTTCTGGGTGGGTCATACTGACTGGAAACCTTGTTTTGGACTTTGGAACTCTATTGGACTCAGTCTTATGGGTAATATCTGGATCTTGAACCAATGCTTGTAAATGTGCTTAGTATAGGCTTATAATGTTTATCTTCATTGTTCACTGCTCTTTTATTGACTATTCCTGCACAATTTCATAATTAATCACTTATGTTTTATGATGTTCTTGAATTCAAGAGGCTTCAGTCTGAATTCAGTACTTTAGCACTCCTTGGCTACAGCTACCAGATTAATTGTTTTGTGGAACTTGCCTTGTAAGCATTCTACCTTGCAAGGATGACTCTCTTGATCTTAGTTCCCGGAAGCCTAGAGGCTCTGACCCTTGGAGTGTGAGGACAGAGGCTAGTGTTAGTGCTACCCTGGAGTGTGAGGACTCACACTTCAGCCTTTTTGCTTTTGTCTTACTTGAGCTGCCTCTAACAAGGGGCCCTGGCTTTAGAGTCCTTTGACAATATTCTGTTGACATTTTGTTTACTAAACTATTGAAGAAAACAGTTAGCAGAATGTGCAGACAGTGGATCTGCAGGTCAGAAGAGGGACAGAAGGTAAAGGAAAGCAAGAAAAAAACATGAAATTGGGGTCAGATGTTTTTGTTTTAAGCCACCTGGAGCAGGTCTCTGGAGAGGTGGCATATAAATTTTTGAGATAAATGTGAATGTGAATGACACTTGGAGGCCCTCCCAGTGTTTTCAAAAGGGAACTTATAGCAGCTGTGTGGAGCCCTGATTCAGACTAGTGCTGCAATGCAGAGGGAAGGGGGGTTATTTCTTCCTCCCATGTAGTTCTATTGATTGACCTTTCCCCAGCCATTATTAGCCTTGGAAGAGAGAAAAGACAGGCATACTCTCTTTGCTTGGATGATGGTTTGATAGGAGATGGGGAAGACTGAATGGGGGAAGGGTTAAAAGCCTCTTCTCTTCATTTGCTGTGGCTTCCATCCAACTTGGAGCTATGGCTGCAGTGCTAGGTAAAACGTTCTCAGATCCCTCAGCATCTCATCTGCTTGGCCTTAATGTAGAGAAAAGGTAGGTAGAAAAGGTAGATTTTGAAGGGAAATGTAGAGACTGGATGCAAGGGTGCACGGGAGATAAGGAGTGAATTTGGTTGAAGTAGTAATAGTAACTGTGAGAGCTCTTACTGAAGATTGTAAAGATGATGGATGAATTACTAAAAGAATGGTGATAGAGTGACTGAGGACAGAAAGTGGGTGCAGTAGACAAATGGCTAGGCATTTGTGGCTGTGTTCCTTCTTTATTTGTATGGTTTCCTATTTTATTTTTGTGGTAAAATATATGGTCTATAACACATTACATATGCCACTTGTTGCATCCAAAGGAATGTATCTTCTAGTATTTGATTTTTTTCCCTCAGGAACAGATAGGTAGCAGTTTTGATCCTGTTTGCAATGTGAATGATGTACCTTCACCACTTTTTTGGGAAGGGTGTCTGAAGAACTAAGTCAAACTGAGATGACTAGAGATGAACTTCTAGAACTACTAGGCAAACTGAAATAGAAGTCTCCGTGTAGGGCTCTTTTTGTAGCAGGAA
The DNA here is from genome assembly GCF_001447785.1 of Gekko japonicus. Classification (NCBI taxonomy): domain Eukaryota; kingdom Metazoa; phylum Chordata; class Lepidosauria; order Squamata; family Gekkonidae; genus Gekko; species Gekko japonicus. Next base: position 1,017,486 of record NW_015165243.1, on the reverse strand, counting down.
CTCCTTTGCATATTAGGCGACACACCCCTAATGTAGCCAATCCTCCAAGAGCTTACAGTAGCCCCTGTAAGAAGAGCTCTGTTAGCTCTTGGAGGATTGGCTACATTAGGGGTGTGTCGCCTAATATGCAAAGAATTTCCTGCTACAAAAAGAGCCCTCTTGAGCTCAGATCTGAAATTATTCATTTACTAGCTAGTAAATGTACTTCTCACTAACATTGACCTCCATACTAGAGAACTGGAAAGTAGCAAAAATTGCACCATTTTTTAAAAAAGGGGTCTAGAGGGGATCCATGGAATTACAGGCCATCTGTTCCAAGTGAATTAGTAGAAACTGCTATTAGAGAGAGAATAATTTAAATGCATGAATAAACAAAGCCTGCTGAGGGAAAATCAACATGCTTCTGCAAAGAGAAGTCTCCCCTCATCAGCTTTGAGAAGGTTAAGAAACATGTAGATAAGGGGGATCCAGTAGATACTATATACTTGACTTTTCAAAAGGCTTTTGACAAAGTAGTTCACCCAAGACTCCTGAGTAATCTTAGTAGTCATGGGATTAGAGGTTCTCTTGTGGATTAAAAATTGATTAAATTACAGGAAACTAGGAGTAGGAATTCTCATAGTGGGGTCCCACAAGGATCAGGTATTGGGACTGGTACTATTTAATTTGTTCATAAATGATCTGGAATTGGGGGTGAGCATTGTAGTGGCTAAATTTGCAGATGATGTACAGATTATTCAGGATAGTGAAAACCAAGGTGGGTTGTGAAGAATTCTCACAGGATCTCTTTTAATTGGGTAAGTAGGCAACAATGTTGTAAATGAAGTTCAATGTAGGCAAGTGTAAAATGATGTACACAAACCAAATATGCTAACTTTAAACATTCTCTGGTGGGACTGAATCTATACTGGCTGAGAGGAAAGAGTGGTGTAGTGGATAGTTGGTGGTGTAGTGGATAGTTGGTGGTGTAGTGGATAGTTCAATGAAAATGTTGACTCAGTGTGTGGCAGCAGTGTAAAAAAGCAAACTCCATCCTGGAGATTATTAGAAAATGGAGTTAAAATAAAATGTTTAATATTGTAATGCCCTAGTATAGATCCTTGGTGAGGCCTCATCTGTAGTACTGCGTGCAGGTCTGGTCGCTATGTCGCAAAAAGGATATTGCAGAGCTGGGGAAAAGTACAGAAGAGGGAAGCAAAGACAATTAAGGAGTTGGAGCACCTTTCCTGTGAGGACTATGTTTGTGTGTAGTGACTGAGTACAGAGTATGCTTTTAAAGTTTGGAAATTGCTATGGTCTTGGTGGGTAGTCACTTGAAATTTTTTATCTATCTGTGAAGATACTGGTGTGTCTGCAAGCAATAGTGTGTGTAGCAGGGAGGAGAGGATTGTACTTGACCAGATACCATGTGCATGTTGGTTCTGTGCTTTTTCTACATGGGGACAAGGAATTAAAATGTGTGAATTATCAGTGGTTTAGCTTTAGTGTGTTTGCCAACATGTAGGTGCATTTGTTGATAAAATCTACATCCGTCTTCCACTGTGCTGCAAGTGGTACGTGTGCAGCTGGGTATGTTGCACACACTTTTCCTAGCAGGATGTACTGTTGCGTGCTACCAAGACTATGGTTTGTGAATGGCCTGGCCAAATCAATACTGTGGTGAGGGTAGATTCTGTGCAAAGGCATTCTTAAGTAAGAGGTCCCCACAGTGCTCAGAAGGAAACGTATTGGAATTTTCAGTGCTATGAGGGAGCATGATTCGTCACTAGGTGTTCATTAGCCTTCTAGGTTCTTAGACTGTAAGCTGGATCTTTATCTGGTGGGCCTCTTGCCTAGTATACAACTATTGCCCATTTCTCGTAGGCAGTAATGTAGGCTTGTAGATGTGATGCAGATGAGTATTTAGAGTGACACAGAGCTTTTTCTTTTTGCTATAACACACTAATATGTATCCTTTTCTAGAATTTGTTAGCTACTGCATATTGCAGTGAATGTTCTCAAGATATGGTAAATATTGACATTCACCTGGATTCTGTTGTAAGCAGTCTTGAACCTGCTTCAGTGGAGACGGCAGGTTATAAATTTGAATAAATAAATAAAGGAAGAAGAGATTGGATTTATACCCCACCCTTCACTTGGAGTCTCAGAACAACTTACAAACTACTTTCCTTTCCCCTCCTCACAAGAGAAAACCCTGTAAGGTAGGTGGGGCTGAGAGAACTCTTTCAAGAACTGCTCTTTCAGGAACAGCTGACAGAACTATGGCTTGCCCAAGGTCATCCAGCCAGGTGCAAGTGGAGGAGTGGGGAATCAAACCCGGTCCTCTCAGATTAGAGTCTGCGCACTTAACCACTACACCAAACTGGCCATGAAATAGATTTATTTCTAATTTTCCAGATATGCACAAGTAAATGCTGATAGTCACATTTAGGTGAGCATCAGGATTGACTGATGTATTGCTGAGTTTTTGGAAAGGCAAAAAATTTGTCAACACTTGTATGTATATATGTCTGAAGTTTAACATTTAACAAATATGTCTGAAATTTAACAAAAATTAATGAACATATTTATTTATTTATTTCCTGAAAATTGTAGTTTTTAATGAACAGTGGAGATAATCTGGACTTCCCTGACAAGATCCAGACAAGTTGACAACAGAATCATTGTGCTTTAACCATTTCCTTTCATGTATGGCATGAACCATCACCAGTGGTTTCTGTTGGTGGGTGGAGTGGAACGGTACTTAAAATCCAGGTGTTCCATAAATTTGGATTAAATAAATCTGCACAGTAGCTTCCTCCTTGAACTTTTCCAGGTATTGAAAGGATATATTTAGTTTCAAAAGGGCAGTGCTTTTTTCAGCTGTATGTTCAGCCCCCAATTTAAATATGATGAATTCAAGACCGAGATAGAATACATTGGACTAGGTCCAACCATGGTCTTTCCCAACCTGTTCTGTTTTAGCTGAATCCTCTCCACATGCAAAGCTGCTCCTAAGGATAATGACCTCAGCATGTGATATAGTAGAGGGCAGGCCCGTAGCTAGCATGGGGCCCACGGGGCCTGGCCCCCTTGTGTTTCTTCTGGGCCCCCTCCCTCCGGGGCTGCCCCCAAAGTGCTCCAACTTACCACCTGCACTGTACTTCCATTTAATTAGCTGGCGGGCCCCCCCAAGGCCCCCTCCCAAAGAATTCCCTAGCTACGGGGCTGGTAGAGGGGGAGGTCTGCAGGTGGACTGGAAGTCTGCAGAAATCACGAACCCTTCCCAGCATAAGCACCAGTGCCTTCTGCCTATGTAAAGGCTGCTTTGAATCTAACCCATTAACACCAAGGAGTATTTGCAAACAAACCAACAAACCAACAACAACCGCCCCCCAGCATACCTAGCAAATTGTAAACTGCTTGTGTCTATCTTTTTCTGTTATCTCCAAACTTTATTTTTTTTTCTTTTTGTGAAACTGTAAAGATGACTTAATACTTATATAAAGCATTATGCACAAACGTATGTGTGTGTTTTAGAATTTTTTTTAGTAAAGGACAAAGGTCTTTCAAGTGTGTTGCGCTTTCAAATCTTGCTGATTCTAAATGTGCCAGTGTCTTGATTTCTAAGGATCAGTACAGATGTAAATACTCCATCCTCATCATGGTTAAGGAAATAGAAGTGGGCTGTGGGATCATACATTCTCCCCCCCCCCTCTTGCGTGCAAATTACCGCACCCACACAAGTTGAGGGATGTATCGAGGCTAACAATAAGCAAGGTTAAATGCTCCCTAGGTTTACAGAAAATTAGGATTTGCAGCCAGCTTTAACCATGGTAAAATTAATTGTCAATACTCATGCTTGGGAACTGAATGACTGATTTGAGGTTGGGGAGGAATTGGCCACCAAGTCCAATTGGGCATAGTTTTGCTTTCCTATTTAGCATTCCATTTGGATAATTCTATTTGGATCTCTTATTTGAGTTAAATTGAATTATTTGCACTGCAAGTACCTTTTATGTAACATTTTCTCTCTACTTGTGGATCATTGTGGTCTGCATTTGTGGTGGACTGTGCTTTGAAAGCTCATAAGTGCTGTGTAAACATGTTACAGACTGTGAAGGGTTAATGGCTTACAGAGCCAGAGTGCTTTGAGTGACAGGCTGTTCAAACCAGTGTCATTGGATAGAGTCAGTTGAGAAGAAAGAGATGGGAACTGGCTGCTGAAGACAATTCAGTTTAACGCTGAATAGAGGAGTGGGAAAGTGGCAAGGAGGAATGGGAGGATTGCTGGAGACCCCTATTCGGGCCAGAAAAAGGGACAGAGCTTCTAGTTTAGAGAAGAAATTCCTTGCCCAATTGATAGCTCTAAAGAGTGGGTGATCCCTGGTTTGTTTAGAGAAGGAATTTGGGTACTTGGTATCCCTGCGTTCTGAAACTTGAGGACTCAGTTAAACTTAAGAATGTATACTGGAGTGTTTAGCAGACACTGAAAATAAAGCCTCTTATCTCAAAGATTCTTCGTGAAAAGTTTAAAACTCTGATTTGCTGGGAACATATTAACTGGAGTTTGAAATTACTAAATTAACTCAGAGTTTTTACTAATTCACCTCAGACATTTTACCCTTGATTTCACCTGCCCTTTCCCCCTCTACGTTGAATAAAATATTTTGTTTATTTTTGAACTTTCAAGCCTCTTGTGTGCCATTTTCAGATGTATAAGTTAAGGAAGTGATCTTGTCTCTTCCCTCAAGTCCCTGAGCTGAGCTAGCATCACAATATAATAATGTGACAGGGTGGGACAGCCATAGTCCTTCAGATAAGAAGAAAATAGATAAAGAGGATGCTCAGTCAGGAAGGGAAAGAAAAAACAGAGGGAAAATCCTGCATGTAAGGGATGGAAGAAGGTGAGATTGCCATAGCATTACATTATGTTATGGTCAAGACTGTGCATCTGTGGGAGATGAATTTATGACTGTGATTAGATGACCTTTCATCTTCCAGGTCTGATTCTATGGATTGTATTTTATGGAAGGGATAGCCTTAGTAAGTAGCAGCTAAACAGCAGAGTGTATACTGTCTTCTATGATGACTGGTAGTTAGGGTTGCCAGGTTTCTTCATTGCTCCGGTGGGGGGATTTGGGGAAGTTCCAGGGCATCCCTGATGTGATGACATCACTCAGAAGTGATGTCACCATGCCGGGGACACTGGTTTAAGGGCAAAACTTTATGGTAAACCTGGCTTAAAACCATAGTTTTGCCCTTAACCCAGAGTGTCCCCAAGCAATGTCCCCAGCATGACATCATCATGTTGGGGAAGTCACGTGGGGATGTGGCTGTTTGGGGGTGGGGTTTCCCCCACTGACCAGTGGGCCAACAGTGAGGAAAAGCTCAGAAAACTGGGGAAACCCCTGCCGTGATGTCGGGACTGGCAAGCCTACTGGTAGTCTTTTGTTCAGGTCCTAGGATATTTTTTGCTCACATCCCCTCTGGTCTCTTCCCATGCACCAGTTTGTTTATTTTCCCTGTACTTGTGCTTTCTAGCATGTACAAATGTCTGCAATCCTTTAACAGGCATTCTAACCATATGTTTGACAATACTAAATTTCTGACATGGTTAAAATATCAAAACCAACAGCTTTGTTTATGGAAGAAAGTTAATAAAATGTTAACATTGTAAAAGCATTGCATATCAATAACCTTCAATGCTATGAAAACCTTTTAAAAAATCAGAGTTCCAGGGGATGGGGAGAAAGCAGTACATCCATACTCTTGTATACATGAAGGATTACATGTGTTTTCCAATAAACTTGTGTAGGTTAGGGGCAAAGCTTGCCGCCATAATGTAACATTCTGTGCTCTGTTCGCTCTCCCTGGAATGTTGGGGAAAAGGGGCTAATGTCAAGATTAAACTAGCATTTTATGCTAAGTTTAAACAATAAAATAAAACCCAATCTAAATTAATATCTAGTGTTTAAAAGCCATAGATAACATAATGAAGATTTTTCTCAGTAAAGTTCAAATGATGAGGTAAGGCAGAAATTTTAAAAAAAGTGAGTCCTAATTTAGAACCACCACCAGGAAGTGCTTTTTCCTAAAATAGACTATTCTGTTTGTTAAGATATTTAGGGCAGATGTTACAGTTAAAACCAACAAAAACAAAAAACAGGACTGCTTCTGTTTTCACTCTGTTGTCTTTGTTTACCAGTATTGGTAAGAGTACCAGTATTGTATTTATGTACGTTTGTCCAAAATCTGGAGTATTTCATTTACAGTTCATATTAAAAATCCATAAAAGATAAATTGAAATATCATAATGAAATAAGAAATATTGCAACCGTATCTGTTACTTCTAATGGAAATTAGCTAAAGGAAAGGCAATAAAAATTTAAGCGGAAAATAATAATTTTGCCCTGTAGAAAATACAACCAAAGGCTTCATTCACGTCACAACAAACTGTAATTAAACTGAAATCGGACACAAACACAGCTTGTTGCCATGCTTCCTTACTCCCTTTGATCCTCCTCCTTGTTTATGAAGCATTATTGAAACTTCCTGTTTTGATTAAGTTCCAGTTTGCTATGATGTCCAAATGAAGTATCTTGACAAATTAGAGTTTATTTCCCCCACACAAACCAGGATTCTAAATCTTAGTTAAATCTTACTTAAATCCCCTAAATCCCATACTTGTGGTGAGTACACGTATTCCAGTTTGCTGAGGTGCTTGTATTCAGACTTCTTGGCAAACTGGAGCCCAGTCAAACCAGGAATTCAATAAAGCTCTATGCAAGAAAGGAGCAGGTATGTGAGAGGAAATGTATGAGTATGACACAGTTGGTGCTCATGCCTGATCACAATTTAATTACAACATGTGGTGGGGAAGGGGCCATGGTTCAGTTGCAGAACATCTGCTTTGCATACAGAAAGTACCAGATTAAAACCCAGGCATCTCCAGATAAAAAAGAATCAAGTAGTAGGTGAGAAAGAGGTTTGCTCGAGAACCTGGAGAGCTATTGGCATTCAGAGTGACCTTGATACTGACCTTGATAGACAAAAGGCCTGACTTCAGTATAAAGCAGCTACATGCATTAGAATGGAGCATGAAAGATTAGCTGAAATTGACCCGAAATGTTCGAATAAGTGTTGGAAATGTGAAAATAAGGTTGGCTCATTTTACCACATGTGGTGGCATTGTGAAAGATCTAAGAAATATTGGGTAATGGTACACGAAATCTTGCAAAAGGTACTAGGGACAGTAGTACCATTTACACCAGAGACTTTGTTGTTGAATATTCTACCTGATAATTCTAACAAGGATGATCGCTATTTCATTGTTTTATAACTACGGCTGTAAGAATTCTCTATGCAAAATATTGGAGATTACCAGAGATACCAACAAAACGAGAACTAGTAAATAAAATCTTGGAGGCTGCGGAATTTGATAAATTGACTTTATTGATAAAAGGCGCAACAGATTCGACATTCCAGAATACTTGGTCACGATTCTATAATTGGTATGATAAACATATGTAGGCAAGCTTGCAAGAGACAGACTAAGAGTTTACTAAATGAAATATATACCTGTTAGGATGACAGAGACAGAAAAGTTGCTTACACAGTTCATGAGAAATTGTTATTAAGGTGGAATAGGCATCAGTATAAATATTGGTAAAATTGAAAATAACCTCCATATATCTGTTTGTACGTTAGTATGTATGTATATGTACGTATGTATGTAATGATTGTTTGTGTATGTTATGTGGAAAATGTAATAAAACTGCCCCTTTGGGGGCAGTTAAAAAAGAAAAGAATGGAGCATGAATCTGATGGCACCATTTTTAAACTTGGAGAAAAGGTTTCTTGGTCAACTGGGGAAATTCAGTTTTCTGAGTAGCCAAATGACAGGTTTATTGCCCAATATAGTTAGTGGATAATTCTGACACTTGCAGAGCCCTTGTGCTAGGATATCATTTTCCTCTTTATCATAATCTATCAAGAATTAAATGCCATGTGTCACAGTAGCATCTGATCATTTAAAGTTGTCTCATCCCCTAAGTGTGATGGAATGGAGCTCAGTCCCTAATGATCCAGCCAGAGTTGAGATATCTTCAGGAACTGGGTAAACTAAGAAGTTTACTGTATTTACCAGTATGAAAGATTTCTAAACCAGTCTTTCTCCCCTAGAACTGGGACTTAAGTGTTTGTATCAAAATAGCATTATACATAATCAGAGAATAACAAAAATAGGGCTAAGAATAACATCTAAAACAGCAACATAAAGCTTTCCTGGATGAAGCTAATTCTTTAGATCCTTTCCAATCTGGTTTTAGGCCTGGTTATGAAACTAAAACAATTTTAGTTGCCATAATGATGACCTGCACCAGGTGATGGACAAAGGGAATGTGACTCTGCTGATTCTCCTGGACCTCTTAACGACTATCAGTACCATCGATAATTATTCTTCAGGACTGCTTTTCTGGGCTGGGATTGAGAGGCACCATTTTGCAGTGATTCCAGTTTTACCAGAAAAGTACATTTCAGAAATTGTTGCTGGGGAGCTGCTGTACAGCCCCTTGGCCTGTGGAGTCCTGCAAGGTTCCATCTTGCCCCTGTGCTCTTTAACATCTACATGAAACCACTGAATGAAGTCATCCAGAGATTTGGGCTGGGTTGTCACCAATACGCAGGCAACAGTTGGCTCTCTCTTGCACTGCCATCTCCTGGGGAGGCCGTAGAAACCCTGAACCAGTACCTGGAGGCAGTTTTGGAGTGGATGCAGGCCAATAATGTGAAGCTTAATCCCTAAAAGATGGAAGTGCTACTGATGAGTGGACACTCTGATCCGGGATTTAAGATGTCACCTGTTTTGGGTTGGGTTGTTCTCCCTCCCCTTGAATGAACAGGTCTATAGTCTGGGGGTGTTCTTGGCCCCATAGAATATAATGGAAGGATCGTGCCACTGCTGCGGCGTGACTCTAGAAAAAAGGAGCACAGGGGCGGGGCTTGCCGCCACCGCCACTTGTACCCGCTCCTGGGCTGCCGGAGAGGTGCTCCGGCACACTCCAGCCCCAACCGACCCCTGGTTTTCCTCTATTACTTTGCATTATTCATTCAGGAAGGCCTCCTTATCTCTCCTTGTGGTTCTTTGGAAATCTGCATTCAGTTGGGTAAATGTTTCCTTTTCCCCTTTGCCTTTTGCTTTCCTTCTTTTCGCTGCTATTTGTAAAGCCTCATCAGACCGCCACTTTGCTTTCTTGCATTTCTTTTTCTTTGGGTTGATGCTGATTACTGCCTCTTGTACAATGTCATGAACCTCCATCCATAGTTCTTCAGGCATTTTGTCTATCAAATCTAGTCCCTTAAACCTGTTCTTCACCTCCACTGTATATACATAAGGGATGTGATGTAGGTCAAACCTGAATGGCCTAGCAGTTTCCCCAATTTTCTTCAGTTTAAGCCTGAATTTTGCAGTGAGTAGCTCATGATGTGAGCTACAGTCAGCTCCAGGTCTTGTTTTTACTGACTGTATGGAGCTTCTCCATCTTTGACTGCAAAGGATATAATCAATCTAATTTCGATGTTGTCCACCTGGTGATGTTCATGTGTGGAGTCACCTCTTAGGTTGTTGGAAGAGGGTATTTGCTATGATCAGCGTGTTCTCTTGACAAAACTCTGTTCACCTTCGCCCAGCTTCATTTTGTTCTCCAAGGCCAAACTTGTCCGTTATTCCGGTTACCTTTTGACTTCCTACTTTAGCATTCCAGTCCCCTATGATGATGAGGACATCTTTTTTTGGTGTTAGTTCTAGGAGGTGTTGTAGATCTTCATAGAACTGGTCCACTTCAGCCTCTTCTGTGTCAGTGGTTGGAGCACAGACTTGGATTACTGTGATGTTGAATGGTTTGCCTTGGAGTCAGACTGAAATCATTCTGTCATTTTTGAGATGTTCAGTCTTGCCATCTCATTTTTGACCACATCCAGTTTACCTTGATTCATAGATCTTACATTCCAGGTTCCTATGCTTCTTTGTTCTTTGTAGCATTGGACTTTCCTTTCACCATCAGACACATCCACAGCTGAGCATCCTTTCGCTTTTGGCCCAGCCGCTTCACTCTTTCTGGGGTTACTTGTACTTATCCTCTGCTCTTCCCCAGTAGCATATTGGACACCTTCCGACCTGACGGGCTAATCTTCCGGCGTCATATATTTTAGCCTTTTGTCCACAGGGTTTTCTTGGCAAAGATACTGGAGTGGGTTGCCATTTCCTTCTCCAATGGATTGCATTTTGTCTGAGTTCTCCTCTGTGACCTGTTTGTCCTGAGTGTCTGTCCACAGTATAGCCTGCAGCCTCATCGAACCATGCAAGCCCTCTCACCGCGACAAGGCAGCAATCCATTAAGGGGGAAAAAAAGTTGCCAGTACTCATATATAAGACTGACAATTCCACCCTGCTTCTACAAATCCTCTGTAGTCTGTTCCTGAAAGTCTGTTTTCTCTTTCTCTGGCTGAGTGGGGTGGGCTGGTGCATGAATATCGGGACTTGAGAGAGCCTCAAGAAAGGTGCTGGTACTCAGTGCCAGTGAGTACTGTCACAAAAAAGCTCTGCCTGTATTTGCGAATATGTAGAGAACTGACGTCTCCAAGAAGATGGCAGAAGACCAGCACAGGTCATTTAAAAAGGAAGAAGAAAGACAGGAAATGTAATTGTAGAAGTTATTAGAGCAAATCAGAAGAAATGGCAATTTTGCATTTAGTTGAGTGTGTTTATAGGATTAATGCACGTAACTGTCAGATGAATGTTCTCCATAACTTAAGCATCTAGTAATCAATGGAAATATGTTAAACACAATCAATGGTATTCCAGTAGGCAGACTTCAGCAAGGCCTTGAGTTAGGGCCTTACCAAATTTGATCTGGGAGTTCCATGGTTGGCTCTCCCAATAATTTTTAAAAACAGCTTTTTATGACACCAGGCATTTGACCACATGTAACTTCTTGTTATAACATCAGACACTCCCTGGGATCTTTCCCATCAACTATGTTTGTACTGACTCCTGTCATGAAAATATTGGGTTGATTCACTGTTACATAGGAATTTAGGTATAGCACCTCAGATTTTATGTGGTTTTAAATTGCTTTAGAAATTTATGTAAGCCACACCTGCCTTGGTGGGGAGGGTGGGGTATAAATCCAATAAATAAATAAATACATAAATTACCCCACTGGCTAAAAAGTAAGGTGTAATGTCAAAGAGGTAAGAATAAATACAACAAAGGAAAGCACAACTAGAAGAATAATAAAACAAGCAGTGGTCACCTAAGCAAAAGCAGAAATGGTACCAAAATCAAGCATTAAAAACTTTGTAGAGTAATATTTGAATCTAGCATTTGAAAAGTATATAATGGTGGTGGTTGTGGAAAGTGCCATCAAGTCATGGCTGACTTATGGTGACCTTGTGGGGTTTTCAAGGCAACAGACATTCAGAGGTGGTTTGTCATTGGTTGCCTCTGCGTCACAACCCTGGTATTCATTGGAGGTCTCCCAACCAAATACTTGCCAGGGCCAACCCCAGTTAGCTTCCAAGATCTGATGAGATTGGTTTAACTGGGCTATCTCAAATCTTTATGTGGAGGGCGGTCTCTTAATGGGGGTGTGGGGAGAGGGACAGCTAGGGTTACCAACCTCCAGGTGGCACTGGGAGATCCCACTGTTACAACCAAGATCAGTTCCCCTTGGCAAATCCTGCCCTCCCCAGGCTCCACCCCCAAAATCTCCAGGTGTATCCTAACCCACCGCTGGCAACCCCTAGGGACAGCCACTGCTGAAAATGCTGCTGTGGCATCTGCTGGCTTAATTTTTGAATGTAGAGGCACCCAGAGAAGGGCCTCTGAGGCAGATCAGTGACTGAGCATGTTCATAGGGGATAACTGGTTCTGAATGTTCAGGTTTTCAAATGGCAACTGTAGTTACCACATAGCTGCGGTGGCTCAAGTGGTTAAGACGCTGAACTGCAGGCTGTGGAAGGTCAGTAGTTCAGCGGTTCAAGACCCAGGTGCTGCAAGACAGGGTGAGCTCCTGTCTCTAGTTCCAGCTCCTGCCAACCTAGCAGTTCAAAAGCAAGAAATTGCAAGTAGATAAATAGGGACCACTTCGGTGGGAAGGTAACAGCGTTCCGTGCACCTTGGTGTTTAGTCATGCCGGCCACATGACCACGGAAATGTCTTCGGACAGCGCTGGCTCTTCGGCTTTGAAACGGTGATGAGCACCGCAACCCTAGAGTCGGATTCGACTGGTTTTCGAGCAAGGGAACCTTTACCTTTACCTATGGACCCTTAATTCTACTTTTTTTTCTGCAGCAGTTAAGAAGGGCAAAGCAAAACTATAAATAATTAAATGTTGCTTTCTCCATCGCACTTATGTACTTGCCGACTTGTTCTTTCTAGGCAAAATACTTTCTATATTTAGGCATTCTTTCTCTGTTTCTTTTTGAGAATAGAGTTAACTTTTTCTCCAAAGTTCCAGAAATATATTGATCACTCTGCCCAACACTCTGTTTATATATCATGCTGTCACTTTTACACATTTTATCCTTACTTTAAATTAGAAGCTCAGAGACAACAGAAGTAAGTATAGCGTACAGAATCATTATCTAAATAAGATAAAACCCTAAATAAGAAGAAACTGCGCTTTCATGTTTTGGCTCTGCAAAATCATCTTTTACTAATGGTTAACTGTATTTTAATTTTCAGATCTTCTGTCTGGAGAAGTCATTTTAAGGAGTTTGGAAGTCTTCTGGAAGAATGCTGTGAAACTGTTTGCCAACGGTAACACTTGGAACTAGAGGTTAAATATCCCACTTAAGTGTGATTAATTTCTTATTAAGTAGTACCTCACATTAGAATAAAAATGTATGGAAGTGCAAGAACAATCAGTAATTTGGAAGGCAGTCCTGCCAGATCTCCTCGCTTGCCAAGATCTCCTCGTCTGGGCCACAGGCGAACAAGTAGTGGGGGAGGTGGGGGGACAGGTAAGACCTTATCGATGGAGAACATCCAGTCACTTAATGCTGCCTATGCAACATCTGGACCAATGTACCTGAGTGATCATGAAGGTGTGGCATCAACTACTTTCCCAAAGGGCACAATGACTCTTGGAAGGGCTACAAATCGAGCTGTGTATGGTGGTAGAGTTACAGCCATGGGGAGCAGTCCTAATATTGCTTCTGCTGGTCTTTCCCATTCGGATCTCCTTTCTTATACTGATCAGCATGGGGGGTTGACAACATCTTCACATCATCACCATCATCAGATCCCTTCTATGCTGAGACAGATAAGGGACAGCGCCATGCTTGATCTACAAGCTCAGCTTAAGGAGCTGCAGAGAGAGAATGATCTTCTAAGGAAGGAACTGGACATCAAGGACAGCAAGCTTGGCTCTTCCATGAACAGCATCAAGACCTTCTGGAGTCCTGAGCTCAAAAAGGAAAGAGTCTTGCGGAAAGAAGAAGCAGCGAGAATGTCTGTTTTGAAAGAGCAGATGCGAGTTTCTCATGAGGAGAACCAGGTAAGCAATTGTAAATAAAGAAATGCTACCTAAGAAGCACAGATTATTGCTTTACTTTATATATAGTGATGGCCAACTAGTAATATGTTTTTGACTTTGTAACAGAATGATTTTTTGTCAGTATTGGTGGTCCTTGTCTGCTATACAGGAAGGAAGAGCTGAAATAAGCTGCAAGTAACTCCTTCATATAACAGTCTTCTGCATTAATATTGCAGACAATAGTCGCTGATCAATTCCCTTTTTACTTTTTAAGAGATTTTTTGCAACAGTAATTTAAATATACTCAGCAAACACTGTGGCCAGCTGTGGAAAGAATTATTTGGGAAGTTTATGGTAGTATGGTAGTACCTGTCTTCCTTAAAGATGCCTGTTTGAGAATAGCGACTACTAACTTCCTCATGATTTATAGGCATACAGATAACTGTAATTGAAGTCATATATACATGTACAGGTTCAAGCCATATGGATTAGTCAGTAGGGAGGGTTCAGATTACAAATTCCAAATCTGTACCAGGGTCCATGTAATTCTGGATGATTCCCATCTCTCTATGTGCACTGCTTATGTTTAAACCATCTGTCAGGGGATGAAAATATACTCTTCGCCTTTGGACATTCTCACTTTAGACTTATCCTAGAGAAGATAAACAGTTGTGTTTGCCGATGTTTCCTGGGATTGCAGTTACATTAATCTAGTTTTCTTACTGCATATGATATAGCTCTTCTTTTGCCAACTATATGATTACATTAGTAATTACATTGCTGTTCCATCACCAAGAAACCTACTGATAGGAAGCCTGTGGTGGTAGAGCAAGACCAACGTATTTCTACTATTAGTCTTCAAATTGCCCCAACTCTTTAATCTGTTCATTTATTGTTCTATGTAAGGTACTGTTAGTCTGATGCATTTCTGTCAGTAAAAGAGTACTCTGCATTTCAACTAGGTTTTCTTTTCTTATGATGGCTTCTGGTCTAAGGCGTTAGGATGACAATCATCTAAGAATTCATTAAACTCAAAAGGGATAAGAAAATGAAGACTGGGGAAACCATCTGGACTGCTACTGGAAAATTCAGATGATAGCATGTAGTAGTTCTGTTAACAGCAGAAGAGGAAGTGGAACTACTATCTCACTTGAAACACTGGATAACTTTACACTGGTAGTTGCTCTGTGAAATTCCCTGTACACAAATGCACTTTGGCTTGCTCATGTTTGCATGGGGAAAATGGCATGTGAAAATGAAGTAAGTGCATACTCAGTTATGGATGATTGTTGAGATTTTCAATATCATGGCAGCTCCAGAAAGGACAATCATATGTAACTGGGGTACATATCTACTTCTATATCTGCTTCACATGTTACTTCCTTAATTTGTATTGATGTATTTGTTTTCATCATTTCAAACTCACCTTTATCTAACAAGATTCCAATTTTCATTAACAATGACTGATCAGTAGAGCAGCTTCAGTGAATCATGTCAGGAGAGATGGTCCAATAGGTATATAGTCCTAAGCCACGAAGGGATTTATATAAAATAACTAAAACTGGGTTGAGTTGAACCTAGAACCATCTGAAGTGTTTGTTGCACCATTCTTATATATTGCATTAGAGTCCCAACAACCACCAGCTGATGAATTCTACTCCAGTTAATGTTCATGTGAATTCAAGCAAGTAAGAATCCAATGAAATAGGTATATAGGTAACGGAATGTCACCACTATATCTATGAATTGGCCCAAGGGTGTCATAGTAACATTTCTATTCTACTTTATATTAATCAGGCCTGTACTAATGTAGAACAGAATGGAACTATTACTACGGCACCTTGGATTCAAATATAGTGTCCATTTCTGGGTGCCACACTGTGAGAACAATGTGGATAAATTGAAATAGGTATAGAGGAGGGCAATGAAAATGGTTAGCCATTTTGTTCCACAGCTGACAGTTCCTTTAGTTTGTTGGTTACTTGTTCTCCTCTATTAATAATTTGCATATGAGCTGCGGTGGCTCGGCCACATGACCACGGAAACGTCTTCGGACAGCGCTGGCTCTTCGGCTTTGAAACGGAGATGAGCACCGCAACCCTAGAGTCGGATTCGACTGGCTTTCGAGCAAGGGAACCTTTACCTTTTAACATATATATATGGGTTTGGGGAATTTTCTGTTTACAAAGGGAGGATGCCGCTAACCCCAGCCTCCTGTCATTCATCAGCTCATACCAGGGTTGATCAGGCCCTGCACAGTTGGTGAGGTAATGCAACCTTATTTCTTCTTCTGCAGAACAGATAGATTGCTACACAGGCCTTAGAGGCTAACAAGATTTATTGATTACAAAGAACAGTGAACAGACCAAGACATGACAGAGAGCAGCAATCTCATTCTAGACACAGCCATCTTTGCCCTGAGGACACCTCCCCCCCCAAAGAGCCCACTCACCCTCTTGAGATTTTACTTCAGGATTCCATTCACATAAACAGAAATCTCACCTATACGTTGACTGACTTGGGGGGTGGAAATCAAGCAGCAGAGTGCTTCTGCCCACGCTTGGGCTGTGAGCCAGATTAAATACCCATGATTTTAGTTTTCCACCCCTCGTTGGCCATTGATCAGTGTTGTTCAGGAGATGGCAGTTCTACCCCTTTAGGCATTCTTGAGAAGTGGTCTTTTCCTGGAGTGCCTCCCTGACATCTACCATATCTCAACCTTAGAGGCTAAGCTGCCCTGTCTCTGCTACATCCTTCCCCTGATACTGCCTGGTGCCAGGAGAAGGGACCTATCAAAAATATGTATGGATATGTGTACTCCCTATGTTCCCTTTTACCTAAACATGCCTACATCGTAGATAAGAAATGCATGTAGCTAGGGAATTGTGTCTGTTAACACTGAAGCAAGCATATAACACAGAGAGAATACAGGAAGAGTAAGCCAAATGATCAAATGATGGTTGTACTTTGGTTCAGTACTCTGTCTCAGTTCAGAAATCCCAAGCTGGGGTTGTTGCTAACATGTGGGAATTCACAAATTAATGTAAAACAAAATTTAATGTAACCATCACTGTATCAAGATTCTTTTTGTGTGGCATATTTCTACTTCTATACAGTTTAAAGCATTGTCTCTTTCCCCAGACTTATTTTTATACTACCATGTTTTCCCGAAAATAAGACAGTGTCTTATATTAATTTTTGCTCCCAAAGATGCACTAGGTCTTATTTTCAGGGGATGTCTTATTAAGAAGAATACGGTACACTCCGTCAGGGCAGAGCGAGCAGCAGGTGGCAGCTTGTCCTGGTGGCAGCACGGGCGCTCTGATTAAAAGAGACCTCGCACTTCCTGTCTGCTCCGGGGGGGGGGCCCTTATTATCGAGGAGGTCTTATTTTCGGGGGATGCCTTATATTTCAGCGAGAGGCAAAACTGTAAGTAGGTCTTATTTTCGGGGATGTCTTACTTTTGGGAAAACACGGTAGTTCTCCAACCTAGCAGGTAAATTATGTTCTCTTTCTTTATTTGTAAAAGCTTTAAGTAGTTTGACCAGATAGGAGGAAGTATGGAATTCTGGTAAAGATGTGAACAGTCCTGAGGCAAGACAAAAGAAGAACAAATGTTTGGAGCAACTCAGTTCAATGACCTGTGAAATCTAAAGTTTGTTTGGAGCAAAGACTAGCTCTTGAGGGTGAATGTACTGTATCATTTTAGAACTTTAAGCCAGATCACAAATATTCAGAATTTTAATCTTAGTGACACAAGAAGATGATCTCTGATTCAGTACCATGTTTTTCTCAGCGGAAGGGTGGGGTGGGTGGCCTTGCTGCTGGTGGTGATAGGTTACTGTCTGATCAACTAAGCTTTCTGCCCTCACCATCCCCTTTGAACTCTTGAATCCAGCCTTCCTCCAAGGAGCTCAGGGGGACATACAGGACTTTTCCTTCATTTTATCCTCACAGTGAGCTGTCATAGTGAGTTTCTTGACAAGCAGGGTTTTAAGCCTGGATCTCTGCAGTCCTGCTCTAACAACCATGACACATTACTGGCTGAAGGAGGGAGATAACATTTTGAAATCAGAAACAAATGGGAAAAGGTTCAGAAAAGAGTAATGCATTGTTTTTGGGATAGTGGGTGATGAGTTAGGGGATAACCATGCTGGTATAACACTTCTGTTTTTAAAGGACTCTACATGTCTTTCTATGCTCGATTCTACAGTAGGAGAGTTTTTAAAAAAATGAAAAATAAGAGAGAAAAGCGCAAACTGGTACAGTCCCAGATGGAAAAGGAATAGCACCACTATTCACCAGTGATGCCATTGGCTATCAAATTATGACACCTGTGCGATGCCATTCCACATAGCACTCACTATTGTAGCTAGTGCATTGGTGTGCACTCTTTCTGTGTAGTAGTGTTTTCCCCAGAAACAAATAATCAACATTACAGATTCCTGTAGGATAGCTGTTAGTCTGTTGCAGCAAAGACAAAAAGGGAGTCTTGTGGCACTAATCTCTTTAAGGTTCCACAAATCTGAAATTCCCAGAATAGATGTGTTAACCCGTATCCCAGCATAAGTTCAGGTAAAGAGTATAACTCTCCCAAGATAGCTGAGTGTAAATTTATTGCGCACAAAAAAATGCTTGCCTGTAAAGTCCTGCAGTCTCCATTTTTACCATGGATCATGCCTTCTCATGGTATTGCTTCTGAATTGCTGAGTGTTCAAACAGAATTTTAAAACTGAGAGTGCTAAATACATTCAAGCACTGTTAATATTTAGTGCTTATTATCATGTTTTTGTTTTTGTAGCTGTTTAATCCTTATGCTGCTATTCAGTGCTTGTAATGGTATATATACATATAGTTGAACAATTTGGGAAAGTTTACTAGCATCCATCCCTGCTTATACAATTTTGATTTAAATCAGTGTTTCAAAACAGAAAGATTAACCCCTCACTTCAGCTCTCCCAGTCTACAGCCATTTGAAATTACTTCTGAATATAGGTCTTAACTAAGAGGAGAATTTCACTCTTTTCAGATGATTTCTCGGATATGTAAAAGCCTGCGATCACTGCCTTCATTACACCCTTGTTTGACCAAGAAATTGTGCAAAGGGTAGAACAATGAAATGAGGACGGGATGTTCTGCAGAGAAGAGAAAGCCTGGCTCTTACTAACTCCATTCCATTCTGTGGGCCAAAAATAAACAAGAGAAAATGGGCAATTGAGGAAAGGCTGGCTCCCCCATTCTCCGAATGAGATCCCTACCCCCATTGTTGTTGCTTGAAGCATACTGTTCCCTGCATATGTAAATAGTTGTGATTTTTTTGGTGGAGGGAAAAGTAAAGGATGTACTAAGGGTGGTGTTCAAGTTACAGCAAACCATTTTCCTATCCTTGGGATTGGTTAGGAGATACATTGTGCTCCCCCAGGAATTCCTGCAATATTGTATAAATAATGATGGTCATTTGGCTAGTTTTAATTTGGGGGGAGGTAATTTTTCATATTTAAAGAAGTGTGCATTCTGGCATGAAGATTTTTCACTTACGAACTGATTAGTTTAAATCAGGTTGAGGTGTATACATTCTGGCATGAAGATTTTTCACTTACGAACTGATTAGTTTAAATCAGGTTGAGGTGTATACATTTGTTCTAAATACTGCTACTTTAACTTCTGTCATCGGTGCAACAAACATGAAATTGAGCAAACCAGAGGACGGCGGAAGACAGGAGGGCCTGGCGGGATCTGGTCCATGGGGTCGTGAAGAGTCGGACTCGACTGTGCGACTGAACAACAACAAAAAATTACCTGTAAGATAAAAATCATGACCAGTAAGGGCTTTATATCATACTAAATAAGGATTATTTGTCAAATGTATCAGAAAAGGTATTCTCTACATAGCTTTGTTACCCAGTTGGTTGAAAAAAAAATTCCAGGCCTTTCAGAAAAAGCTAAACTTGAGTTTCTTCTATCTGATAGAAATCCCAGGATTACTTACCAAGGGGCCAGTTTTTGTATGGTGATACTCAGGTTATGGAAATTTTATGGTAGTTGTATATTAGGTAGTTATGGTAGACATTAGATTAAATTTTAAACCGCTTTTTAATGTTTTTTGATGTATTTTTAAATTTTGTAAACGTATACTTCTTTTCTGCGGTCTAAGGACCGCAACAATAAACTGAACCTGAACCCTGTTCCATGTTGCCAGGGGTTTCAGAGAAGAAGCAGTCAGCTTTGCTTGAAATTCAGACCTAAAGTTTTGATTTCAACTGCACCTTCATTTTAAGTAATGTGGGCTCTTTGTAAATTACCCTTTGTTCAAGACATCTGTTACATCATACCTTTGGGGCAATGGTGCTTCCTCTTTACTCACAGCAGTATGAATATGTATAATGACAATGTTTGCTAGTATTTTAGATTGTGTTAAATATTCAGAAGTCTAATGAAAAAGAAACTGTTAATGTTTATAAATCCCCCATTCTAAGGTCTAATTTATAGATTATATGGATATTTCCAACTCTGTTACCACTCAGATTTTGTGGTTCTGATTTGGGAGGGTGAATTGAGTTTTCCTGCAGGATTAAAAAAGGTACTAAGAGGTTTCCACTGTAAAAGACAGAGTTGCCACTTTAGGGCCTGCTAAGCTTCACTGGAACATAAGAACATAAGAGAAGCCAACGTTGGATCAGGCCAATGGCTCATCCAGTCCAACACTTTGTCACACAGTGGCCAAAAATACCAGGTACCATCAGGCGGTCCACCAGTGGGGCCAGGACACTAAAAGCCCTCCCACTATTGGCCCCCCGCAAGCACCAAGAATACAGGGCATCACTTGCCCCGGAGTCCCTATCTATACCTTGTGGCTAATAGCCACTGATGGACCTC
Source organism: Gekko japonicus (assembly GCF_001447785.1). NCBI lineage: Eukaryota > Metazoa > Chordata > Lepidosauria > Squamata > Gekkonidae > Gekko > Gekko japonicus. The sequence goes on along the minus strand of NW_015165243.1, from coordinate 997,089 downwards.
TGCTCCATATGTTTATCTAATTCCCTCTTGAAGCTGTCCATGCTTGTAGCTGCCACCACCTCCTGTGGCAGTGAATTCCATGTGTTAATCACTCTTTGGGTGAAGAAGTACTTCCTTTTATCTGTTCTAACCCAACCACTCAGCAATTTCATGGAGTGCCCACGAGTTCTTGTATTGTGAGAAAGGGAGAAAAGTACCTCTTTCTCTACCTGCTCTATCCCATGCATAATCTTATAAACCTCAATCAAGTCATCCCTCAGTCGTCATTTCTCCAAGCTAAAGAGCCCCAAGTGCTTTAACCTTTCTTCATAGGGAAAATTTTCCAACCATTTTATCATTCTAGTTGCCCTTTCCTGAACTTTTTCCAAAGCTATAATATCCTTTTTAAGGTGTGGTGAGTGACTAGAGCTGTACACAGTATTTCAAATGAGGTCACACCATTGATTTATACAGGGGCATTATGATACTGGCTGATTTGTTTTCAGTTCCCTTCCTAATAATCCTGAGCATAGCATTGGCCTTTTTTTATTGAAGTCACACACTGTCTTGACATTTTCAGTGAGTTATCTACGACGACTCCAGGATCTCTCTTGTGGTCAGTCTCTGCCAATTCGGACCCCATCAACGTGTATTTATAGTTAGGATTTTTGGCTCCAATGTGCATCACCTTGCACTTGGCCACATTGAACCCCATTTGCCATGTTGACACCCACTTGCCCATCCTCGACAGATCCCTTTGGAGTGCCTCACAATCTTCCCTGGTTTTCACCACCCTGAACAACTTCATATCATCTGCAAATTTAGACACTTCACTGCTTACTCCCAACTCCAAATTATTAATGAACAAGTTAAAAAGCATCGGACTGAGTACTGATCCCTGTGGTACCCCACTGCTTACCACCCTGCACTGAGAAAATTTCTCATTTATACTCACTCTCTGTTTCCTGTTAATCAGCCAGTTTTTGATCCACAAAAGGACTTG
>NW_015165243.1:978015-995185 GCF_001447785.1 Gekko japonicus | reverse complement strand
CTCTGAGACTCCTTTGGATAGTGAAGGGTGGGGTATAAATCCATTCTCCTCGTCCTTCTCCTTGGCTTGCCATGCCTTAGGGTGCCAGGGACCTTGCAGGGACTGCACTGTTTAGGATTAGATGGTTGGAGGTCACCTGAGTAGGATAAGCTCAAATTTCTGTCATGTTGGTTTTCCAGTGACTGGAAACCAGCACATACTTATGCAATCTCAATGAATATACCCTGAAAAAAATGGCAGCAGCTATCTCTACATACCTCTGGCTGATGGGACTGCACTGTTTAGGATTAGATGGTTGGAGGTCACCTGAGTAGGATAAGCTCAAATTTCTGTCATGTTGGTTTTCCAGTGACTGGAAACCAGCACATACTTATGCAATCTCAATGAATATACCCTGAAAAAATGGCAGCAGCTATCTCTACATACCTCTGGCTGAGGTAAACGTTTCCATATGGTGGCATAGCATGCTAGCACTGGAAGTCATGGCACGGAGCATTCATTCTAAGAATGACAACAAAAAAGCAAGGCTGGATTTCTTCCTCCTGGTTTCACATCTTCCAGTTCTGGCAACCAGCTATGAAGGTAGGATTCTATCCAACAAAGAGAAAGAAACACCTTTGTACATGCCAACAAACAAATGCAAATATCACTAAATTACTTCTCCAACCTGGTATAAACTGTGTACAAAGTGGTTTTTGAGAGTGGAGGGGAAGACTGTAAAATCTAGTCAGGGATTGTGTGTAGAAAAACAGTTTTCATTTGTTGATGTAACTGGTTTTAAAGGTGGGTTCCTTAATTTTCTCCTTACTGGCTGACTTGGTTTTTGGCACAAGTGATCCGATATTTTATTTTTAATTTCCTTATATGATCTCATTTTAGTGATTCATAAAAGGTGTAAGAAAAAGTCACTTAAAATATTAATAGATGGTTAAATGCATCTGAGTTTTAATCTGACTGCCCACTTATGAGAGTACAGAGATGCTATCTGTAGTAATTCAATGAAGTGATAAGTGTAAGACTTCCAGAACAAAGGTAAAGGTAAAGGTTCCCTTGCTCGAAAGCCAGTTGAATCCGACTCTAGGGTTGCGGTGCTCATCGCCGTTTCAAAGCCGAAGAGCCAGCGCTGTCCGAAGACGTTTCCGTGGTCATGTGGCCGGCATGACTAAACACCAAGACGCACGGAACGCTGTTACCTTCCCACCGAAGTGGTACCTATTTATCTACTTGCAATTTCTTGCTTTCGAACTGCTAGTTTGGCAGGAGCTGGAACTAGAGACAGGAGCTCACCCCGTCTTGCGGCACCCAGGTCTTGAACTGCCGAACTACTGACCTTCCACAGCCTGCAGTTCAGCGTCTTAACCACTTGAGCCACCGCAACAGCCCCATAAATAATAATAATATACTTTATTGTCATTGTACATAGTACAACGAAATTGTAAGCATGGTAAAAAATTTCCTACCAATTTGAAATGTATTCTATCCATGGTCATGTGGTTTACAGAGTAATCCTAGCAGAGTTAGCCTGGTCTAAGAAAGCCATTGGTTTCAAGGGGTTTAGACAGAAATAACTCTGTGTATGACTGCACTGCCAACCATTTAGAGGTATGTTGATATTTTAACGTATGTTGTGATTCTAAATACGTTACTGCTGTTTTATATTCTCCATTTAGCTTTGTTAGATTTTTGTATGGGTTTCTGGTCCAGTCAGTTTTATAGTAACCTTGTGTATAATTCTTCTCCGTTTTGTACACATGCATATGCAATATTATAGTTGAGATTTCTTATAGAAAATCACACTATAAAATACATTTAGGTAATTCCTAAATTGTTCCTCATGTTAACAGCTTGTCCACAATTAAAATAATGCATTTAAAACATTTCAATTCAACATCTGACCTAAAATGTTCTGTTCTTTGTGATCATTGTTGATATATTTTGATTTTTATCTTTTTGTGAGTTCTGTGTTTAATTGCTGGCTTTAACCTTATTTTGGATTGTATTTTATTTTCCTTTATTTCCTTCATCACTTTCATTCATTGAAACTGAGGATATTTAGGTAAGTAACATTCTTTCCATTTCATGTTTTTGTGTTTCTGTTCAGAATGTGGGATATTAATGAGAAATGTTGGAGAGATTGTATAAAGTGGCAAAATGTGGTGATTGGTTATGTCTATTCATAAGTGTGGGTTTCATGAATATATATTTAGATATGAAATTCTCCAGCTGAAATATAAACTGCTCATTGCTCACTTCGATATGTGGAATATTATTTCAGAAAACCAAATCACTATAGTATAAAATAGATAATAAAAATCAATGAGGAATGTAAGAGAAAAACTGGTATTGTAGGTAGAGTGTGAGTGTGTGGTTTGGACCTCTGTTCTGAATTAGTTCTCTCAGTATATACAGCCTATAGTCTAGGCAGCCCTTCAGACTGTATCTTATGAAACAATTCTTCACAAGTCCTCTTATTCTTTTCCCTCTAAATAAGGGACTTAGTGTGACACAGAGAGTATCTCATAAGCATTTGCTTTCATTTACTCTAGACAGTAGAGGATGCCACTCAGTAGGCTGTATCTGATTCACAGAACCCTGCCCTATGGAACAGTAATAAACCCTACACACATGTACATGTGTCATACATATTTTTGAAAAGAAGATATCCCATGTGGTATTTATTTTGTTGCCTGATTTTGTAGCATGGTTTCTCTTACATTAAAGATTAATCATGAGTTCTTGTAGTTTCTGGAAAAGCATTCTTTTAATGAAAAGTATAATCTAATAGGGGATGATCATCAGAGTACATCTTGGAGTTTGCCTGCAGAGTCATTGAGGAAGAGTCATTGAGGGATATGTCTTGTTTGCCAGCTCCAGTGTTTTACGGTACACTAAGGGTTGCCAGGTCTGGGTTGGAAAATACCTGGAGACTTTGGGGGTGGATCCAGGAGAGGGCGGGGTTTGGGGATGGGAGGGGCCTCAGCCTGGTACAATGCCATAGAGTCCACCTTTCAAAGCAGCCATTTTTTCCAGGGGAGCTGATCTCTGTCAGTTGGAGATCAGTTGTAAAAGTGGGAGATCTCTGGGCTCCACCTGGAGGCTGGCAAACCTAGGTACACTTCATTGTAGAACTACATTCTCTGTCTTCATGCCAAAGAGATAGTCATGATTCATGTCAGTCTATGGATCAGACCTGCCACTTCAGGTTTTGCTATGAGGCTGAAATCAGTTGGGTTGGTTCTGGTAACATTCACAAGAGCTTTTGTTACGTTATTTGTAGGGACAACTGAGGTTCTAGTTTTGCTGCCTTTAGGAGAAACAAAATATTCTTAATCACTTGTTTTAGAAATTTTTGCTTGTAGCATGGCAGACTTTAACTTAAGCTTCAAGTGGTGTTAGGCATCTGCCACAATTTGGTTATTTCCATTACTTTCTGACACTGAGAGGAAATGTGGTAGGGCTGTCAGCCTCCAGGTAGGGACTGGAGATCTGCTAGAATTACAGCTCTTCTCCAGGTTATAGAGATCACTTCAGCTGTAAAAAATGGCTGCTTTAGAGGGTGGATTCTGTGGCATTATACTCCACTGAAGTCCCCTGCCCTCCCCAGGCTCCACACCCAGATCTCCAGGATTTTCCCAGTCCAGGGTTGGCAACTCTAACATGTCGTGGTTCTTCAGATTCTATTTGAGGCATTCTAAAATGAAGAAGACAACTCTAATTTTGTTCCTGGAAAACATTTAAGGCCAGAAATGCTAGTACGTCTGATTACTGTATGTGGAGAAAAGAAAGATTCTACTTCATAATAATCTTAATACACTTCTAGTTACTTTTTTGATGTAAAAGAGGGTATGATTTTTCTCCTCTTTTGTGCTATCCATATCACTGGAGTTGTTTACCAGTTCCTTTTTTAAAACAGTTATACCATCTTTATCATCAACTTTCTTAACAAGGGCACTGTTCTTGCCCAAGGCCTGTTCAGCATTTATTATGGATGGATAAGCATATATAACAGAGAACCCTGCTGCATTTTTATCTAAGAGTTCTTTTTAAAAGTATATTATTTGGTTTACCATTGTTGCATATGTTTACTATTTTAATAAATATCTAATCAAATTAATAATAATCACATAATATTCCTAATAACAATAACTTTTTGCTGTCAAGTCATAGCTGACTTATGGTGATTCTGTAAGTTTTTCAAGGTAAGAGACATTCAGAGGTGGTTTGCCATTGCCTGCCTCTATGTAGCGACGCTGGTATTCCTTAGTGGCCTCTCATCCAGTTACTAACCAGCTTGGCAAAGTCATTTATTTTCAGAAGCATAATACTATTTCTTGACAAATCTGCTCCAATGATTATCTAGCAGAACACAATTTTTAAAAAACCCAAAACTATATCAAAACTGTAGGAGTAATAACCAAGACTATTATAATTCCGGAGGCATAGCCATGTGAGTCTGTTGCAGCAAAAAACAAACAGTATTTTTCTGGTACTTTAACAACTTAACATATTTTTATTCTAGCATGAGATTTCATGGACAAGACCCCACTTTGTCAAATGAGTGATGATGTAGGATGAGGCACATGAAAGGAAAAAGTGTTAGTCTTTAAGGTGTCACTAAACATGCAGCCATCACTGATCGCTCTTATTTCCCAATAGCAAATTCAATTGTCCTTGCCTCTCAGTAGGGCAGCAGAAATGCCCAAAGACAAAATAGGAGTTTATACATATGCAAGGGACTCCCTGGATATGCAGAAAAATATGTCTTTGTAAAATGTTTAAGACAAATCAAGCTTCCTGTTAGACAAGAAGGAATAACTGAGTAGTCTGTTGTGCTTGGCTGGGTCTGTGCCTTTGGGGAGTCCTCAGGAGCCCGTGGACATGGCCAGGAGCTGTGGCAGAGTGCCTCTCCCCCCTACTCTGTATGTGTCCTGGGGCCAGCTCTCTGTGGCTGCTGTCCTATGAATGGCTGTTCCCCACCCTTCACTTCAGTGATCTCTAGTGCTAGACCAAGTCCTATGAGGAAAGGCTGAGGGACTTGGGAATGTTCAGTCTGGAGAAGAGGAGGTGGGGGGGGCATGATTGCTCTCTTTAAGTATTTGAAGGGCTGTCAGAGGAGGGCAGGGAGGTGTTCCTATTGGTAGCAGAGGAAAGCTGTTCCTGTTGGCAGCAGAGGAAAGGACTTGAAAGGTACGGGCTGGATATTAGGAAAAAGTTTTTTACGGTAAGAGTTCTTCAACAGGAATCAGCTACCTAGGGAGGTGGTTAGCTTCCCCTCACTGGCTATCTTTAAGCAGTAGCTGGACAAACATTTGTCATGGATGCTCTAAGATGATCCTGCAATGAGCAGGGGGTTGGAGTAGATGTCCTGTATGGTCTCTTCCAACTCTGTGATTCTATGATTCTATGTAGTAGTTCTTAAAGAATGAAGCATCTTTTTCAACCTCAGTTAACAACACTTTTTACTATGCTGTATTTTTTTTCTTAAAAAAAGCTGCGGTGGCTCAAGTGGTTAAGACGCTGAACTGCAGGCTGTGGAAGGTCAGTAGTTCAGCAGTTCGAGACCTGAGTTGCCGCATGACGGAGTGAGCTCCCGTCTCTAGTTCCAGCTCCTGCCAACCTAGCAGTTTGAAAGCAAGAAATTGCAAGTAGATAAATAGATACCACTTTGGTGGGAAGGTAACAGCGTTCCGTGTGCCTTGGTGTTTAGTCATGCCGGTCACATGACCATGGAAACATCTTCGGACAGCGCTGGCTCTTTGGCTTTGAAACGGAGATGAGCACTGCAACCCTAGAGTCGGATTTGACTGGCTTTCGAACAAGGGAACCTTTACCTTTACTTTTTTCTAACACAGTTGTATTTTTAGTTTAGAAATAACCTGGTACTGATTATTGGATGATATATGAATGCTATTATGCAAGGAGCTTTACTGTAATCTATTTCTTTTCTATTCCAAAGTTGTTAAAGTTTAGGTGTTTTTTTCAGGTAAGTGACAGCAATATCATTCAGTGGTATCAGTTAATTTTAGTTCTTGTGTTTCTAAATGGTGAGATCAAACATAAGTCTGCTAGGTAGTGAAGAATGGCAGAGGTGTAATCTCACCTCCTATAACAAGGAAAAGAGGTGTTGCATTATTAAGGAGTGAAAGGAATTTAGGCATAGAGACTATTGTAAGACTTGTCAGAAGGGTAATTGCTGAATTGTTTAGCAGGAAGGATTGAATAAGTATTGTACCAAAAATAAATAAGGCCCTTACATCTGTCACATGGCTTTCTTTTAGATGTTAGTAATTGGTATTAATTCCTTCTGTGTTTTTCTTCTTCTGCTGACCTGATTCAAAGATCTATGTGTGCTCAAGGAGCATCACTTGATTGTACAGCGTACCTAATTTATTTCAAAGAAGGGGAGTAATTTTGTATGCAAAGGAATTAGTTACTTCGATCAATTTCCTCCATAGCTGTTTCACTGTAGAAACTGGCTGCAAGCTTAGTGCTATAAAATTCTTCAAGGGAAATTCCTTTGCCTCAAATGGCACAAAATAGTTGAATGGTGGTCTCCTCCTCTTCTGTCTATAATGTGAAAAAACATCATCCGGGAGCTGGCTAGAAGTGAATAAAAACCAGTCATGCCTATGGAAAACTGGCCATTCAGTTCTTCCTGTAGTTCACACCTGTGGGGGGGAAAATGCTGCAATGTTTTGAACAAGTTGAAGTTTCCAGACAGTCTTCAAAGGCAGCCTCATACAGAGTGCATTACAGTAGTCAAACCTGGATGTAATCAATGTTAAAGATGACTGTAGCCAAATCATGCTGCTCAAGGAATGGCCATAGCTGTTGCACCTGTTGAAGCTGATTAAAAGTATGGTGTGCCTTCATCTGAAGGCTTATAAAGTACCCCCATGCTGCAAACCTGCTTTTTAAGGGGTGATGCAATGCTGTAAAGATAGTCTGAAGAAATCTGTAGGGTAACAAAGGTCTTGGTAGAGGAAGAAAACACTTTAGGAGCCCTACTTATGGGGTGGCATCAGGTGTTATGGTGTGCTTTCTCCTCTAGATATGACTTGGGTTGAATTATCTTATTCTAAACATGCCTTTTTTATTTTACTTCATTTATACAAGGAGGTGGCCACAGCAGAGAGTATGGGCAGTTGTAATCTGTCAATTTGTAGAGTGGCTTCTACAGAAGTCCCTGCTCAGATAAGCGAAGGTATTGTGGAGCATAGCAGGGAGGCTATGATATTAGAACATAATATAGGAAGAGTCCTCCTGGATCAGACCAATGTTCCATCTATTTCTCTCATCCTGTCTCTCACAGTGGCCAACCAGTTACTCTGGAGGGCCAACAACAGGACATAGAAGCTGATGTTGTGTCCTGGCACTGGTATTCAGATGCAGAGGTTCCCTTTAGTCACCGTCAGTACTAGCTACTGATAGACCTATTCTCCATGAATCTGTCTAATCCCCTTTTAAAACTGCCCATGCCTGTGGCCATCACAGCATCCCTGAATTCCACATTTTAATGACTTGTGTAAAAAAAATTTCCATCTTGAATCTACTGCCCATCATCTTTATTCAATGCCCTTGAGTTCCCATATTTTGGGAGTGGGAGACAAAGTTCTCTCTGTCTACTCTCTACCCTACAGTTAATTTTATAAGCCTTTATCATGTGCCCTTAGTGATCTCTTTTCTGAACTCAAACTTCCCAGACTGTTCAGCCTTTCCTCATGTCAAGCCCGCCCTGGGCACCAGGGGTAGACCCTTCCATGACCGTGATGTCTCAAGGCGGGGGAGATCTGACGGCTCTGGGAGACGAGGCTTGTAAAGAAGAGGGGGAGCATTGGGGCCTCAGATGGGTAGGGGACGGAGTTGAATGCCACTCCGTAAGTCCCTCTACCTCCGTGCTTCGGTTCCCCAGCCTGTCAGCGTCCTCTCTCTGCCAGTGTCAGGTAGTTCCGAGCATGTCCTTCCTCCCCAGCCCCTTTGCTTCCCTCTCCTTTATAACCAGCTCCCTTGCTCAGTGCCGTCTCCGCCTCCCTCTCATTCCTCCCAGCCCCACCCCCCCTTGATAAGCTCCGACGCCTTCCCCGCGGCCGGGGTGTGGTCGTAGCTACGATGGCGTGTAGGGTTTCATGAGGTCATGGGGCCGCTGTCAGCCTCTCCCCAGCGCCGTCAGCCTCTCCTGCTGCTCCCCGTGGCTCTGTGCTTCGTGGTTGGGTGGGGTCGGACTGCTGCATCCCGGCTGTGCTGACGGGGCTTGGCGAGGCGGGGTCTTCTTGGTCTGCCGGTTCCCTAGGTGAGTTGGTGGTCATTGGGGTCTCTGGGGGGTGTGGGTTACATCCCGGGATCCCTGCACTTGGACACCTCATAGGAAAGGTGCTCCAACGCCTTAATCATCTTGTTTTTCCTCTTCTGTACTTTTTACATCTCTGCGGTGTCCCTTTGAGATACTAGAACCGTACATAGTATTTTATATTAATAATATTGATCGTAATATTTTCAGTCCTTTTCCTAATGTAGAGTTTGCCTTTTTCACTGCTGTGGCACACTGTGTTGACACTTTCATTGAACTACCACTGTGACCCCAAGGTCATTTCCCTTTTCAGTAACTTCAGACTCCAATAGCATGTGCTTGAAGTTGGGTTGTTTTGTTCAAGTGCATGTCACCTTACACTTACTTACACTGAACTTCATTTGCCATTTTATTGCCTACTCACCCAGTTTGTGGAGCTCATCATAGAGTTCTTCACAGTTGGCCTTGGTTTTTACTACCCTGAATAATTTTGTTTTACCTAAACTTGGCCACTACACTGCTCTCCCCATTTCTAGATAATTTCAGAACAAATTAAATAGGACTAGCCCAAATACAGATGCTTGTGGGGCGCCCCTGCTTAGTTCTCCTCCATTGCAAGAACTGTCAATTTTTTCCTATTCTCTGCTTCCTGTTGTTTAACCAATTTTTAATTCATAAGAGGACGGGTCAGTGGGGCTTGTTCAGTGGGGCTTACTCCCTGGTAAATGTACATACAATTGCAGCTGTAGGAGAGATTGGAAGCTATTTTGGTTGTGATCTCTTACTGTAAAAGGGACTATGTTGTTCTCATATGTTGTGAGCCATCCTGAGCCTGCTTGTGGGGTTGGGCAGGATATAAATGGAATAAAATAAATAAAAAGATAAATAAACAAAATATCAACATCTTAACAATTAGTAATTGTCATGGCTCAGGTGGGGTGTCACCTGACGCTGCCAGCACTCTGGATTTAGGTTCCCTTGAGAAGGCCCAGAGCACCCTCCCAAGACCTTCAGACCTCCCTTTTGGCCATATAACAGGCGTGAGGACCAGGCAGAGTGAAACAAGGAAAAGGTTTATTTTATAGGAGGTCAAACAACAAGGTGCAGAATAATAACAGTAACTGGGTGAAAAGAAAAGAAACCAAATGCCTTAACGTGTCTAAATATATACTGTCCCTAGCTCACTATTCCAAGTGGCACTAGACTACTCACCCCTCAGGATGAGGGTTTCTTTCTGCAGCAGCCTTCCTTCTGGCTCTGCCTTCTGGAAGAAAGAACAGCTTCTGCTCTGGCACCAGCCCTTTTGTTCCCCAGCCCTCTTCTTCCCTATTGGTCAATTTTGGCTCCAAAACCTCTCAGGGGCTTCTGGGAGTTGTAGGCCCAGCCTCACCTACTGCTAGCCAGGCTCCCTGGGCCTAGTAGGCCTCTGGTGGCACAGCCCAGATCATGACAGTAATATCTTTGTTTGTTATCCTACACTTCAATTTCTCACGAAAATACCTATTTTGAGGTTTAGATAGCATTCACACGAAAAGTAAAAATTGTTTTAAAGGAAGATTGTTAATAAGCTAAAATATCTTTAATAGGTCAGCAGGTTTATTTTTGTCTGTTTTGTTCATTCTAGTTTCTTTGCTTTCCCCCTTTGCATTGTGTATTTTGCAAGGCTTGTTCTCTAGATACAGGATTCTGATGCTTCTTTTGAACAAGATACAAAAAAGCTGAGAGTCTAATGATTTTTATATCTGGCCTTTGTGCCTTAAAGTCCTCAGTTTAAAAACATATGCTGTAAAGCATATTTGGAGAAAGGGCCAGCTGTAGTGTTAGGGTTGCCAACCTCCAGGTAAAACCTGGTGGTCTCCTGGCATTACAATGGACAGCCACATGATAAAGATCATTTCACCTGCATAAAATGGCTGTTTTGGAGCGCGGACTCAATGGCATCACAATCCTGCTTATGCTCCCCCTCCCCAGGTTCAACCCCCAAATCTCCAGGAATTTCCCAACCTGGAACTGGCAAGCCTATGTATTACCTGTCTCCTCTTCTGCCATCCTGGCTCCACTGCCTCTACATCCAACCAGGAGCCTACAGGAGCCAGAGCAGTTAGTCCTCCTTGCCATCTTTCCTTCAGCCCTCTTTAAAAGCTGCATGGCAAGCTGTGCATGCTCTACAGGGCTTCCAAACACTCATGAGATTCCTCCTCCTTGCAAGTGTGGAACCATGGTGATTGGCAGGGTTGTTGTGGCAACCCAAAGGATAACTGGATTCTCAGGTGAAGAAGGAATCTCATGAGAGTTCAGAAAGCCCTCTGTGGAATGTGTGACTTGCCATGCTGTTTGTAAAGAGGTTTGGAGGGAAAGTGGAAGGAAGATTAGCCAGCCTCTCAGGCTTGTCCGTGATGGCAGGGTCAGTAGATGTGACGGTGGTGGTGAGTGGCCAAAGGCAGCAAAATGTTTTGAGTCAGCATAGTTTGGAGGCAGCAGCATCAAGTTTTCATAATTGTCTGCTTAAACTCTGTTATGTTCACACTTATGTGGAGGGAAGATTATGTTTGTAAGATGGGGGCAAGTGTGTAACTAATCAGCAGCATTGGCTGCATCTGTGCAAATGCTGTTGGTTGCTGCAGGATTGCAGTGAGGCCTTACACTGGATTCCACTCCATGTGAACTGCATAGATTTGCTAGCCTGCAGGTGTGGCCGGAGATCTCCCAGAATCACAACTGATCTGCAGATGACAGAGATCAGTTCCCGTGGAGAAAATGGCTGCTTTGGAGACTGGATTGTATGGCCTCACATTCCCACTGAGATCCCTCCCCAAACCCTGCCCTCTCCAGGCTCTACCCACAAATCTCCAGGAATCTGCAGCCTTAATTAGTGGAGCACATTCCTGCCTCCAGCATTTCCAGCATGTGAAGGTATTCCAGGACGGACCAGGTGATTTGAACTGGTTAACCATGAAAGCTGAACATTTGAAAACCACTCTCCTAAGACATATTTTGGAACATATTTTTTATGTTTATATTATGTTTTATTTAATTGTCTTAAATTCTCTCTCTCTCTTGTAAATTCTTTTTAATGTCACAAATGTTTTAATGTTTGCTGCCTTGGGATCCTGAATTGGGTGGAAAGGCCGAATGGAAATGTTTTAAATAAACTGTACCAGTAACATGAATTTTCAAGATGCAGGGCAGTATTAGATTGTCCTGAAATAAAATACCCTATGTGAAAACATTGCAAAATGTGAATCTTGCTCATTGATATCTTTGTAATTTATATAGCATGGGAATAGTCAGTGACAGGATGACTTTTTCTTCACTTTCAAAAGAACTTTGATCTGCCATAGCTTATTAAACAGTCATGTGGTGTTAGAGTAGCTAATCTGATAATTATTATTCTAATTATGCAGGGTTTCTTGTTAATAGGTGGTAGAAAAACAGAAACCATGCTTTCAATCAATTCCTGCACATTTTATTTAAAGATAATTCTGAGATCCGCATTGATATACTGTAATTCTCTGGATAGCCTATTGTATCATATTATATCATTTTGGTCAGTAACAGTAATGGAGTCCATATACTGGATTTAAAAAACACACTCTATGAACGAGGCAGTTGCTAAGGATATGGATTTCTACCCCAGAGCATCAGTTGAACATTTATATTATTGAACTGCTGATATGTCAGTAGTTCCTAAATCAAGCAGAAGAACTGATCCTTAGTACTGAAGCACTGGAAAAATGAAATCACCATTAAGAACAGCTTGTCTGCTACTACAACAGAAGACTAATTGTGCATGTTTAGCCTTGTTAGAATCTTGATTAAAAAGATCCGATATAACTAGAAATGGGCATTGCCCTGGTTTTGATCATCCTTTCCTTATGGTACCTCAGAGAAATCACAAAATCTGTAACATAAGTAAGCAGTACTAGCAACTGCAGTATTCTTTCAAATCCTTTTAAGTATCATATTATAGCAGACGGGTTTGCATTTTGGACAGGTGGTTATATTCATTTTGGATTTTTTTAAGTTTAACCACCCACTCACCAGCTTGCCTTGAGTCTAATGAACACACTTGTTATGAAACTGTTTCCAAGGACTTTATGTTACTCCAACCTGAGGTGGGTTTCATGTGTGAAATCATAAACAATACCTGAATACAGCTTTAATTTTAATGCTTTTAAGTCTTCCTCTGCATTTACTATTATAGCTATGGGTCTTCACTGGGTTCCTTCCTGCTATAAACTTTTTGCATCCCCCCAAAAAGATGCTTCTAGAAGTCAAGGGCCTTTCTGAATTTGGTGGGGCACAAATGACGGCAGTGTGAAAGAAAAACTAGTAACCACTTCTCCTGCAAACCTGAGCATATTCTGTTTACATAATGGGACTGTTTGGATCTTAGAGAGTGCTGAGCTGGGTTTAGGAGCAAGTTATGTAGTTTACAATATGAGGATTCTCTTAAATTTTTTAGTAATCTTTTTTTTGCGCCTTCATCTTTGGAGATAAAAAATTAAAACTTTTCTTTCTGACAATAATGTATTATTATCATGTAGGGCCTCTTAAGATTAAATAGTTTAAGGTATTAGGTCATAATCTAGCCCTAGTCCTGGAATTGTTATGAGGCTGAGCAAAAACCTCTGTGTTTTTTGTTTCAGTATGTTACATGTTCTATCAAATAATTGATATCAGGGTTATTTTAGTAACTGCTCACAGAATCACTAATAATGAAGTTTCTGAATAATATTTCCATTGTTTCTATTGGATGCTTAAATGTGACTGTTTTTGAGAAAATCCTTTGATCTTTAAAGCCTTAATACCAGTTAGAGGCTTGGCTTGTTCCTAGATTTGGACTTGTATATTTCAAGTTCTCCCATGCTATGTGGAGAAATAAACTGAAACAAAAGAGATTGAAAACCATTTGGGACCTGGCAGAGCATCCTGCTCTTCAAAGAAGAAAATCTCACTGGCTGAACCCAAGCAGTTAGGGCAGTCTATATTACTTCATTGGAGGTCAGCCAAAGTTACCTTCTGATTTTGTTATCATCACTTGTACAAATTTAAAATAATAAACCAAGATTATGTGTATGGCTTGGCTTCTGATGCTTCTATATGTTAGATTCTGGTATGTGTACAGTAGGGAGAAAGGGAAATCGATGAGCGATGATTTTCTGCCCTGAGTCAGCTGGATTTCAGAAGACCTTTCCTGTAATTTAGACGACATAGGGCATTTCCAGATTTCGGCATAAGATCTTGTTTTGTCACATTAGTTTGCTTCATGGGTTATAAATACATGGTTAAACTAATTTAGACACTATTACACATCTGAGGTCAGAGTAATACCTAGTCATACCTTAATGTTTGATTGCTTCACACTTAAAAGAGTACAGTTATCCATTAAATAATCTTCAGGGGTCATGTTAGAAAAGTAATTAAAGATGACAGAATAATCTTTGGAATAGTTTCTGATCTGTCAAACTGCTGGGCTCTGTTGTTTGGAGAAAGTCCATTAAAGTTATACCTCTTTCGCAGGAAGAAAAATACATAATTTGTTTTGTTGTGCCGATTCATTTAAATGTACAATATTAAATTTTTCCATTGTCTAGGTTTGATGGGAGGGCTAGATGAGTTAGAGAAGGAAAAATGGCTAGACCACAATTGTAAACATTTAGGTGATACTCTGCCTCTCACATGTCAAATGATCTACCTCTTTTACCCCTTGATACACGTGTTAATGGGCAATGTTTCTTTCATACATAGGATGCTTATATAAAAAAAGAACAGATTACACTGTTCTTGACTGAGGTATCAAAACATTAGATGGCATTTTTTCATTCCCTCCCCATGCTACAATCTTACGGTTGCCCTTGGCTGATTAATTAAAACTGATGTTAACATTAAGCAGATTAGGGTTAGAGAAACGTCTTTGGACAGCGCTGGCTCTTCAGCTTGGAAATGGAGATAAGCACCACCCCCTTAGAGTCGGATTTGACTAGCTCTCAAGCAAGGGAAACCTTTACTTTTACCTTTACTATTCAACAATACTGAGTAATGGCACCTTTTTTTTGGGGGGGGAGGGCTTGCCCAAGTCATGATTGTCATGTGCTGGCCCACCCTGCACAGCCAAAGAAACAGAGTTAGTTTATTAATACGGTAAATGACCAGCACAAATCACAATACACAGTATGCCATAATTATAAATAAAGCAAGAATAGTGCTATAAATAGATGGGCTATTTAAAATGATTTAAAATAGGTAATTACAGAATAAAGTAAACATTAAAATGATTTAAAATAGGTAATTACAGAATAAAGTAAACATTATTAAAATTTGGTGTGCTGCATGGAATATCTTTGCAATTTTTACAGGCAGCTGCAAAAAACCTTGCACAAGAAGTTGTAGTCTGCAAATTGACACCCTTAAGAAGCTTCCTTGAAAACAGAGTCAGAACAGCCTGAGAACTTTCTGCACAGAGGGAGAATAAGCTTAATATGTATTCCCTGATACAACCGGTAGGAGAACATAACATGTTAGTTTGTTTCAACAACACTGGCACCACATGGATGAAGCCTCTGTAACATAGGAGTCTTTCAATATTTCCCCTCCCACACTGCAGAAGGGAGTACATGCCACCTGGCTAGAGAAAATGCTCTATGATGGGTAAAAGACTCTAGAAATGAAAGGCTGCTAGAGCTACAATATATCTGGTGTTGTCCAAAGCCAAAAATGTTGGTGCTCTGCTAATATTACATTGCCGTTCAGTATCTAGCACCCTATGCTTGATCCAATCCCATTACTAGAGTGGATTCTAGTGGGGATCTGGAGGGGGGAATTGGTGGGAATCAGCACAATCTTACATATGAATACTGGTACATTTTTGTTTTACAAAAACAAACAACACAAAAGCACCAAATTATGAAAGACAAAATAGCAAAAACTATAATTCCTGCACAGAACATCCTACAGGTTTACCTTTGACTGGGAAACCTAATTTTTCTAAGGTTTACAAAATGAATTAGTGTCCCATGCATATATTATTTACTTTAAATTCCAGTCATAAATTAATAATAAAGCTCCAATTGGACTCTGAGCTGGGAATCTCATTCTTTTATGTATATTCATTAAAGCAATTATATTTTAATTCCATATTCATACATAAACAACGAAAGGTTACAGAATTTAATATTAGATGTACATATAGCTGGCAAACCAGATTGGTTTTTTTAAACTAAATGAACACCTTTAGGAGGATTTCACTTCACATTTAATCAATGCCTTGACAAAGTCATTCTCTGTATACTTTATAGTAATTTCTTCCTGCAATCACTATCCATTTAATTCGATTATACTGTAAAGAAACAGTAACTTTTCTACATACCACCCAGCACTGTTCCACAATAACTCTGTGAATCTGACATAGCCAGGGTTAAATGTGCCTTTAGCTCCGCATTCATCATTTGACTCTATGTAGGGGACTTCCTCCTGGCATTACTGTGTAGTTCTGGCCACAGATTGCTTTGGTTTATCCCGTGGCTTCCACATATTATCTTGAGCCATTATTTTCCTTGCATTCCATGCCCTCAGGTTTTTCCCCTGGTTCTTTTGGGACAACATTTACCTCAGTCTATTTCAAGCAACTGATTTTGAGTCGCATTTGTTCCTAAGAGAAATGTTCCCTACTTTTATTTGTTCCAGCCACTTACAGACTGCTTTTTGCTTATACCTGTCATTCCAGCCCTGTCCTGTGATCTCCCCCCTTCCTCTCCACACTGGAAGATGTGGATTTTGTTACAAATTGCCAAGAATTTAATTTGTTAGTCATACAGAAATAGATTGCCATAAAAGGATTGTTCAGACATGATGCCCTTTTTTGGGCCTGTCTTCATAAGCCCTTCCCCCCCTCATGGATAGAAGGATGGGGGGGTGGGCATAGGCAAGATTTTTTAAAAGAAGACATGCCTGTCAGCAGTATATCAATAGTAGATGTTCCTGTTAATAAACCTCCTTCCCATCTTAAAGAATCCCCTCTTTTTTCCAGGATTTGTTGTCACTTTATTTTTTGGGGGGATTTCAACTAGTGATTCTTGGGCATGTACATTTTGTGGCTCCACAGCCAATCAGAGAATCTGTCTGTTATGTAGTGGGTGGTCGCCCGAACAAACGATAGACTACGTGGTGGTGCATAGCACGCTTTATTCAGTACACAACAAGAAGAAAAACACAAACGGCCGGCAGGCCAACTATATACAAACCTGGGGACACCCCCCTGGTCACCATTGGTGGGTTTGAATCTCCCGCCATGGTTCCCATTGGTTCCCCAGTGTAGGGCTAGGATCCTAGTCCCCATTGTTGTCCAGGACTGAAGCTCAGGTGTGTGTGCTGACCTCAGGTGGCGGTCAGTGGACACAACATCCCTCCCCCCATAGTCCGAACCCTCCCCTATGAGACATAGTCTTTAAGGTACGCTGGGGGCCGTCGCACCCTCGCGGATCGTCTGGGGGCCGGAGCTGGGGCCTCCGGGGTTCGGACCTCCGGGGCAGAAGTCTGAGGTGGTGCTGGGACCTCTGCGGCTACTGATTCGGGCTCTGGGGACCCCGCATCCGCTGCCGGGGGCTGGTTATCCTGGTGTGAGTCCTCTGGTGCGGGCAGGGTTTGTTCTGGACCCTCGTTAGGACCCTCTTCTAGCTCTGCCCGCTGCTCCGGTACCTCTGCTGGCATGTGATCAGGCAGCATTCGCCGCCGGAGCTGGTCGATGTGCCGCCTGAGGCCCTGGCCGCACTCTGTGGACCCCTCGTACATGACGGTGCCCGTTGGTCTGATGATGCGGCCCGCGAGCCACTTTGGGCCCCTGCCAAAGTTCTGGGCAAAGACGGGTTCCCCAGGGAAGAACCC
>NW_015165243.1:924478-974040 GCF_001447785.1 Gekko japonicus | reverse complement strand
CTGCGCTCTTGAGGTCCGGCTTGGCTGCGCGGCTTAGGGTCGTTGTTTAGGAGGGCGATCATCCCATCCTCGTCGCCACTGTTATGTAGTGGGTGGTCGCCCGAACAAACGATAGACTACGTGGTGGTGCATAGCACGCTTTATTCAGTACTTTCACCGCATGTGTGTTTATTGCCTTTGTATCCAACAAGAACTGTTGCCCTTTGGCAATACAACGTGTGGTGTGCCTCTTAATAGCCTCCCCTGAATTTAAAAATTCTCTTCTTCCTTGTTATCACTTTCATTTTGGTGGGTCAAGTGGCGATTATCTGTTATCCACATTTTTCTGTACCACAACTTATCAGAGAATTGCCATCATGATGGCCTGGCTCTTTCAACACCTTGTGTTTTCCTTCCCTACAAAACCTAGTCCTTCCCTCTGCCATTGACTGCCACAATGGACATGTAGTCTACTTTCTGTGTGGATTCTGTCTCCTTCTACTAAAAAGTCTGGCCCTTTATTCCCCCCCCCCCGATTGGTTTTGGATTTCTTACATTTAGAAAAACATAATCTCTTGTAGCGCTCCTGTAAACTTTACAATTCAGAGGATGGAGCTGCAGCTGGGAAACAGGCAGCCTTAACAGTGGTCAAGACTTCATACCATCAACTCCCTCATGTGAATGCCAGCATAGTATATTCAGTATTATCTAAGGCAAGTAGTAACCAGAAGGCTACCCAAAAGGTAGCTCTGTGGTGGTTCATAATCTACCAGGAGGGACTTCACTACCCACCTGAGTATCCCAGGCCTTGGGCTGAAGACTATTGACCTAGAACTCTCTTCTCTCTATATAAAAGAAAGTCCCCTCACAATAAAATCAGTGCCCAGGCCAAACCCCTGGACCTAGAAACATGAAATTCGGGGAGAGCGCTCCTACCATGACGTAGATGCTCACTAAGAGGGGATTTTTAGAAATTCAACCCCTAAGGGAGTCAAAAGGGGTAAAATGTGCTCCCCCCATTGCTTTCTATGTAGCTGCCAGGCTGCTGCCTCCTTGCACCCCCCACCCTCTGATTGGTCAGGTGCAGATCTCAGTGTTCTATTAGAATTATGCATGACTGAGTCCCTGACATTTTGTGGTTAACTCCACTTCCTGTGGCAGCCATTTTGTGGTTGCCTCAGCCACCTTGCACCAGATTGATTTCTAAAGGTGCTTCCAGGTTCAAAAGGGCTGGGGATCCTTGCTGTAGAAACAGTATGAGATTTCATGGGTATCATTCGTAATTTTTCTTTTTAAAGACTTGAGCCATATCTTCTGACTCAGTAACTCAGATTGTTCCTTGTTTTTTCTTAATCCCTTCAGCTCTATTTGTAACTGACAAAGGGAGATTTGACTCTTGAAAACTTATACCCAGGAAATCTTGTTGGTCTTTAAGGTGCTACTGAACTTGAATTTTGCTAATCTCTAGCTGGTTTTCTTTGGTTTTTTCTCTACCATTACCAGACCCTATAATACCTGTTCACCATCTTCCTTGTATTTTTCATTTGCGGTTCCACAAGGTTTCATCTTTCCTTTTCAAAGTGACATTTGCATTGCTTTATCTGTCCATCCAGTCATTGCTCTGCTTTTTTTTTTTACCTTGATGCATGGTTATTCCTTTAAATCTGTTTCTTAGTTTCTTATTCTTGGAAAAATTAATATTTATGTGTATGTTATCTCTAGTTGTGTTACTTTTCCCCTTCATTCTGTGCAGTCATATGATCGTAATTTGGATGGGCCAACTCAAACTGTTTGCTTTCCTTTACAGTTCTCTACTGCCCCCCCCATAACTTGTTACAGGACTGAGTGTATTTGTTTAATAAGTAAGTGAATCAATTAAAGCTATGCAGGCCAATGCAATCCATGTGTACACACAAAAAAGTCTTACTTTGTTCAGTGGGCCTTACTCCCAGGTAAATGAAAACAGAATTGCAGCCTTAGTTGAGAAACTAATGGTGCTGAAGGTTACCAACACACTTAGGGAGAGATTAGAAGCTGTTTTGGTTGTGATCTGTTAAAGTAAAAGGGAATAACAAAGTAGTAATGATTACATCTGCCAGTCAGTATTATAAAACTGTCCTGAACAATTCTGCTTTACATAGTTTGTGGAGCATCAGAAGTGTGGGAGCCTTCCTGACCACTTCAGTTCAGCATACCACAAGGTGGTAAAAAATAAATAATTTGGCTTATTGAACAGTTAAGTTTCAGTTGCAATAATGGCCTTGCTTAAGCCCAATGGAAAAAATGAATAAATAAAGACTCTTGTTTGCATTGTAAATGGTGTCTGTAAGGGCAGTTTTTTAGTGATATCTTGTACAACAGCCCTGAGATAAAGTTAGGTTGAGAACTAGTGGCTTGCTCAAGTTAGCCACTGAAATTTATAGCAGAAAGTCAAACTAGATCACTAACAGTCCATTAACTGGCTCTTGTGTATTTCCCCCCCTTTTACTTCAAATCAAGCAATGTAGAACGGTTACTTGCCATGGGATAAGCAGCCTGGAGAGAAGATGTGTTCCACTGTTTTCTCCTGAACTGTTTCCCCAATCTAAAGCAATTCCCTCAAAGTTAGTGTTGGCAGTGGCCACACCAGAGAGTGGAGAAGGTACAGAAGCAAATGTGATCTCCTGTGGAAGATTGTATCAGCTTGGGAGGGGGGTTGGGGAACTGGCACAGTTTGCTGCTGCTTCCTCACCACATGAATAGGGCTATGGTAAACCAGTTTTCCACACTCCAGCACACATGTACGGAAACATGATGACTGGATTCTGAAGTAGTGATTTCCAACATGGTGCCCATTTGCTTCTTCACTAAATCATATCTTCCTCAAAACTAAGAGCTAATCCTGGTTTTCTTCCCCCTCATTGGAACAGGATAACCAGAAACAACTGACTTCATAGTAGCAGAATACTTGGCTTCCAGCTTCCCAACACTGGCCCTGGCACCCTGTGGTGGCCATTTTCAAATTGGCCCTCCATGGCACTATTTTGTGGTGGCACTCATTGCCTGTTCTCAAAATTCTAAAAGTGCCAACAGGCTCAACAATATTGGGAAACCCTGGTTTAGGTTTATGTGAGGGACTTCTACTAACCCATTTTTTAAAAAACTTAAAATTAGCTGATAACCCTGTATATCAAAAACTGTTTTTGAAACTCTCCGCAATGTCTAAAAGCTGTTATACAGCACAGGGTTGTATTCTGAGAAATTTTAGAAGAGAAGAAGAAGATAAGAGATTGGATTTATACCTCGCCCTTCACTACCCAAAGGTGTCTCAGAGCGGCTTACAAACTCCTTTCCTTGCCCCTCCCCACAACAGACACCCTGTGAGGTGGGTGGGGCTGAGAGAACTCTGACACAAACTGCTCTTTTTCAAGGACAGCTGTGCCAGAGCTTGTGACTGACCCAAGGTCACATCAGCAGGTGCAAGTGGAGGAGTGGGGAATCAAACCCAGTTCTCCCAGATTAGAGTCAGCACACTTAACCACTACACCAAACTGGCTCTCTTTTAAAGATCCTTTGGGAGCTAGTTGTGTGTTACCTGAAGAAAAGGGGAAAACATAAAACATCAGAAAGTCTGGAGTGTACACATCTGCATTTCTAAATATTTGTAGAATAAATGAAGTTGACAATAGTGAAGAGAAACCATACACAGGAAGAATAATGACAGGAGGAGGACTGGGCAAAGATTAAAATGCTTGGGAAATGACAGTTGGTTTGGCAGGCTGATAAATTTAAAAACTGCAGCTAACTTCTCAAAGTCATGGCAGACTTGGTGAGAGGATGGTTATAGACTGAACCCACAGACCGGTTTCTGAGACTGGAGGAAAATATGGCAGAGTGAGAGACAGTAGTCAAAAAAGAAAGAAAAACCACACAGAAAAGATGGAAGACAGGTACATCTAAAGACAAAAAAAGAAAGGGAGGATAATGAGACATTGACAGTTAGGGCCAAACTATCTTTATAGATTAGATCTATACAGCTCGAGACTTCATTTTTAAAAATGGATCTCTGTGTGTGTCTCTCTGTGTGATACTTAACCCACTTTCCCTGTGCCATTTTCCTGCTCAAAATCCCTGCTTGCCTCACAAAAAAATACAACAATCTGTATACTTTTCCACCAATGTGACCAACAACTTGAAGAATAGTTATGATCAGGAAAATGGTGCAAGGAGAAGCACTACAGTTTCACATCATTCTGCATACATCCAGCAACCTAGGGAAAAAATCCAGTCCTATGTGGAGTTACCCCAGTCTAAGTCCACTAAAATCAGTCAAAGGGCTTAAACTAGAATAGCTCTGCATAGAATTGTACTGCTAGTGAGGAGAGGCACATCAGTAGCTTGAAAACAAATTGGAGGAACTGAAATATAAAGGATGTTAATGTTAAACAAATTCTGTATGAAGGAAAAATAGTTGACAGCTGTACCTATCTTTTAAAAAACGATCTGCCTAGATGTGTAGAAAGTTAGAACAAACAACTCAGTAAAAACTGTATGAAATGAGCAAAGCAGTGTATCCCCCCACCTCCTGGATAATGAAAGGCAGTGAAAATGAAAAATCAGGCATAAATCCCCAGTGATTAATAGTAGGCAAAAGCCAACTGTGGGTGAAATATATTAAGGGGGTAATACACAAATGTTTCTAAATCACATTAAAGAAGTGTTTCAAATTACGTTGTCAGTCTATAAAGACACGAGTACACAAGCTTTCTAACATACAGTGAGGGTAGTTAACAAGGTAAAGGTAAAGGTTTCTCTTGCTTGAAAGCCAGTCGAATCCGACTCTAGGGTTGCGGTGCTCATCTAAAGCAAGAAACTGCAAGTAGATAAATAGGTACCGCTTCGGTGGGAAATTAATAGTTAACAAAGCAGAAAGATAAAAAGATAAAAAATACCAAAATCAGAGAAAAGGGTGTGTGTGCCCAAGGATGTGTGTTACATTAGTATTTCTGTCTCTATATTTGTTCCCACATTCTGCATTCAGTCTCTGCTCCAAACATTAGAGCCATTTCTCACTGGTGTTAGAAGCAGGAACTGGTGTTCATGCTTGCTGACTTGCCTAAAGAACAACACTTCCCGGTTTTTCGTTGTCTTTGAGCCACAATGCAGCAGAAAGCTTTCTGGTGCTCTGTCAATTTAAGCAGTCATTCTGTGCTCATGAATGATGTTATTTCCAAGAGTTAATGGAACAGTATTGTAAGATGAGACAGCCAGTGTGGTGTAGGAGTAGGAGTAGGCTATGACTGGGGAAACTTGGGTTCAAACAGTGGACTCCCCAATTTCCAACATTCTTTTGCCACATAAAGCCTATCCCTTGCTGATCCAGATATCCAGGAATGGTGTTCTTGGGAGGTTTGAAGGGGCTATAGCAGGAAAGAGGAGATGGGAAAGCCCAGTTGCATTTTTATATTTTTAAAAGTAAGAAAACCACACACATTAGGAGGATATGTAATACACTCAAAGAAAAAAAAGTTAGAAGTGTTTGGCAAGGACATTTAGTATGCTTTGTATACAATAAGCATATATAATAAAAGTAAAATAGATGAATGGGAATCTTACAACAGAAAAAAGATAGATGTAAAATATATAAACCATGACAATTTTTCACGGGTCTTCACTTGCAGTAGTTTGGATTCATATAGCACCTACACACTACATTAGTGCACGAAGTGCTTCACATACCTAGCCACCTTAAGGGTACTTTAGAAATAATAGATTAAAAACACAATTTCAGTAATCCTTATTATACATATACTATAAGGCTGGCCATTATTTATTAGCCACCTTTTAAAGGCAGAAGGCTGAGACACAATGGCCACTCAGTGGATTCCTGTCTACTTTGCAATCCCAAGAATAAATCTCATAAAACACACTGTTTTGATTATGTTCATATATTTGTTTCCATGTGGTGTTCTTAGAAACCTATTAAAACTTTACTTTTTGAAATATCTTTTTATCCAATGTATTTAATGAAGGTGTAATATTTTTTAAAAACCCAATAGACTGTATATTGTTATTTCAAATAAGCCTTTCTCACTTTCTCACTTTTGTAATTCCTGTTCATACACAGCTTTTTCACCTAGTTTTTATGTCCTCTTCTGTATCCATTATTCCATAGGCTCTCATTACTTTCTATCATCTTTTCTGAGGCCAGACTGTTTACTTTAACTTGTGGTGTATATTTAGATATTTATACTCCACTTTTCTTCCAGCTTGGGACCCAAAGCCGCATAGAGCATTGTTTATCTCCCCTCTGTTTTATCCCCTTTGAGGTAGGTTAAGCTGAAAGAGAGTGACACGCCCAAGGTCACCCACAAGTTTCTATGACAGAGTGGGGACTGGACCTGGGTCTTCTAGATCCTAGTTCGACACTGGAACCACTGCTCCACACTAGCTGCCAAAGGTCGCCACAGAAGCCCTAGAAAGTGATTCCTTTTTGGCCTGCCATAATTCTAGCTAGGTCCAACCTTAAACATTGTAGTAAAACAAATCACATGACTTGCCCAGGATCCCAAGGAGACCAAAGCCCATGGAATCTTATCCCCATATTCCACGTTTTGGTGGCCCTCTGTAGGTCCCTGCTTTTCCCTTTTCTTGCCTAGTCTTTTCTGCCCGCTGAAACTGAAAATTATGGTTTGGGTAGCTAAAAGAATATCAACTGGAATTTCTTCTGCCTGCTGAGCCCTGTTGTAGCAACTGGTAATCACTGTCAGAGACTTTTAATATCTCTACAGAATTCCTTAGAGTTGCCACAATTTATTAATTTAAATATATATTTTATATTTACCTGTACATTCAGTTTTTTAAGTAAAATGGACACTTAGCAGAACACTGCTGCTGTGTTTTACATTAGGTTTTGAGGATAGCAAGATCACCTTTCCTCCTCGTGAAAATAATGATATGCTCTCATGCCATTTTAAAAGTATGCACATCTAATAGGCGATTATGTGTTTAATTAAACTTCTCTCGGCTTAGCTGTTCGGAGCCCTGGGGGATGACAGTTTGTTTCTGAGAAAGATTTGATGCACAAGGACCTGATTCATCTCTCTCATTAGCATTGCTTTTACACTGGCTCAGCTCTGCTGACTTCAGTAGCTACTCTATGACTGAATATTTGTGGAAGTGAGAGAGGAATTTGGCTGCAGTACGTTTTTTTTGTTTCTGCAGATGTCCCAGTTTTTGCATATTTCACTGGGACTGAAGGTGTAAATTAATCCTGTTATATGTTCAATTATCTTTTAAAATAAATTTGGATTGTTGAAGGAGAGAGCTCACCCACAGTTTTCAAGCACAGACAGAAATAATTCTTGGTTCAAATTTGTTCTTTATTTGGACAGCAGATTCAAGAATCAGTTGAATATTCATGTTTATCTTCATATCCATTTCAGTCTGGCTTCCGCCCGGGTCATGAGACGGAGATGGTGTTGGTTGCCCTTACTGACGATCTCCGGAGGCATCTGGATTGAGGCGGTGTGGCAGCACTGTTGCTGTTAGATCTGTCGGCCACGTTTGTTGACCACCAGTTGCTGACCCACCGCCTTGCCAACGTGGGGATACAGGGGCTCACTCTTCAATGGCTTGCCTCTTTTCTCCAAGGTCGGGGACAGAGGGTGGCGATAGGGGAGGAGCAGTCCCGGAGGCAACCACTTGAGTGCGGGGTGCCTCAGGGGGCAGTGGTGATATTGTTTAACTACATGCGCCCCCTCACCCAGATTGCCAGGAGGTATGGGCTGGGTTGCCATCAATATGCAGATGACACCCAGCTCTATCTGATGTTGGGTGGCTGGTTGGGCTCTGACCCAGAAGATCTGACCCGGGCATTACAGGCAGTGGCTGAGTGGCTCAGGCTGAGCCAGCTGAAACTAAATCCAGCGAAAACGGAGGTCTTGTGCCTGAGTCAGAACGGATCGGGGTTGGGGATCCCTCTCCCGATCTTCGATGGGGCACCATTGGTGTCAGCGTTGTTGTAAAATAGTCAAAAAGTGTTTAATACTTAGACTATTAATGGATCTTGCTCTATTGGAAAGAAGAGATTTCTTTGCTTTTAAAAAACCTTTATTTCTAAGGGTAAAGGGTTCACGGGATTACTACAAATTAACATAACACTAACAGCTACATTTCTAAGCTGCCTATAGTCAAAACAAGCACACAGATAATGGAGAATCTCTCCTTCTTCTTGATCCCTAGAAAGGAAGTCACCTGAAACAAATGACCAATCTGTATCACAGTAGAAGCTACTTTTCCCGGGCTAATTCCCCATTGGCTCAGTGCCAGGTATCCCTTCCAGGTCAGTCTAAACAATAGCAAACTAGGAATACAAGTTAACCCTATAATGACTGAATCATCAGACCTTGTAAAACACATACATTTCCAACAAGCGTCAGAGGTTAGGAGTCTGGGAGTGCGCCTGGATTCCTCCTTAACTATGGAGGCCCAGGTGGCAGCCACTGCCAGATCAGCATTTTACTATCTTAGCCTGGTTTGGCAGTTGGTCTCCTT
The DNA here is from genome assembly GCF_001447785.1 of Gekko japonicus. NCBI lineage: Eukaryota > Metazoa > Chordata > Lepidosauria > Squamata > Gekkonidae > Gekko > Gekko japonicus. The sequence goes on along the minus strand of NW_015165243.1, from coordinate 965,526 downwards.
CCTCGACCGTGACGACCTGGTTACAGTGATCCATGTGACGGTCACCTCGAGGCTAGACTACTGTAATGCTCTCTACATGGGGCTGCCTTTGGCGCAGATTCGGAGGCTGCAGCTGGTGCAGAATGCGGCGGCCAGGCTGATGATGGGTCTCCCCAAGTGGGAGCACATCCGGCCTGGGCTGGAACCGCTGCACTGGCTGTCAATAGCATACCGAATCCGTTTCAAACTGCTGGTACTTGCCTTTAAAGCCCTACATGGCCAGGGTCCGACTTACCTGAGGGACCGCCTTTCCCCACATATACCCCCAAGAGCACTTTGGTCGGGGACACAACACCACCTGGTGATTCCAGGCCCCTGGGAGGCAAGGCTTGCCACGACCAGGGCCAGATCCTTCTTGGTGGTGGCCCCTACCTGGTGGAATAAGCTCCCAGAGGAGATCAGGGCCCTGCGGGACCTTATGCAGTTCCGCAGGGCCTGCAAGACGGAGCTCTTCTGCCAGGCTTTCGCATAGGGGCTGCCACCACCACCACCACCACCAATGGTGTGGATAACAACAGGGCTAGGGACGACCCCAGGAAGATCTTCTACAACACCACATGGCACTGGTACCACCGGACTTACTTGGGACCAACTACAGGACAAGATCACCCCCAAAGAACTGATTGTTACCATCATGAGATTTATTTGGGGACCATCATGTTTTCATGGAGCACTTTACTTTTATCTGTTTTATCTAATGGTTTTATCGCTTTTATTATGTTTTACGTGGGCTTTGCCCCTTTTAAGCTGTTCTGAGCCCACTCGCGGGGAGGGCGGGGTAAAAATGTCAAAAATAAAAATAAATAAATAAATAAATATATCCGCCTGAGAATAATGGGAGGAACAGTACGTCCCCTTGTCACCAAAATTATCCTGAGGTGAGGATAAGAAATTTTAGTTCTAGGAAATGTTTCTCCCTCTCTCAAAATACTAGAACTTGAGGGCATCCAATGAAGCTGATGGGCAGGAGGTTCAGGACAAACAAAAGAAAATACTACTTTACACAGAGTTATTAAAATGAGGAATTTGCTGCCAGAGGATGTAGTGATGGCCACAGGGACAGACAGCTGTAAAAGGGGATTAGAGAGATTCATAGAAGATAAGTCTATCAAGGGCTTCTAACCATGGTGACTGAGGGGTACCTCCATATTCAGAGGCTCTAATCCTCTGAATCTCAGAGCCAGGAGGCGATATCAGGAGAAGGCCTTGGCCTCTGTGCCTTGTGCCGTCCAGAGTAACTGGTTGGCCACTGTGTGAGACAGAATGCGGGACTCGATGGGCTATTGATCTTATCCAGCAGGGCTCTTCTTATGTTTTTGTGTTCTTATATTCCAAGGCCAACTCCATCCTGCTATCCTTTCAGGGATGGCCTTCCGCATCAGCAAATGAATCTACAACCAAACTGGAAAGTCCTTGCTCCCCTTCATCCTCTCCACCTCCCCAGTGCCAACTGGCTGAATGTTAATGCTTGCACACTTTTGTCTGCTTCATACGGGCAGTGCTCATATGCAGCATTTTTGATATTGAGGTGAGACAGGAGTTGTTCTGAACCTGAATGCTTTGCCAGATGGAGTTTAATTTGATCCTGTAAGGCAATTCTTGTGTTGTGGAAGGAATTTTGGCAGGTGGCTCGTAGCTTACCCTAGCAGCACTGTATGTCATGATAATGTGCACATGCTGAAATTCTACAGAGCTGTTAAAGGCCTTGTCTTCTATTATATCTTATCACCCTAACTACATTGCTAGCAGTTGTGTTTTCTGGCCTGTTTTTCAACAGTACTACTGGATCATTGTAGATTTTGTTTTGGTTTTGGCTCTACAGAATTGTTTTAGAACAGCTTTGTGTTTTATTATACACTCTATACTGTTTTGGAGCAGGTGAGACCCAAGTTGGATGCTTTTCTGTGGACTGAATTGTTCTACTTAGAGTCCAAATGCATATGCACACCCAGATCATCCAGATTCAAATAAGTAAATTTCTAGTGCTAAATCTTTCAGGAAAGCTGTAAAACATTCTCAACAGAAATTTGCCAATTAAAATCAAAGGAATGCCTTAAATGTCCTGATGGTTTCACAACACAATTGGCAGCTCATCAGGAAACCTTCCATGCCATCTGCATGATTTTTTTTTGTCTGCAACAATGTGGAGGTGGTTGTCATTCAGATTAAAAATATATCCCATCTGTAAATGTCTAACTTTGAAAGGAAAGAGCATTGTACAAATTTCTGGCAGGTCTGTCCTTTAAGGGGGGTGTTACCCATAAATGACAGATTGATCCTACAGTCTGCCTATGCTATCTGCCACAATGCCATGATCACACTAGCATTATGCCAACATAGTGTGATCAATGTGCTCTATGCTCCTATGACCAAAGTGAGAATTACAAAGGTAGTAAGTAATAGAAACAATAACCAATATAGCAAGCCAGCCAGCCAGCCAGCCAGCCACAACCCTGCTACTACCCACCAAAATTGCACTGGTACACATTGTTGTTGCTGTCACTTTATACATATATGAAAGGCAGGACATCAAACAATGTCAGATGGAGGAATTTTCCCATGACTTCACCCTACTCAGTTCCAAACCCTCCACACATACAAAGCATAGTCCACTGCACCCCACCACCCCTCAGCCTCCATGGTACAGCAGAGAAGGAACAAACAACAGACAAGGCTAGAAGGGACCATTGTCCAGTAGCTCAGTGTTCACTTTGCATGTTGTAGGTTCCAGGTTCAGCCCCTGGGATCTCCTGTTAAATGGATCAGGTAACAGGTGATGTCTTCTTGAGACCTGCCAGTCAGAGGTGACCATGGCCGGCTCGCTCACTAGGCAAACTAGGCACTCGCCTAGAGCGCGCCGGCCCTTAGGGGCACCAAACTGGCACACGCACACCCCGTCCTGGTTCAGCTGCAAACACTACTGAGTTTTAAACATGTTATGATCTTTCTGATGATATAAACACCAATTCCACCAAAGAACTTAGCCCTCTGGGCACAGAAGGGTCACTCAGCTGAATCAAAGAAGAACCTAAGTAGGGGGGCTATTACATAAGGACACTCAAGGAAGCGGTGGCACAGGCAATACAACACCTGCTGATAACATCTGTAGCGAACAGCCATAACGGCTGTTCGAATCCCCACCGTGGCCGGGTTGAGCCCCCGGCCCTCGTCCCAGCTCCCGCCAATCCAGCGGCTCTAATAACAACAGAGGAATGGGTACCTGCCCTAGGTGGCAGGGGGCACCCTCCTCCTGGCTTACGCTGGGAAGGCGATCGGCAGCAGTAAGGAAAAGGAGAATCGGCGGCGGCGAGAAAGCAATGGCAGCAGCGGAGAGCGACTCAGGAAAGGCAGCGGCTGGATCGAGTGGAGCCGGAGCCGGAGCAACGCGCTGACATGGGATGCAGCGCGGCAGGAGCCGTCAGGACATTGGCCAAAGCTGCACCCAAAGACGCGCCACTCCGGGGGAGAAAAAAAACGAGACAACCTGCTCGAGCCCGGCCGACAGCCATCTGGATCACCAGAACAACAAAGGAAGCTGCCAGAGAAGAAAGGATGATGCCGAATAAAAGGGTGCTGGTAGGCTACCCCCTCCCCTCACTGCATTGTGGCCCTAGGTAGGATTAACTACTACGCTGTAGTACTCTGTGAACCACTCTGAGACCCATTAGGGGTCATGGGCGGTATACAAATCACATGTAAAAAAAATAGAAAAATAAAAAAAATGCAACTGGCTTATGGCAACCCCAGCAAGGAACTGTCAAGGCAAGTGAGAAGCAGAGGTTGTCTGCGACTGCAAGTGCCTTTCTTTGCAGAGTCTTCCTTGGTGGAAGCCAGATGTGCAAAGCAGGCAAAGTTACAAAAGCAAAATTGAGTGTTAAGAGTATGGGTGCCAGGGGAACGGGAGGTCCGGGGTACAGATCCAATTAATGGGTCCAAGCCATGGTGGGTGCACGGGGGGGCGGGCGCCAGAAGGGATCCTTGCCTAGGGTGCAAAATAAGCTGGGGCCGGCCCTGGAGGTGACAATAGTGACCTTGATAGATCAACAGTCAGTATGACTCATTATAAGGCAGCTTCGTGTTTTCAAGCTCCATGCCCCCCCCCCCAGGCCAAGGGCTGAATTGGATAGTAACCCACACATCAGCAGCACGCTGACAACCACCATTGCTAGCCAAACTGATGGGAATACTAATTTATTTGCTGACATAGTAACGCCCCCCTTTGGCTGTGGGTTCCCAGGTTAGAGTACTCACTCAGGCACCCATTCTCAGGTCCATTCAGCAGAGACTGAATGGCTCAAAACATCAACTGTTTATTTGCAAAGGGAAAACTCCCACAGCCAACAACTACAGTGGACGTACAAAACTGGAAGCTGAAATAAGAGCTTCTCCCAATAGGACCAAACTAAATCACAGATATCGGGGGGGACAGGGACGGACTATTCCATTATGTATATATATATGTACAAGAAATACACCACAAATGTTTTACAAGGGATGGGCCTACATGTGTAAGAAACAGTTTAAGCTACAAGAAGTTAATGCTAGGCAGTGCCTCGAACTGCTAGGTAGTTTAGCAGAAAAGAGCAACCAAATTATAAAACTGGATATGGTGATTTCAGTCCTGCTCTGGAAAGATATTTCAGTGATCACCACAAGCCAAGCCTCTTCTTTTGTATCCTCTATCAGCAATAATGATTTAAAATGTAAAAATAAAGCAAAGAAACTGGAGGTAGGTGTGAGAGATAGGCTTGGGCTTTGTAATCTTCTCAGTCCATTAACTGTTTATTTTCCTCTTGGACCCAGACATATAAACTAGGGTAAATAAGCATACCCTGTGGAAAAAATATATAAATGTTAGTGTGGCAATCATCCTTAAAAGTCCCCTCTCCTCCAGGGCTCTGATCCAATCCTATCATGCAAATCCAAGTGATGCTCAGCCAATCAGAGCCCATGAAACTCCACTAGATGGGAGTGAGTGAGCCAACCTCAGCTTAAGAAGGGTGAAGAAACTTTTTACAAACTTTTGAATAGGGATTTCATGGCTCTGTAAAAGAGTGTCAGCTTAGCTAGACTTTTATTTGGGTTTCTATTTAGGGTTTGGGGGTTGGCTTAGGGAAGAAAGCTTATTTTTGTAGTACAGATAAGCATTCTGTTAAGGGCCCATCATTCCTAACTGGTACGTGTAGGTTCTGTGGAAAGGTGATTTGTGAGAGAAAAGAACAGTCTTGAATCTGGTGAGGTACCCTGTCCAGGTTAAGGGGAATTCAAGTCTCCCCTTAGGGGTTATTTGTTTTATTTGAGAGCCAGCTTTACTTTATGTATTTAAGTTATCCACACATCATATTTACCTTATTACATATTTTCTTTTATGTTAAATATAAGCCTTTGTTAATCTCTGTGTCTTGTCTGTCAAGTCCAAAATCTAAGAAACATGATGTCCATTTACTGACATATAAGTACGGCTTTACTGTAGCAGGTTTCCAAAAATGAGAAACCTTGAGGGAGCACATAGTTTACATGCTACCAGTCTTTAATTTAAAGCTTGTGCTTCTTTTTTATTTGATTGTTGCGGTTGGGGTAATTGATATAAATCTATATGAGAGGCTGGAGTGGAGGACTGGTTATTCTTCAGTCAAGAAGGTAGTTGCCTCAGAGCCCCCCCCCCCCCACAGTTGCATAAGCAAATTCCCAGGTTGGATCTCTAATTCTAGTCTTCCACTAGAAAAGTCTAGGAGAGCCGCACATGCAATGCATTGCCATAGGCAAGCTTGAAGATTTGGTACATGGATCAATAGTCTAATTTAAATAATTGCCTCTCAGTTTCCAGCCTGTCTTCATCCCATCCAAGCCAGAGTTAGTTAGTGCCTGTTGGTTATTGTTTTAGTCATTCCCCTTGCCTCCCTCTCCACTGATTGATTATCACACTAGCTGTCAACTTCTCTCCTCCTGTCTACTGTTATTAACTTATACTGTTAGCCTGGCTGGTGGCTCCTGTAGTAGGGTCGCCAATAGGACTGGATAGAAATGTCCTATCCCTTTAACAGAGGCTTAATGTGTGGAAATGGATGGCTGAAGCTTTTCATGACATGGAGGAAAATATCATCTGGTAAATTACACCTCATTAGGCCTCTATTATAAGGACAGGGAATTTTTCTCAAGGCTGGTTGGCAACCCCCAGGACAATTTGTAGACCTTTACCCCTGGCAGGATGTCACAGAGGATCCTAGCCCTCCTCAGTATGTATGTCTCATCCTGATGACAACAGAGGGTGCGTGGAACATCTACTAACAGTTATGAGGACTAAGTAAAAACAGTTACAGTTATTCTTTTGCAAACACAATTTTTATTCACAGTATTAAAAAAAACAACCAGGAGGCAATACTAAATTCTTATTTCCAGATTAGCATTCAGTCTTTTTCCAAACAATATCACTTTATTTTTTTTTTAAATACTCCAACTGTTGGCTTAAAGGGCTCTTGAAGTTGCTTACAATAGTTTAAAATGCAATAAAACTAAATCTCACAAAGCAATATACATTAAAACCAAAAGAGGTGGTTAATAACACAATAGTGTCTGCCCGGACTAGGGCATATATACTGCTGTCAGTTTGCTATGATTGGCTATAATTAATGGCAATCCTGTCTTCCCTTGTGGCTGTAGGGGCTAGGATGGTGGCAGTTGGAGCTGAAATTTAAGAAATTGAAGAGGAATTTTTATATAACCCCCCTTTGCATCAGTAACATCACAATGGGATGATTGTGTATGGGAAGGGAGAAGAATGATCATCCTGGGAGCATAGGATTCTGATGAAGCCCATTATTCCCATGAATATGCCAAATGCTGCCCTGTTTTGCTTCTTGCACCACTGTGTACTCGTTATACCTGTAATGTAATGTAACACAGGTGCAACAGTAGTGTTACATTGACATGTCTATAGATCCAGGTAGTCAGCCGTGTTGGTCTGAAGCAGTAGAACAGATTTAGAGTTCAGTGGCACTTTAAGACAAAGGTTTATTCAGGGTATGAGATTTCATGTACAAAGCATACTTTTTCAAATACAGTGGAATGGGAGGTAAGGTTCAAACTTATAGACAGGCTGAGCAGCAAATTAATGTGTAACGTGATGCAGATGTTTTTGCATAGCTTAAAACATCTTCATCTTGTTACATGTTAATTTGCTGTCTAGCCTGTCTATAAATTTGAACTTAATCTCCAATTCCACTGTATTTGAAAAAGTATGCTTTGCACACGGAAGCTCATACCTTGAATAAACCGTTGTTGGTCTTAAAGATGCCACTGGCCTCTAAATTTGTTCTCATTGATATGTCTGCTATATCTGCTTCTTTAGTTAGTGTGAGGTGGTTTAATAGCAATCCTATGCTTATCCAGATGGAATCATTTGAGGATAGGACTGCTGTATTGTTACAAGTCTCTGAAACAACCTATATACATTTCTTAAAATAAAGCAAATATACGGTATCTGATGATTCACTAGGGCTGGAAGGTCACACTTCTACTCTGCTGTTTCTTCTGAATTCTCCTTCTGGAGTCATCTCTTGCCATGAAGCTTCGATTTATTTGATCATTTGATAGTCACTTGAATAATATCCTGTCATCGATTTGCCTTTTCTGGTTTAATACCTGTGTCGCACACAGTTAACTTGCTTCCTGGCTACTGCTTTATGTATATGAATAAGAGAGTTCTGCATACTTTTCCTGTTTCATATTCTGAAATTTCATTAATCTTATTCCTTTAATAACTAAAGCAATCAATATTTAGAAGAATGAATACTTTTTTTCAAAAGAGCAGATCTTCTGTATTCTCTTTAATGACATTGTAACACAACTTTCCCCACTATGCTATGTGTAAAATATACTACATAAGCAGATATCTGAAAAGCATTAAATATTATTGTGACCAAGTCTGCTAAGCTGTAGTGCAAACAGAATGGACATTCAAGAGGTAAAGAGAATAGGCAAGTTTCTTTGTTATTTTAATTCGGTTGTACAATCAAGCTAACATTTTGGTTATAAGTTTTCAGTATTAATTTCCTGTAGCTGTTGAAAAGATTATTGCTATTATTACATTATAGTTTTGAAACTTTCATTAGATGTTGACTTTTCTCATGATCTGCTCATCACATGTGACCAAAAGATGAGGAAATTACATGGGATGAATTTATTTGCATATGAAGGAATTATTTACTGACTATGTGTCAATCAGCCCTGAGCCGTAAAGAGGCACAAAGTAGATCTATAGAAAGGCAGGCAAACAATATCCATAAAGGCCCAAATGACTACAGAGGTGTGACAGGAAAGGTGCTTAATCAACCCTTCCACTGATCACAACCCTCATGGATTACCTAGTGGAGAGTAGTGTACAAAAACTGTGTGTTGCCAAGTAGCAAGTAATCAGTAAAGCTAAATGTAGATAGTAAGAATAATGTGCTGATGCAGTCCAGTTTTCAGGGCATGATTTAGACATTCTTCCCCTCCCTCCTTTTTTTTTTTTACTCATGCCTTACTTTAACAACACAATAATCCAATCCCTTCATTAAGTCAATCCATTTTATGTTAGGTCTTCCTCTTTTCCCACTGCCTTAAATTTTTCATAGCACTTTTGTATTTGGTCATCACAGATGTCTTTATTCATGCTTTTTCTGGAATAATTCTACCTTCTGACATTGTTAAGAACATAAGAATGGATCCTCCAACGTACTTTTAATCCAGCATTTGGTCTCCAATGTATCTCTGGAAGGTCGTGCACAGGGCATGAATACATTGCCTGTATAACTGGCTGCTGATTGTCCATTGCCTCCTTTAACAGTGACTTTTTAACTTTTTAAAACCCTTTTTTATGGTGACTGTATTTTGCAGTGAGTGTTGTCTTTTCATGATGTGGCTGAAGTACGCTAGCCTCAGTTTAGTTATTTTAGCTTCTATGGAGAATTCAGACAGGTTTCGAACTCACTTATTTGTCTTTTTGGCAGTCCATAGTATCTGTAAAACTCTCCTCTAACACCATGTTTCAAATGAATCAGCTTCCTTCCTGTCAGCTTTCTTCATTGTCCAACTATAGTCATTGGGAATATTATGATATGAATTATCTTGATTTTGGTCTCCAGACTACTTCCTCACACTTATGGAACTTTTCTAGTTCGTTTATGGCTGCCCTTCCAAGTTTCAGCCTCTTTCTGATTTCTTGGTTGCAATCTCCATTTTGGTTGCTAATTGACCAGAGGATCTGGCTGAGCCCTAACAACTTGTCACTGTCTCTCTTTGTCTAAACCCCCTTACAACCTGCCCCATCTCTGCCACAGAGGATCCACAGCCTCTCATTGGCTGGAAGGTCTAGGAATTTACTTATACCCCAGGGGATCAGGGATTGGCTATAACACTTGGAGGGTGGAACTAGAAGTCGTCCATCACAACAGGTGAGGTCCAAAACAGATGTATTTTGTATATGGAGACCTGGCACCACTTAAGGGTCACCTGTAATTTTTGTATTTGGTCTTCATAGATGTCGTTATTCAAGTTTATGCATGCTCACTTCAGGACTGGGTGATACAATACTTGGGTGAATTATACATCCTAATGTATGCCACGTGGGCACTGAATATGCAGTTTGTAGTGATCTTGAACTTTAATCTCAGTTTTTCATGGTGTCTGATAACAAGCAGGCTCATTCTGATTGATTAGTGAATGGAATCACTGGGGCTGCTTTTAGCTGTCAGAGCAGAGAATCACATCTTGCAGTTACCATGGAACTGAGGATTAGAAGCTATTGAAAATCTTTATTTTCCTGAGCTCAACTAGGCCATGCATTTTGTGGTGTGCATCTGAAAATATTCTGCACACAAAGTACAATAAGAAGACACATAATAAAGATCTAGCATTTTAAATGGTGTGGGTGGGGCAGACACCCTTTGTTTGAGGAAAGACTTTTTCTAGAGTAATGCCCTTTGAACTCAGTGGAATGTCTGGTTGAAAAAAATAGTGTTATGAAGAGAACATTCGACAGTGGAAATGGATGCCTCAAATACTGCCATGCATGAAATATGCTGGTGAGAAGCTCCTTCCCCACTGCCCCTGCTCTTTAGATTTGGCACTACCAACCAGGGTAGGCATCTCCAGGCCTCAGAACAGGAATGAGAGGAGGTTACACTACCCAAACTCTCTCTTCCTTGGGACTGTCCTTCATTCAGGAAGTAAAAGTTCCCTGCTTCCTCTGAGATGTGTCCCTTTTAATGCTTTGCACTTGTCTCCCTATCAGCTCATAAACCTAGCCCTTCCCTGGTCAGCTTCCCTGTCTGAGTGTTCATCCTCCTGCCTGCTGTCAGACCTCGCACCCCCCGTTCCCTCCTCCTCCTCCTCCTCCTCCTCCTCCTCCTCCTCCCATTGAAGCCTCCCAACCACAGTTACATGTAAGCTGTGCTAAGTGATGCTGGCACACAACAATTCAGAGGCTGGTTCAGAGGATTTCTGCTCTGCTCACAACCAAGTTTCCATAGGAAACAATGGAGGACCCACAGAATTGGACCCTCTGCTTCAATCTTTTAGAAACATGGGGGTTTTTTTGAGGAGAGGCACCAGCAGTGATGGTGAAAGTTTGGTGCCTCTAACTCAAAAAACAGCCCCCCAAGCCACAGATACCCCTGAACTGATTCTCTATTATAGCCTATGGAGCCCATTGATTATAATGGTCCCCACAGGCTATAATGGAGCCAGGAAAAAATGATTTTTTGCACACCCCTATTATGCTTTTCAGTATGATTTTTGACCTATGCCAAGAGCAGAACAAGCCAAAAATACTTTGTCTTTATGCCAATTCGTGCTGCTTCTGTTTAGAAGGAAGGCAAGAAACAGTTACAAGGAGATGGCAAAGAGACTATGAGAGACTATCAGGATAACATAGGCAGGAGGCTATATATTGAGAGAGATCAATATAAAGGAGGTAGAGGCCTGAGAGAAAGGAATCCAGAATAACAGAAGAGCCACAAAGTGAATTTCAGAGGAACTGGTTCAGAAGGCTGCAAGCTAGCTGGCAGTGATGTTGGCTATTTATTCTTTAAAACATTCATGGACCCTCCTTTTTCCTGAGCATCTCAGGACCCAAGCTACAAGTCAGTACATAAGAGGAGTTTCAACCATATCCTCCAGTGATCATTTGTGGGAAAACTGGACATCTCCCTGAATTTTACTCAACTGTTTTTCATTTTTAGCAAAAAATATAATAACTGTTTCATGGGGAAACTCAGTGTAAGGATTTCTGTTCTTTTCCTTTTAGTGTGCTTGAAATAAGCACACAGTAGTAGGTTATAGGGTGCAGGGAATATCCCAGCCTCCTCTACTGTGCATCATTGAAGGGGAAGGGGAAGCTAAAGCATCCTTTATGGCTGGAAAGAAGAAACAGCAGCACAGCTGATGGATCATGGCTGCAGCATTGTATGGGGCATGCTACCATTGAGTGGATTGTGGAATTTGGTGCCAGTATCTAACTTCATAACCCTGTACTTGTGCTGAGTTCCACTGGCCACTAAGAGCATGAGCATTTGCATAAAGTTGTGGTCCTGGATAGGGATGGGCATCAATCAGTTCATGATGTGGTGGTGGTGGGGGGGTCTTCCTTCCCTCCTTTCTGCTGGGGGTGGCTCCCTGAAGCCAGCAGAATAGAATGGTGGAGATCTCCCTTCCTGGGAGGTCTTCTCTTCCTCCTTTTTGCTGGTGGCAGCTCCCCGAGGCCAGCAGAATGGAAGGGGGGGATTTTGCAAAAGCCATTTAAAGAAAATGCTTGGCAGTGTGGGTGGGGGGAGCAAAAGGGATTGTTGAAATGGCTTGCATCTTGCTCCCTCTCGCTCCCCCCGCTTCCCACCACAAACCCCATGAACCTCCGAAAACCACATGGAGGTTCGTGGGACGGTCGTGGATAGGAATGGGCATGAACCTCGGTTCGCAAATCACGAACCAGCTATCTTAATCATGAACTTGTGACAAGGTTTGTGCCCATCCCTAATCCTGGCCACTGTGTCACTGCCTGTTATCCCTTAAGGTGCCACCTTCTCCTCCTCCTTCAGCACACAGTAGTGGAGATACACACACACACACACACACAGTAAAGCTGAGCCTGCCATGTGTGGAGGGCAGAATATAAATCTAATAAAATAATATAAATGTTCCTAGCACTTCTGATTCAGTACAGTTTCCCAAGGCAGAATCTACCTGTTAGTGATAAATGATTTCCTCCAACCACTCAGTCTGCTTCAGCAGCCCTTCTGTACACAGCTAAATGCTAGCCCTTCTAAAATACCAGTAATGCAATCTACAATGATAACTAAATTACAGTGTACACACGCAGAAAGCAGATGGGAATCAAGGTGTATTAATGGTAGGATCTAACAGCTAGACAAAAATGCCCTTGGTGCTCCGTGAAGGGGAAGAAGGAAGAATATCTGGCAGTGATTGGTGTATAGAGTTGAAGAGCACCCAGCATTGCAGCTTGTGGATTTCCACAGGGCATTCAGGAAAGAATCATTCTTCATTGTTGTGCTTCCTTGTATGTGCTGACATGTTTTGTCTGTGAGGGCTAAGGTACACGTAGGGCATTTTACTCTAGCTGGGGAAAACTTTTATCCCAACTTGTATTTTATCCCAAGCAGAGAAATGAACAGCCAAGGGGGTAAAAGAGCCTCTCTCCCTCCCCATGTCAGTACATGTGTTGGCCCTTGGATAAAAGATAACATTCATTGTTATCTTTGTATGAGGAAGGTATTAATCGCCACACCAAAAGAGAAAGCAAATGTGTGAATTGGTTCTGGTATATATTAGGATTTTTATTGATGCCTGTAATACACGAATACTGTAAGTGAATGCTTCTGAGGCTGTGTTGACAGGCTCCAGTAGGTCAGCCAGCAAAAATGGTCTCAGTGCCAAGGAATCAGCATGGCGCTCAGCCAGGCACCTTCCCAGAAAGCAATCTTTGGCTTTCTTTCTGTACTGTTAAAGAGCTAAGATACTTTGGGGGAAGGGCTGGAGTAGAGGGGGCCTTTTGCTAGCATCCATTCAAAGGCATAATACCATAGGTTTCCATTTGCAAAGTGCCTATGCAAGAGCAAACAGGGTCCATTCCCTAATTGTTTACATTTTTGTTACAAATACAAAACCAAACAATACCAAATGATAAACATAAATAAAAACTATAGTCTTTCCTTTGACAAGACAATTCTTATAGTGCTAATTAAGGATTTCCCCCATACGTAGCATTTCACACAATAAATTTAAGAAGAACAGAAATAGTTGAATATTATCCTGAAATCTTATAATTAAGTAGTCAATAAATAAAACCCGTTTTTCCAGGAACTTGTTACCTGATTGATTTTTACTGATATTATCAACTACATAAATATATACAGAAAAGTAGCTGACCAAACTACTGTACCAAAGGAGGGTCTGATTCCCCCCCCCCAGGAGAAGGCAATACACACTTTAGCAGCTGATAACAAATTCACCAGACTGAACAACAGACAAAGTACCATCAAGTCACAGCCAACTTATGGTGATCCCAGCAAGGGGCTTTCAAGGCAAGTGAGAAGCAGAGGTGGTTTGCCAGTGCCTTCCCCTGCAGAGTCTCTCTTGGAGTTCTCCCTTCCAAGTTTTGTGTGTGTGTATGTGCTTGCAAGCCTGGAAGTCATGGTGACTTCTGGTGACCCCAGAAGTCTAGGCCATTTCAGAGAGGTGGCTTGATATTACCTGCCTCTGCGTCTTCGTATTCCTTGGAGGTTGCCCTTCCCAGTCCTTGCCAGGGTCAACCCTGCTTAGCTTCCAGAATGTGACAAGATTGGGCTTACCTGGGCTATCCAGGCCAGGGCTCCCTTCCAAGTATTGACCCTGCTTAGCTTCTAAGATCTGATGAGACTGGTCTATAGCATGCTGCCTTTCCTCCCTTCTTCACTAATTGCTAGTTAGATATTTATTGCATCTTTTAAATACCCAAGCAAAACTGGGATTAGGAGGTAGAACATAGACTGATTCAGCTGATTTTATGGAAGCTATTGATACTGGACACCCCATTTTTATAAGAATTCAGCTATATCTTCTTTGAACATTATTTGGCTTCCTAGTTACCTGCCTATTGTTGGTAACTAATAAAATGCTGATATGACTCAATGAGCTGAATAATGTTAAGGACAAAACCATCACAATTAGTAATATTGTACAGTCAGTGAAGCCTGATGGCATTTTGTAGGACCATCAGTATCTGTTCCAGGCATTGTCTGAATTATCCTGGTTGCCCTAGCAAGGAATTCTTCCTCTATGCTATGCTCTTAACCCAACTAGATTAGCCTTCAGAAAATGTGTAACATAAATTTACATTTATAAGTGCATTATGTTTACTCATTTGATAAAACTTACCTAAACATACAACGCTTGATAGACTTGTATGGTGAAAACACCCAGAAAGCCAAAAATCTTCCTGGCTATCCGGATAATGTCAGTAGCCAGCTTTACTTGTTTGAGATGAGCTGGCTCTAAATTTCTTTATCTTCCTAAAACTGGGAATAACACTGTCCTCTCCTTGTTTCCTTTACACTTGTACTGTCTGTAGTACATGATCTGGAGAAGGCTGAGGACTGCCGCCGATTGAGCAGTATTTTCCTGTGATACCAAGGTTGGCAAAATGACCATATTCAGGGGCAGCAAACCTCTGAATACCAGTGCTGGGAAGGCAACATATGTCCTGTTTATTAACCCTCAAGAGTAACTGTGTGGCCATTGTATAAAAGTAGTTGTTGATTACTGGTCTGATCCAGCAGGGCTCTTCTTTTGTTCTTACTCAAAGTATATATGTCTTTCCAAGACAAGCTTACTATCATAAAGGGAGGGAATAATGCAAGAATTTTTTATGTGTTTGCATATTTAAAAATGGTTCCTTCTTGTCTGCATTGGCACAGGCCAAAAGACAGACATTAATGATGGCATTGCATCAGGTAAAACACACAGTTGCTTATACTATCAGACTAGTGGTCTATCAAGCTGTGTATTGTCTGCTCTGACTGGCAACAGCTCTCTAGAGACTCAGTTAGAGGTCTTTCACATCACCTACTACTTGGTGCCTAGAAAATGCAGTGGTTTAGAATGAGTAAGTTTTGAAACTAACAAAATTCTCTGCTTTCTGAGGAGTGGTGTAGAAGCATTTATTTTATTCAGAAGAACTGTTGTATCTGTGAAGTTCGGTTTGTGTTTTAATACAACAGTTTTTGCCATGCTTGATTCTACAGTGAACTTCCACAGTGGTTTAGTGATGCAAACAAACTTGACCAGAGTTCACATGCCAAGAAAATATAAGAATCAGTTTACAGGCTATCTTCTGCAAAGGAGGATACCTCTCATGCAGTTCTTTTCTAAATTGTTTTTCATGATTCCATGTAGTACAGGGAAGCAGTAGTCTAATAATGGTTTGTTCAGCCCTTTTTTCCTGTTGGGATAGAGTGAGCAATCAATCAAAACAATGAACAAATGTATAAAAATAAATGTGGCTTCATGGTGAATGTCTTTCTTTTATTTCAGTGCCTTATAATGGACTTCCTGTGGTTTGTGGTATTGGCACACATTTTAAATAATTTGTGAGCAGGCTTTGCAAACTGTATTAGAAATTGTAGTGATTCAGGAGCTCCTGAAGGGGTATCATGCCTTCCTTGTGGGTAAGGAGGAGTATTGTTGCTATACTATTTTTAGGTCCTAATGAGTGTAAGACTGTGTTGCAGGAGCAAAGGTTTGTTCATGTTCACTGAATGAGGGATGGGTCTGCAAGGTTGCTGGCTGTGGTTTGCTGACAGGGTTTCAGTTGCTGACACATGATTTCAACTGTGTGAGTGCCCTGGGAAGAATTGCCCGCCCACCCCTCGAATGAAACATGAAATATATTATGGTTTAGACTGGGAAGTTTATTTACACACGAGCTGATCTGCACAACCTAGTTAACACGTTAAAGCACAGGTTGTATCGGGCTTGCAAGGCAAGCGCTTCCTAACAGGGCAAAAGCACCCCAACTTAGAGCCAGGTCCAGAATCCTTCTGAACCTTTCACCTCATGACCCACATGTCTGTACCGGCAAGGCGGGATACAAATTGAAAATAATAAATAAATATAAATAATATGTGAATGCGTAGAGGGGATGGAAGGGCACAGTTCGCCCATGACTGCTAAGCCTTAGGGCTCATCGTATGTCTCCCCAACCCTGAAGCCCCCCCCCCACCGAGCCACCCAGACTGCCAAACTGATAGGTTTGAGGGACCCCCCCCCCATTGCTGGTATCTCAAGGTGCTTACCAACTCTAAATCCCCTCAACCTGTGCTTTTCCTGCTTCCCCAGTTATCCCTCACTCCTTCTGATCACATGGAGTGGGTGAAAAAAGGCTCCCCTTTTGACCAATTTGAGTGAGGCCCCAAAAATTCCTGCTCAGCCCTCAAACTGGCAGCCAGCTAATCCCACATGGACTCAAAAGAGGGAAGGAGGATGGGGAACTCATGTGGCACTGAACTGTGGAGGGAGGCGGCTGCTGCCAAACCTGGCCAGCGTGCCCAGCTCCCCATTAGCTGGTGTTCCCGCCCTAAGCCTTAATTGGCTTCCCCCCAACCTCGTGGTTGAACCTGAGGAGGTAGGGGGAGGGCAAATGCTGGCACCCACTTCACTCCTTGGGCACTGGTCTTTTTACTGAAGTACTTTCTATCTATCTCGTCCTGATCACTTAGGAGATGGATTTGATTAGAATGCATGGTCCTGCTCCCTTACCGAAAGAACCAATTGATCTGGGGCTGGGGATATTATTCTCTCCATGCCAACAGGATGGGTGGATTGTCCAGATCCCTAGATTCAAGGAGTATGGGTGGGAAGCAGAGCCAGGAGGCTTCCCCCTTTGCTCAGTGCTTTTGAGGGAATGGGTGGCAATTGGAGCAATGTAGATTCACCCACACAGCTCAGATTTATATGCCCAAAGAACAGAATAATTCACATATGATGAAGAAAGGCCCTGTGTACAGTAGTTTAACAGATTTGTTTACAAATAGATCTTCCTCAATAGATATAGTTATAAGCAAAATCCTGTTTAGGTTGCTGTCCATGCAGTATCATATAACATAATCAAAAGGTGTATTTATAGTCTGATGGTGTGGCTGAGGACACACAGGCTAGGAGCTTCTGATTCTTCCTTTGGGCATTTATGCCATTTTTAAATCACAATGGCAGCAATGCTTCTTGCTGCTCTATTGTGTCCTAGTATTAAAACCACCAAATTCTCCATGTCTATTTCTTCAACAGTTCTGACCATCTGTTCAGCGGTATAGCAGGAGTCCATATAAACTATTTTGGCTCCAGATGTTGTAGTTTAGATGGAAGCAGGGACAGGAAATGGCAGGACTGAAATTCAATTCCTGTCAGCCCACCACAACTAGCAACCATGTATACCCATGTGAACTGATTGAATAGGCCAGCACTCATAGAAGTGTGATGCACACATTCAGTTAAGTGTTTATTATACTGTATTAGAAGAAATGAAAATGATATAGTGATGGTTTTGAAATTTCCGTAAACATTGACTTTCATTACGATTTACTTTCATATGCCTTTTTAGGATTAAATTGGCCTACAAAAATTCACAAATAGCAAGTATGACAATTCTGAAACTAAGTGACATTTTTATTACACATTATGCAGTTTTATAAAGCAAACTAGAGATGTCCGTGTAATATAGCATGTAGTGGACTGCTGAAATGAGCACTCTCAGATTTTTAGCAGTAGGTATTTTAAGATGAAATAGCCAGCTAGTGTAGCTGAAAGTGGAATGTATGACCCCCTTAATGGATGTCATTAAGATTAAGAATTAAATATTCCATTGTCCATAGTATTTGGTTTGAATCCACATATAGGGCAAAATGTACTCTTAAAATTTGCAGTCATGACTGATACTGCAGCAGTGGAAGAACAAAAGTAATTACATGTCTAATTCAATCTCATTCACTAGGCATCTGACTGATTCCTCTCTTTTATAAATATCTTCAACCATAATCAGAAGGAACCAGCCAAAGAGCTCCAGCTTGGCAGGTGAGCTGGGTGGTGCTTTATTTTAAGGAGGTCAGGATATTAGCATTCCTGGAAAGAATCCTCTCTAGTTTTAGCTTCCATTTGATGAAGCTTCTTAATACATATTAAAAGCAGTGAAACAGTAAGCATATCATAGGAAAGTACGTGATTTATAAGAATTCAACATTTTCCCTCTGCACTCGTAAAATCGAAATAGCACTCACTAAAATGACTACTAGTAAAATGAGGCTGCTACCTTTACTCTGTGTTTTTAGTTTGTCAGAGATAAAAAGTTAATATTATTGTTCTAGTTTTTCTGGAATTAATAACTTTTCAGAATGATACCAACTTTGGAAGATGGTGAAGGGAAAGAATAGAAGTTAACCCCTCTTCTACACAGGCTATTGCTTAGCTGCATGATAGCATTTTGAAAATAGAGAAGAACTAAAACATATGTTGTCGAAGGCTTTCACAGCCAGAGTTCATTAGTTGTTGTAGATTTTCCAGGCTGTATGGCCATGGTCTTGGCATTGTAGGACCTGACATTTCGCCAGCAGCTGTGACTGGCATCCTCAGAGGTATAACACATAAAGATGGAGTACTCTCTGTGTCAAGGTGAGAAGAAGAAAAATTACCTGCCTACCATTTTTCTTCTCACCTTGACACAGAGAGTACTCATCTTTCTGTGTTATACCTCTGAGGATGCCAGTCACAGCTGCTGGTGAAACGTCAGGTCCTACAATGCCAAGATCACAGCCATACAGCCCAGAAAATCTACAGCTACTAATGAACTAGAACATGATTTCATTTTTCTCCATAATAAAATAGAAGTATAACACTTGATTGCAGTTAAGCCTCCATCCCCCTTCTGTAGTTTTATACAAAATACTCTGGAATTAGGGCAATAAAAGTTTCCACAAAATATATTTAATCAAAAAGGGCAGCCTTTGCTTGTTCCCTCTGGTTTTTTTCTCCCTTCCCCCTGTGATGACCCCTTATCTGGGGAGGACTGATTTCCCTTTAAAAGTGTTCTTTATGTTTTGTTCTACTGGGTATATCTGGCTGCCACCAGGAAATTTTAAGGCTTTCCAAACCCTTTTTCTTCACTTTGGCTCTTTACTGGGTAGGTAGGTCGAGTTGAAGGCTCTCGAGGTACTATGTGGTTCTAAGGAAGTATTTATTGCAGAGTTAGCATACTTGAATAAAGAAGATTTATTAATATAATTCATAAATAAAAGGGTAGAACCATGTAACCAGTGATGTGAATATTTTCAACAATTGCTTGGTGTCTCACACCAGATCTGCTCCCTTACTGACGGGGATCTTTCAGGTAACTTTGTAACTCCTTAACTTTACTTTACTGTTTCCTAGACACTCAGCTTCAGCTTATAACTGTTTCAACACCGAACTGCTTGTCTCTCCTCTCATACACAGAACTGAACTCTCTTATATCACACACAAGACTGCTTCTCTCACAGACCTCAGAACGAACTAACTTATCAACTGTCTTCATCAACTGTCAAAACTGTAACTGTCACTCCTGACAGACATAAATATTCATCCACTCAGAATCATTTCCAAAACCCTTCCCCCTCTCTATCAATTACCAATCACACCACACTTGTCTCTTCAGCCACTCTAGTCTATCACAGCCATGCAACCAAACTTTTAAAGAGACACACACACACATATAAAACAAGGAATCATTACAGATCTCTTCAACCACTCTAGTCTATCACAGCCATGCAACCAAACTTTTAAAGAGACACACACACACATATAAAACAAGGAATCATTACACCCCCTTTTTGCTGTTCTTCCTCAATTTCTATAGAGAGACAGTAGGCAGTTATAAAGGAGGTTCTAGTTGCCTACTTTTTCCTTGCTGCTTGCTCAGCTGGCATCAGAGGAAGAGTTTATACAAACAAGTCCTAATCCATAGAAGGGTAGTAATGCTAAAGGCAATCAGACAAAGTCACAACTAATTTATGTCCCATTAATTTTAATGGGACTCAATGCCACTAACTTTCTTTGTCTTGGGATCATGTTGGGTTGAAGTAACTGCTGTGGCAAATGTACACTCCAAAGATATTTAGCATACTTTTGTTTGTCTGAAGAGTATGCCTGTCACGCGCATGTGTACTTGAAAGTAATTGCCAGATAGGTGTGCTTAGCATTATAGTCGTAGGCTACTGCATGGATACATACAAAAGTAATCGTCACAGAACTAAGTAGGACTTACTTGTACAGCCTCTTGGGTTCAAAACACGTTTTGCCATTCTTGCTGTATGTGTTATAGGGCAGTTTTGCAGCAGGATTGGCCACCTTTCTCCTCTTTGTGAGTACTGATTTTACTTGGGTACCTGTAGGCTTTACCCATAGGTCAAATAGCTGCTGGGAGCAGGGGGAGTTGAATAGGAGAAAATACAGGGGAAAGGGTTAAACCTCCTCCTGATGCTATTTACCTTTTAAAAAAATTACTGGATATCAAGACATGGATCTCCTTTCCTATCCAGCCATTTATATAAACGTTTGTAGAGCTTGGGAGGAGAAAAGGCATATAGACTAGATTCCCAGCAGGATCTAGGGAACCTCAGTTCAGGACAGCTCAGTCCAAAGGGACAAAAATATGAACATTCAGGTGCACAATAGAACTTAGGAGTGAGAGTAGGATGGTGATGGAGGGCCATGTGCAGAGACAAAGGGGCCAAGGGAGGAGAGGATTGATGGAGAGGGAAACATGTTGCAGGTGTCTAAATGCCAGTGCTAGAATCCTCCAAGCCAAGATGAGGGAGCTGGAGTGCTTGGTGTTAAATTACAATGTAGATACAGCGGGTATCTCAGAATCATGGTGGAAAGGGGAAAATCAATGGGATGCGGTCATTCCTAGGTATAAGCTCCAGAAGCAGGGCAGGGAGAGATGGATTGGGGGAAATGTTGCATTGTACATCAAAGAGGGCATAGAATCAAGTTAGAAAACATTAAGGGAATGAACACCCCAGCAGAAGCAACATTGGGTGGAAATACTGGATGCTAAGGGTTACTTAAAAGTGGGGGTGCACTGCTGCCTACCTGATCAGACTCTTAAGGCTGATCTTGAGATTTTATTTATTTATTTATTTTATTTTCTTCATGGGATTTCTATTCCACCCTCCCCTGCAAGTGAGTTCAGGGCAGGTCAGAACAAAGTGATAAAAAATAAAACAATCTGATATATATATATAAAAGCCCTAATGTATTGGCACTTTCCAGCTTTCCCATTGGCTGTGCTGTGTGCTCCATCAGCCATTGGTCCATCAACCACCACTCAAGAGTACTTGCGTGCCATTGGCTGGGTGCTCGGTCCACTCCTCTCTCCCGCCCACTGGCAGCCTGGCCACAATTCCCTGTCAGAATAAGCTGCCAAAACAGCTGTCTCTCCCAAGGAAAATGTTTCTCCTGCTTGGCTCCTTCATGGCTGGCTGGCTACTGAGGTGGACCAGGTGCTGTCAAACCATTCTCTTCTCCTCCTACTGTGCAGCACACTTTCCCCTCAGTGGCTGTTGCTAGGCAACCAAGCTTGATTCTGTCAGTAAAAAGGCGGGGGGAGGAGGCCCTTTTCAGGCCTACTTTGGCCTTTGTGGGGAACTCATTGGGGCAAGTTTGGTGTAGTGGCTAAGTGCGTGGACTCTAAAATGGGAGAACCAGGTTTGATTCCCCAGTCCTCCACTCGCTGCTGCTGCATGACCTTGGGCAAGCCATAGTTCTGTCAGAGGTGTTCTTGTAAAAAAGCAGTTTCTGTCAGGGCTCTCTCAACCCCACCTACCTCACAAAGTGTTTGTTGTGGGGAGGGGAAGGGAAAGGAGTTTGTAAGCCACTCTGAGACTCTGAGTGAAGGGAGGGGCATAAATCCAATCTCCTCCTCCTCCTCCTCTTCTGTTGCCAGCTCCAGGTTGGGAAATTCCTGGAGATTTTGTGGTGGAGTCTATGGAAGCCAGAGTGTGGGGAGGGGAGAGGCCTCAGCTGAATAGAATGCCGCAGAGTCCACCCTCTGAAGCAGTTATTTTCTCCAGGGGGTGAGAGATCTGTTCTCTGGAGTTCAGTTGTGATACTAGGCAATACCACATGGATCACCATGGCCAGGTCATGGGAGAAGAGATATGGAACCAATTGCCTGACCAGCTTAAGGGGATAAAAGGCCAATCTGGCAACAGCAGTGATCTAGGCCTCCATTGAGAGCAAGGCATCCAGGATCACGCCTAAACTCCTAACCATCAGTGCTGGTGTTAACGGCACCCTGCCGAGGGTCAGGAGTCAGATTCCTGATCTCACCACACCCCAGGCATAGGACCCCTCCATCTTTGATGGATTTAGCTTCAGTTGACTCTGCTGTAACCAATCAGCCAAGGCCTCCAAAGCCCTGGCTAAAATATCCAGGGTGGAGTGTGGCAATCCATCCATCAACAGATACAGCTGGGTGTCATCAGTGTACTCTTGGAGCCCCAACCTCTATCCCTGGATTAACTGGGTGAGGGAAACGGAGAAGAAAATCAGGGAGGTGACCAAAGCTGATAATGTCATGATGTCAACTATCCTCATACTGACTGGGTAAACATGCTCAAATTATACAATAGAATTGAAATTCTTAGACATCATAAATGACTGCACTGGAACATTTTGTCACAGAATGAACAAAAAGGGTAGTAATCTTGGACTTTGTTTTGATAGGGACTTACCAACTTACCTGGTATCGATGCCAGACTGACTGGCCTGCAATTTCACAGATCTCCTCTGGAACCCTTTTTAAAGATGGGAGTGACATTGTTCCCCAGGTTAGGAATGGTACTGCCAAGCCAAAAAAAAAAATGCTTGTATGGCTAACAACCCAAGTCAAGGAAGCCATAAAAAGTCAAAAAGCTTATTTTAAAAATGGGCACAGGGTCTGGCAAAAACAAGAAGTGGATGGCGAAAAGCTTCAAAACAAACAAGAAGCATTTCTTTAAATGTATCTGGAGCCATGGTGGCTCAGAGGTTAAGATGCTGAGTTGCAGACTGAAAGGCCAGTAGCTTGGTAGTTCAAGACCCTAGTGCCGCGTGACGGAGTGAGCTCCCGTCTCTGGCCCCAGCTCCTGCCAACCTAGCTGTTCGAAAGCAAGAAATTGCAAGTAAATAAATAGGTAGGGAAGGTAACAGCATTCCGTGCGCCTCGGCATTTAGTCATGCCGGCCACATGACCATGGAAACATCTTTAGACAGCGCTGGCTTTTCGGCTTGGAAACAGAGATGAGCACACACACCCCCCGAGTCAGATTTGACTGGCTTTCGAGCAAGGAAAACCTTTACCTTTACCTAAATGTATCCAGAGCAGGAAATCAGCTAGGGAAGCAGCTGGACCTTTTAATGACTAAGGAATAAAAGAATTGCTAAAGGAAGATGGGGAAATGGCAGAGAAGCTAAATTAATTCTTTGCATTTATGTTTACTATGGAAAGTGTGGGGCATGAACCCAGGCCACAGCCACTGTTTTCAGGATAGGAGTCTGAAAAAAATGAGTCAAATTGAGGTGATGAGAAATTCTAGACCTGTTGGACAAATTAAAAACCAATAAATATCCAGATCCTCATGGAGATTTAGTTCCCAGGGAACTAAAATGTGAGACTGTTGATTTACTAACCTGTATGTCAGTTAGATTAGAGTCTCCAATCCACCTGTGCAGGTTGGAATATATATATTCTTGTAGAGTTCATGTATAGATGTACATTGAAACAGTAAAATTGCTACTACTATCATTCCAATATATATTTGATAGATTAGTGGATGACAGTAAGGTAGGTGTACTAAACACATGTTTTTTATCCTGACCTTCATCCAGGTGGCATACATGAATCTCCCCTGTCTTGTACAATCCTAAGAACTACTCTGGGAGGCAGAGAGAGTGACTGGCCCAAGTGAGTGAAATTTGAACTTGGATCTAGTACTCTAACCATTACATGACACTGATCTTAAAATAGCCACATTTCTCCTGGTTGAACAGGCACATTTTGTCCTCATAGCGCTTTTGGGAACTATGCCTTTCAAATGTTATTATTTTCTTTAATAGCTGCTGAAACATTTGGGAGTTTAAATATGTGCACAGCAATTATTGCAACAGAATTTTGCTTTGTTTCTACCAAGAACAAATTGTTCAGTGGAACAAATGTGAAATTTAGTAGAAATGGAAATTCATGCTGTTTGATCAACTTGATCAATTTTATATCAATGACACTTGTTTAAATCTAATTTTCATTCTGAATATTAAGGCGGTTAGCAAAAGTGCTTTTGATGATTCTGTTGACAGTTGGTGATGAGGTTGGTGCTTTTCTGTCATTTTTGTGTTAGAAAAATCTCTTTTATAAGACAATATTATCTAATATGAAAAACATACTTGCACTACTAATTAATCTTCAGATAGTGTTCTGTTCTTTTCTCTTTGGAGCCTGTCTTATAGTAAGATATTCTTGGACAGCAGTCTAGTGTTGTTGATGTGTTTTTTCACTTCACTCTGTGTATACTGTAATTTCAAGAATACCTGTTACAAGTCCTTCACGTACTATGTTGGTGTCCAAGGATTTGGAGGAAATGCAGCTCTAACACAGCGTTTGGATGTAAACAATGGATTGTGTGATTTGCTCATAGTAATAGCTGCAAACAGATATGTGTAGTAGTTGTGTAGTAGTAGATTCCTAGTAGAGTGTTTGCTTGTGCATCCTTCATGTACAGAACATCACCAGTTGTCACCTCAGGTCAAACCAGTCCAATACATCATCAGTATGTCCATACTAGATAATGGTATTTCTCTCATGCAAACTCTGGATAACAGGCCTTTCCTTGCTTACAAGCACCCCCTCCCCAACTAAAACAAATTCTTACCAGCAACAGTGGGCCACCTAACAGAAACTGGTGCACACAAGTGCATACCAAGTTCTGCAACTAGAGTTGCTGGGTCCTTCAAAGTCCCTGGCGGGGGACTTTGGGGGGGGGGGTGTTACTGGAGGTGGCGGGGACATTCCCAGTGTGAAACCTTCACACAGAAGTGACATAATCACATTGGGGATCAGTGCCCCCTGCTTCTTGCCAAAAGCATTTAAACGGTCCCTTCAAATGCTTTCGGCATGAGGGCCCCCAGGTGGACCTGCACTCCAAGTCCTTTAAATGATGTTGGGAAGAGGGGGGAGGGAGTGTGGCTTGGAGTGCAGGCACTCATGGCCACCCCTCTTCCTCCCTCCTTCCTGCAAGATTTAAAGGACCAGCTGGAGGGACCTTTAAATCTTGTTGTAGGGGAGGTTGGGTGGTCGCTCTTCGGGGTGGGGCTTCCTCACTGCTGGCCAGTTGGCTAGTGGCAGGAAGGACTCCCTAAATCAGGGAAACCTCCGCTGGGACCGAGGATCTGGCAACCCTATCTTCAACAAGTCAAGATGTCAACTTTATCACCCCATACACTCAGGCAATATACTTACAGGACGTGATATACCAGCTTAGCATCTTGGTGTCATTGGGGGAGGGTGGAATAAAAGTCGAAACAAAGTCGAAGTCGAAACAGTGTGATATTTGCCATCATGTGCCAAAAATGCTCTGCTGTTTCAGACTAAATGGATCTGATGTTAACAATGACAATATTCACAAACCATTGGGAGACCATTTCAGACTTTCAGGACATTGTGCAGTAGTTTTAAAAGTCACAATTCTTCAACAAAGAACGTCAGGTGGAGACTCCAACATTAAACTTCTCAAGTAATATCATACTGCTTGATTAATTCTTACAACCCCCCCCATCCCCAACACTAAACAATACTTGGGCTTACTATAATTGTTAAATATCTTAGCTAAAATTCGTGCCCCACACCCTCAAGACTTGAGACTTCTAACTCACTATGGCTATTAAATATCTTGGCTAATCCCTGACTCTCCAGCCTTGTACAGATCCCAGATAGTTTCATTGAACCAATGCATTGTCTCTGTGTTTTTCTTAATTAGATTTACTTTTTATATGAAGCTTTTCACCTTGTACTTTCATTGAATGTATTTGATTGTATATGGATCTTGTTTTATCTGTACCCTACGAGAGACTGGGATCTCTGGCCTTTCTCTGCATCCACTATGTGTAACAAACTTATCCATTCAAATCCCTTTAACGGATTCATTCCTGAATGATTTACAAGAAGTCTCTCTCTGCTACAACTCCCTATTTCCAGCTTGTTTGTAACTTTGGTTGTTTACATGCCTACAAAATGATTAGATGCTTCATTTATCGAATCTGAATCATGGGTCTGACTTGTGAAGGCTTATTTTGAAAAACAGTGTATTTAGTCTTAAAAGTTCCATAAGGCTCCTGTTTTTCTTGATACAGTTATGCTTCTTCAGGACTCTTGTAAAAGGAGAGAAGAGATGTGATACAGTCATTATTGGTAATTTAGAAATTAAATTATGCTTGCCTTTGCTTCTGTTTTCCTTCAGTTCTTTCATGCACAAATTCCTTTGGAAGTATAGATACTTTCCCTGTACTATGCCAAAATGTAGCTCTCTTGGGATATTTTGTTTTGAATCATATGAATGACTACTTGTTCCCATTGCTAGTTCCTGCTGTCAGTGAATCAACAGGTCAAACGTATTAGACATTTTAGCAGTGCAAAATTGCTCTAATTTGGCTCAAACTTCTCATCCTCAAAATCCCCATGTTTGGATGGCATCCCTTCTTGAACTGAGCTTGCCAGATGGCAGACCTGCCCACCTTTTATTTTCTCACATACATCAGTGCCATTGGCAAGCCTAACTATGCTGATCTTTCTGCCAGTAAAATTATTTTATATCAATAGCAAAGACAGCTTTGGAGTAAGGTTGGTGGGCAGACAGGGAATGGGCTTAGTACTTATGGGAGGGTGAGGGAACAAGAATTGTAGGGAAGATATTTGCTATGAGAAACAAGAGTAAGTGGCTGAGCATGTTAGCGGCACCTCTTATGGTGAACCAGGTGGCAAGCCTTTTAAGGAGAGGAATTATCTTTACCCATTATTTATTGTAAAAACAATGTATCGCCTGTGTTGTGCCTTCTGGAGATGTCAAATCTAGAATGAATACCTCCCGGCTTCCGGTCTGGCTCCCGCGAAAGGCAGACGCATCCTCGGGTCGCTCCCGAGGGCGCCTTGCCCGCCCGCGGTGGAGGAGGGAATCCGCGCAAGCGGAGACCCGAACGAGCCCCTCAGATGAGAGGAGCTCGGATCCGGGGCGCTTTAGGGCGTTCCAGGGGGGAGTCTCTCTTTCGGTCGAGAGATCGGAGATTGAGACTCTCGCCATGCCCTGCCCCTTTGGACCTTGCTGCGTGAGCGACCCCGTTCTACGGGGTTTAGCGGAACCACCGGGCGTCACCGAGTGATGAAGCGAAAAAAAATGGAAAAGAAAAGACTGGCGTAACTGTGAGTTGTCAAAATACAGAGAAAATGAACTAAGAACGTTTCCCCCCCCCCTTCAGCGGAAAATGAGGAGGTTAATCCTCTATAAGCGAGAAAGAAAAAAAAGAAAAGAGGGGGGGAATGGACTGAGCGAATAGTGATGTTTTCCTTTGATGTACTTGAAAATAAGCAAGAGGTTTTGTTTCCCTGGAGCGCATTTTAAAAACTTTACTAAAAATAAAAAAACAAGATGTCGGAGCTGGGTAAAGACAAGCGGGGGAGAAGGGAGGGACTTCCGTCTGGGCGTTTGTGTCAACGTGAGTACCGGCTGTTTAATATTTGGACTGTGTATGGCTATGAATCCAACGGGGATTGTGAAGGAAAAGAAAAGCTTGAATTGTGACAGCGAAAAGTGCCTCATGAGCGCTTATAAAAGTCAACAATTGAAGAGGAGAATCCAGCGAAGGGATTGGGAGCGGATAAAAGCGAAATTGAAATTAATACCATTCTCAAAGCTGGAGATCTCCGGGCATGGCATGAAAGGAAGACGGCTTACAGCACAGGAACTGAAAGAGTTAACAGCGACCCGAAGGAGGAGGGGAAGAAGCCGGAGGCAAGAGAAAAACAGAGGAAGCCCCTCCCGTCACTGAGAGGGGAAAAGTAACCAGCGCGTTAAAGAAGCGGTTCTGAATGTTGCCTGAAGAGACTTTTTAACAGAAATTCAAAGGAACATTACTAACAAATTAACATAGAAAGTAACTGGAATGGAAAAAAGATGTTTGACAACACGCAGAAGAAGCCTTTGATGATTGGACATTACTAACAGTTTAATCTAACAGTTAATACATCACTCAGCTTTCTCTTCCTCCCACTATATACCCTCCTTATCTTTCTTTTTAAGCGAAACTCCTCCCCTTTTTAGGAGAGTCAATAAAATATTTATACAAATAGAATGAATACCTCCCCACATTTGAATGTATGGTTGCATCTCACTTTGTGCATGAACAAGTTGGACAACAGTTGAATAGAGCCATTTTGATGGGAGAGGAATTAAGCTGAAAGCTGTTTGAAGATTGCTATTACGCATTCTGTGGGGAATATTCAATTCTAATTGCTCTAATACATACATGAATTGAGTTCCAGTG
This sequence comes from Gekko japonicus, assembly GCF_001447785.1. Lineage (NCBI taxonomy): Eukaryota > Metazoa > Chordata > Lepidosauria > Squamata > Gekkonidae > Gekko > Gekko japonicus. The sequence goes on along the minus strand of NW_015165243.1, from coordinate 936,864 downwards.
TGTGACATAGAATAAAGGTAAATATTAATTGAAAGCAAATTATTGAATGAATAACTCCTTTGGGTAACTGCATCAAATAGATATTTATTGCTGAAAGACATGTTTGGTAGGATACTCTTTTTTATCTTATAGTGCTGTCTGTACATAATTGGAGTTTCAATGCCCAGTGGGTTTAGTGGAACCAAGGGTCAAACTGCTTGTGACCAATGGAAGCTGCTGCCATTTTAAAACAATTTTAAAATGCTGCAAACCTTATTGGGCCTGCAGCATGGCAGGCTAAGGCACTCTTGTTTCTGCCCCTGTGCCTTTCAAGTGCCAAAACAGTCATGGGTGTATGCAGCATTTTTGGCTCTTGAAAAGGCATGCAGGGAAAACCAGAGATCCTCAGCCCACTATGCTTCTTGCGGCATTTTAAAATTGCTTTAAAATGGCATTGTCATTCATGGATCGGACCCATGGACACTGACATATCTCGTTTGGCCCTAAGAAAGGTTAAGAGAAGGTATTAAAGGAGGGCCAGGCTTTTAAGGTGCTACTGGACTCTTGCTGTTTTCTACTCCTGGAGAAAATGGCTGCCTCAGAGGGTGGACTCTATGGCTTTATACCCTGCTGAGGTCCCTCCTCTCCCCAAGCCATATCCTCCCCAGGCTCCACCCCTAAATCTCCAGGAATTTCCCAACGGAGTCAGCAAGCCTATGTTAGCAATAGTAGTATACACCACTTAAACTGAACTCCTATATATACACATGCCACACAATTCCAGCCCCACCCCGCTATTATTTTACTTATTAGAGAAGCTTTGTACCCATTTCTGCAGCTCCAGTGGAGCACCAGGACCCACAAAAAATGCCATGCAAAGGACCAGAGAGGGCCCAGTCCTCTCCACACTACCTCTCAATTCTACTGTCACAAGTGTAATAAAATGATTGCCCTTCCATTGCATATATCAGAACACTACCGCCAGTGTCTTCCATCTTGCCAGCAGAAGGGCTATGTTTAGGTCCAAGTGCTGGGTCCAAAACACCAGTAAGCCCACGAATTGGTCTGATGCTCTGGAGATGTTACTGCTTTAACCATCAACATATGCTGTCTAAACAAAGTTTAATATTTATTTGAGTAAGTTACACAAGGATTATTCAGCTCTACATCCATTTCCAAAGAAGAACATTTTCATTAATATCTTCCTGCAATGCATGAGACCATACAGGTTTTAATTTCAACAACAGGATTTAACAGAAGCAAAAGCTGGGGACTGTATACTCTTTTTTAAAAATTATAAATCTTTAGCCTTCACTGAAAGCTGGCACAAGTTTTTTTCAGTACTGGAACCTCTATGCAGAAACTAGGCTTATAAATTATTTGTGACACTGCCAAAATTTCCTTGAGCAATGTGGAACATTTTCTTAAAGGCAAGTGTCAGTATGCTCTGAATTCCCTTTGGCAGTAATGAAGAAATGTTATGACCTAACTTCACAGGTGCTTTTCACTCTGCTTCCCCAGGAATGAGAAAATAGCACTTCTGAAAAATCAGGCCACAAATGCTTTAATTCAAGCCATTAAAGCCTAGCATTCTTCTTGCTTCAAGATGCATGAATATCAGTGCAGGTAGCTCATTACAGTCCATAATCAGAAAAAAAGTATTTTTATACTAGCTGTTCTGACTCAATAGCACAATTTCAAGGTTAAGGGTAATAGCCTTTGCTTAACTACCGCAAAAAATAAGAGGCAATATGTTACTATTAATAAAAAAAAATATTATTCCTAGATGCATTAGTAGATTGTAACGAAAAAGAACAGAAAGTTCTCTCCTATCTAACAGAGTTAAAAAAAACTTATTGTGGCATAAGCTTTTGTGTGACGCACAGGCTACTTTATCAGAGGCTCTAACCAATGAGGACTCATGCCCACAAAAGCTCACTTATTTATTTATGTTATTTACTAGCAGTAAAGCCCGTTGTGAAAGCAATACAACGGGATCTAGAAAGAGGCTCTGGGGCAGTGCTCTGGCTTTGGACAAACAGTGTCAATTTGCTGTGGTGACCTCAGCAGGGTATAATGACAGAGTCCACTGTTTTCTCCAGAGGAACTGATCTCTGCTACCTGAAGAGCAGTTGTAATTGTGAGTAATCTGTAGCCCTCACCTGGAGATTGGCAACAATTGTTACCCAGGACAAAATGGCTGGTTTGGAGAGTGGAGTCTATGGCATTCTACCTGTCTGAGGTCCCACCCCTCTGCAAACCCCACCCTCTCCAGGCTCCACCCCTCAAATCCCCAGGAATTTGTCAGCATGTAGTTGGCAACCCCATCTCCTTCCCAGCTAGCCACCAACCTACCATTATCTGCCCCTTTGACTTCAGCTGACTTCTGCCCTCCCTTCTGCAGAGCAGTTGTAATACTGAGTGCTCTCCAGCCCTCACCTGGAGATTGGCAACAATGGTTCCCTATGTGAGACTGACTGGTTTGGAGGGTGGAGTCTATGGCAGTGTACCTGTCTGAGGTCCCACCCCTCCTCAAACCTCACCCTCTTCAGGCTCCATCCCTCAAGTCTCCAGGAATTTCCCATCTGGAGTTGGCAACCCTATCAGGATTGGCCCCAATGTGTTTTCTCCCAAAGGCCAAAGTAGGTGACAGGACCAAGCTTAGTTGCCTACCAACAGGCACTGAGGGGAATGTAGGGTTGCCAGCTCTAAGGAGGGAAATACCTGGAGGTTTGGGGGGTGGATTCTGTAGAGGGCCGGGCGACGGAGGCATCGGCCTTCTGTCGCCCGCCTTGCCCCCCCAATCTCGGCCCGGGCGACCGCGGCTACCGCCAGCGGCCGCCCGACTCCAGACCCCCCCATGGCCACTCCAGCCAGGCGACGGAGGCACCAAAGCTTTAAGATATCTCCAGCTGTCACCTGGAGACTGGCAACAGCTTGTCTGGAGTGTGGGCAGTATGGCATTGTATCTGTCTGAGGTCCCCCTCTTCCTCCTCCTCCTCCTCAGATCCCACCCTCAGCAGGCTTCATCCCTAAAATATCCTGGAAGTTTCCAACCTGGAGTTGGCAACCCTATGTCCTGGAGTTCGAACCTGGAGTTGGCAACCATCAGCCAACGTTTATCTGCCTGTCTGTCTTTACAACCCCCCCACCCCACACACACACAGCCTCTGCCTAGGGAGCAGCTGACATCATTCTCCTCTCCCAACTGAAAATTCCAACTGCCTTGCCGGGGGGGGGGTGAGTTTGAGGTGTGGAATGGAGTGTAGTCCAATCAGCTTCCATATGTAAATGACCTTGGAATGCTGGCCGGGACTGCACAAAGCAGCCAATGAACCCAGCCAGTGTCTTCCGAGTGGCAGTTTTTTCGGCCTAACACTAAAGGGGCCAATTTTAGAATTCTGGCACCCACTACTCTTTTATAATAAGGGAGAGATAGTCCTCCTTTCTCACTGGGACTCAAGGCAGAGTACATTTTATGCCACAATATATTCGATAGCCTAAAAAGGTTCCAAGCGGCCAATCATTTTCCTTATTTCCTGTATTAAGCCCCTTCTCCTCTTCATTCTAAGAAGATACACTACTGCTGTGGTTGATATAGCCCCTGCCAGTACTGAGGAGGTGAGCAGGACAGCAGCAGAGCTACCTGTCTGTGAGACATGACAGACTCTGTCAGTAATGAGACACAACTTTCATGATGATTCCTTTGAAGTTGCCAAAATAAACATTATGCACACTCTCCAGTCCTAGGTCTCACTAAATGCCACAATATATTTTATTATTTGTTTAAAACATTTAGTAGCTGGCTGTCTACCTTATAGGAATATGTAAATCATCCATTAAAAACAACAATTTAAAGCTCCTAGCAGGCAGAAGAACTAAGCAAATGCTGTCATGAATCAAACTGTCTTCAGCTGCCTCCTAAAGGTCAAGAGCGAGGGGGCCAACCGCAACTTCCTGAGGAGGTTATTCCATAAACGTGGGACTGCCACTGAAAATTAGGGGTACTCAAATGGCTATAACACAAAACATGGTGCCTTAAAGACTAACATGGTACTTTAAAGACTTATTCCAGCATAAGCTTTTGTAAGTCAGAATTCACTTCATCAGATCATTAGACTAACCTAATAGTTCTACATTTGATGCATGTGATGAAGTGCACTCTGACTCACAAAAGCTTATGCTGAAATAAAATTTCTTAAGTCTCTAAGGTACTACTGGACTCCTCTTTTTACTTTGCCTACATGGCTACCCATCTGGAAATGTCATAGCATTCTTATCTAAAAGAAGAAACAAATATTTTGACCTTCCCTGAACAGAGACAAGAGCAGCTAAAACATAATGAAGATAAATTAACTAGTATTGTTCACTTTCATCTCAGATTAAAGACCCAGCAGATCAATGACACAAGGAGTGGAGAAGGGCTGCATGGACCCATGATGGATGGCTTGGGGAATTGCCCACTGGCCTCCCATACTGTAACTCAGCATACATTTGAGGGGCATAACTGCCAATAAATAGTGTTATGTTTTGGGACTGAAACTTTCTAGGACTGTTCTATTAGAGACGGACTGAGCTTAGAGCACAAGAGAAATAGCCCACCAGGACTCTGGAAGTAACCAATCAAGAAGTAATGTTATGTAAATAGCCTATCCTTGGAAGTGGGTTGTGCTTGGGTGTGGCAGTTGCATGCTATTTAAACAGGGCTGTGGCCCTGGAGTTTAGTCTTGTTCTTGCTGAAATCACTAATAAAGTAGAGCTGATCACTAGACTTGGGGCCTGCTAATCTATGGAACCCACTATTTAACAAATACGCACACTCAGTCTTGAGCAGATGAGAAAATGGTTCAGGTAGTTTGGTTGGTGTGACAACCTTGGGGTGGCAGGAGTGGACAATAATATGTTTTGGGCAGGAAAATCCCCATTCAGTCCAGTGCCACTACCTTCACAATGATAGCAACAGCCACATCAGCAGAAGAGAATGGACAGTTCCAACAGTGATGAGTCAGATGGAGCAGAGGAATCCGTGAAAGGGAGCTACTGAGCAGCAGCAGTAGTGGAAGATGACACTAGTGGAGGATCTTCTGTAGACAATGGCAGTGCCACCTTAGTTAACCCTGGTTAGTACTGCACAGTAGACAAAGGCAACAGTAAACCATATCATACAGTTGAAACCATTGAACATATGATTATGAAGTGCCCTATATTTGATGAGTTGGGGGCTAATTTAGTCACCCCTTTATGTAAAGATATGGAAATGATAAATGTGCGAGCCCAGGTATCATGGCTATTATCGGATACAAATGATCGTGTCACCCTCTCAGTGGCCAAATTTATAGGCGCAATAATCAAATATAAGAGAAATAATACTAAGGTTTTAAAAAATATTTTCTTTGGTTCTGATTTCTGCTTAAGGTGATAGCCATATGAGCAGAGATTAGATAGATAGAGTGTTGAAAGACAGAAACCTCAGGTTGGATTGCACTCAGTCAGCTATGGGGAAGAGCAGAGGATAAGTATGAGCAGCACTATTCTTAAAGATGCAACTGGACTGAAAGCTGAAAGGATGTTCAGTTCTTGATATGAATGGATGCAAAAGTCCAGAACAGATTTGTGTTACTAAGTTCAAGTGAATGTGAACCAGAAGAGCTGTGGGTAGAAAGCAGAGATATTATCAAGGAAGACTATTTCTGTAGCCAAAAGAAATGAAAAGCCTCGATGGATGACTGATGAAATTCTTAAAATTGCTAAAGACAGACAAGAAGCAAAAGGAAAAGGTGACAGAAATAGACTTCAAGCCACGCTACACTTTCCTGTTACACCACCAAGTACAACTGAGAAGCCAAAGATTTCTGAAGATCACTGCAAACTGTGGACATAATCCAGCCAAAATTAGGCATGTTTTAAGTCACATTTTAATGGAATACTAAACATATGCATACCCCCCCATCCTGAAACCAGTGGGACTCAGAGGTACTTAATTTTGACTTGACTGTGTGTTTCAATGGTATATGCAGACACTCACACAGGGCTGCTTAGTGATTGGGTAGCAATTTTCCTAAGGGCTCGAAGTGCTTCATGTAACCTATTCCAATAATATGTACAACAAACCTGGGTATTATGGCAGTATCATTCTTCTTGTATTACAGGGGAAGAAATTGTGGCTGAGAGATGGTAACTTCCCTTAAAACCACATAGTTTTCCTATCACTGTTGTGAAATTTGAATCAGAAACACCACATCCTGGGTTAGTCCTGGACCTAGCTCAGCATGTAGTATATTGTGCTGATTGGTTTTTAACATCTCATTTCAGTAAGAATTGCAAAACCCTTACAATAACGCAGTGAGTAGAATCATAGAATCATAGAACTGGAAGGGGCCATACAAGCCATCTTGTCCAACCCCCTGCCGAATGCAGGATCAGCCTAAAGTATCCCTGACAAGACCCCCGATCATCCTCGTCACTCTCCTCTGCATGTGCTCCATTCTGTCCACATCCTTTTTGAAGTGAGGCCTCCAGAACTGCACACAATACTCCAGGTGTGGCCTGACCAATGCAGTGTACAGCGGGACTATGATGTCTTGTGATTTGGATGTTATGCCTCTGTTGATAGCCGTTCCCCCCACTTTTTTTGTAGAGTAGATTGTTTAAGCTGCCAATCCATGAATAGGAATAAGACAGGATAATTTCCCTGAGCTTGTTTAATACAGTTAATGACAGCATGTATCTTGAGCATAGAATTCCCAGAATTAAATTTATCAATTACTTAACCATGCCATGTGTGGAATATATCAGAAAGGTTAAAACAGACTTTGCTGCGTAAATGCTATGGTTGTAACAAGAGGGTTATATGATTGTGCAAAACTAAGAATTTACATTCCATTGAGTTGTATTAGGATCGTGGCCATAATATTCTGCCCACCAAAATCATTACAGACCTTTCCTTTGGTCATTTTGCTCTCTGTCTTCATCTGTAAGACATGCACTTAGTGCCATCTTGTGGAGAACGTTAGGCTTACATGTCCCTTTTTGTTCCGCATGTCATTTACTGGAGCCTTTTACAATCAGGAATGGAAAGTGAATCAAGGTGGGGGTGGGTAGGAAACAGGGTTAATTGGCAGCAGGGCATCTCCTCTGTTTAGATGTTGTACTTCCTGGGTTTTTCAAAATCTGGAATTCTGCTGTTCCACTGATCAGCCCTCCAACTCATCTTTTCAGTTTTATTATCTCAGGATGAAACATGGTCATTTCTGTTGGAGTATCCTGCAGGTTGTTGTGATTACAGCGAATGTAGCCTCTGCATTTGTCCCTTGTGCCTTACCATCTCTGACTGAGCATAGAGACAGTCATTCTTTTCCCTGCATTTGAATAGAAACTGATTAGACACTGCAATTACTTAGTTCTCATAACAGTTGTCAGTCTGTGCTGGAAAACATTAACAGGCATTTCTGTTTTGAGAGTGCTGTGTTTCTTTTAAGTACCAAAGTGTTCTATGAATAGAGACTGATATACTTACTTCTTGCCTAGTTTCTGGATTGCCAGCCCTGGGTTTTATAAGCTGCAATACATGTCTCCCCCCCCCCCCCCGCCCCTTGTCTGCTCAGTCTGTAGGGATTCAGTCTTACTAGGAAGTGATTAAGAGTTCATCTGTATTTTTTCATCCTGGTTTAAACACATTGACAATGATATATGAATTCATGCACTGCATTACTGAGCATGATAATAGGAAGTGATTTCTATTTAAAATAGACTTTTAAAAATGTGTGTTATGATCACAGGCAATGGCCGTCATGCACCAGAGTCCAGTTGGGCTGAACTGCCTTCCTTGGCCTCAGACAGAGAAGGGCAGGGGTTGAGCACCACACTATTCCACCTCCTTCCCTCTCTTCTAAGCTGGAAGCCAGAACTGGTCTGATCTCCCTGATCTCCTCCCTCAAGCCTTTTTAAAAGGCCTGACTCTTAAAGGACCAGCCTCCAGCGACTTGGTGTGAGGACCTTTACAAGGTGTTCCTGTGATCCATCTAGGCCTGGTGGATGCCAGGCTGGACAATGTGGGCGGGTAAGAAGGGTGGAGCTGTTGTTGTCACCACACACTTCCCCCAAACGACATGTTACATTTCCTTGTCTGGAGATTTTGACAGAAATGGACGTATAGTGTTGGATCCAGCACAACATTTCTGCTTCTGCTAGTGTTCTTGTGCAAGTGGAAATGCAAGAAAATGACCATGGTAGCTACTTACACTAAGGCAAACTTTTTATCCCCACTTTTGTTTCCACAGGGAAAAATCTTATGCAAACAATTTATGGGCACTAAAATATATAGGGAGGGAATTTCTGGGTATAGCAGAAGATTTTGCATAAGTGGAACTGAGGTATATTTGTTTGTGTTTCCTCTTGCATTTTGCTGGTTCCAGGCCATGGTTAAGATGTTACTGGTGGTTGTAGCTATGTGTAGTCATAGCAAAACAATTTGTGTCTAAAGCCATTCTTTTGTATGAAGGGTTTTTTTTGGGGGGGGGAACACATGGATAGATGTTTGCTTAAGATAGGAGATGAATAGTGTGGCATAGAAATAGGGAATGTACTGACTTGGATCCAGTGCAGTTTCTGTGGGTGTTAGGAGCATGACTTTCTCACTTCTCCCCTTCAGTTTCAGCACAGAATACCCCTCAGAGTGTTTTTCCTGGGGTTCACCACAAGCAGCATTGAGGAAGGGTATTTGAGGCTCAGTGGGCATATTTGTGGATCCAAGCTACTGAATTAGGCACCAGGCGGAACAAAAAAACCCACCCAAAACCAAACACAAAGTATCCTATCACCCTCTGCAGTCTCAAGTGGTGCAGTCCATTCTACCACCTTAGGATTTATCCATTTCATTCTGTTGCACATGTAGACCAGCCCTCAGTCTGAGTCAGTAAGAGGGAGTAACTCTAGTAGCTCATATGCTGGCTCATTTTATTGGCTTCTGTGCCAAATTGTGACTGCACATGCTCAGGCCAGCCGTGGAGGTGAAAGTTTATTTATGCTTTCGGCTTGTATCCCGCTCGAACCCCGAGGGGTCTCTGAGCGGCTTACACAATTATTTGTTCCCTAACTAAGGCCACAATCATGAGGGGAGGTGACTTCCTACCAGCACCTGGCAGCGGGGCCTATTCATTGCTGATGTCTGGCTTTCTTCGGCAGCCTCAGACGTTGGCGCTTTCCTTCCGTGTCCCGGGGCAGATCTTCTTCTGATCTTTTGAAAGTTCTAACACTTTCCAGTGCTTTCTGTAGTGTGAGGAGCATTCCCGTGCACTCAGAATGCAATGAAAACTAATATCACTTTGATCACCAGAAAATAAACAAAAATTACCTACATAAAGTTTCCTTCCCAATGATCCCTCTTTTAATCCTCTAAGCCAAAGCTAATGACCACAGTCCAGTACTGAATTAGCATACTTAAGTCCATTGGTGCCAATAGTTTAGGATCATAAGTTTCATAATAATAGCTTCCCACACCTCTGAAAAATATTTAGCAATTGGCAAAACTCTTTGCACCCAAATTGTGATGGCACAAACTCTCACTCTCAGACACAGAGGTGTAAAATATCAGCAAATGTGGAATTCATTTTTTTGGGGGGTGGGGGGATTCCCCCCCAAAACCACCCCAGAAATTTTAGGGAAAATTGAATTGTCCGCCATACATATTTTGATAGAACTGAAAAAACTTACTTTACTAATTTAACAAAATGTATAATTTATAATGTGGTTATCATATAAAATTGTATTATTTGGTATATTTATGGAATTTAAAAGAATAGCAATATAATCCTATGAAGATGTGCAGGAATAACTCTGCATAGGATTAGGTGGGTAGTCGTGTTGGTCTGAAGCAGAAGAACAAAGTTTGAGTCCAGCGGCACCTTTAAAACCAACATAGTTTTATTCAAGGTATAAACTTTTGTGTGCATGTCTTGAATAAAACTTGTTGGTCTTAAAGGTGCCACTGGACTCAAACTTTGTTCTTCTGCATAGGATGCTGCTGCTTTAGTTTTGTACAAGAAAAAATATTAATGTATTATTTGGTCAGTCTCATATAGTCTTTACCGAAATAGTATTTGGACATTTGGTGAAACTTTAACGTAGAAAACACTGAACTCTGTGATAGTGCATTATACATATTATAGTATATGAGATGTGGACAAAGTCACATCCTTGGAAACATGTTTTGTATGTTTATGGCATATTCAGGAATTACCATTATTTAATGTGTCAGACAGTGTTAATGAGTAAAACCTCATCTTAAAAACCTCATCTTAAAAGGCCATTCCAAAAGGGAAAATATTTTATAGTCGTGTTCTGCCCCCTGGTGGTCCCCCAAATTTTCATTGGAAAAACCAAACAGAATATGGGGGGGGGGAGGACACAGAATGTTTTTTTCTTGAATTTTCTGGGCCTGGAGATGAAGCTGAGAAAATATATACAAAGACCTCCTCTAACAAATCATTGTCCACTTCTCCAATTCTCTCCTTTCCTTCCATTCTGTTATTTTTATTATAAATTGGTTAGGACAGAATTCTATTTATTTCATACCAAAGTCCTTTGTATATTATCTGAAACAAACTGATTCAATTTTAAGTACTATAGAAATACTAATGATCCCACTGAGTGCATTATATTTTGTTTTTTGTCAGGCAAGAGAAAGCTGGGAGAACTTAATTTAAACTCCTGTCCTTAAATATTCATTAATAAGGCTATTCCTAGGGATATTTTCCATTGCTGTTTTAAAAGGGCTTATGTGAACCTGAGATCCCTAAACATTCTGTTGAATGTCTAATTGCTGGAGAGAAAAAAAATGAATTCTGGGGTTCCTTGTCAGAGATTTCAGAACAGATATCTCCAGTTAACAGTACAATTCAAATTCGGTAAACCTTTGTAGGCAAGACACACCTGGGAAATCAAACTCAAGTGGGAATGTTTAGGCTCGCTTTTAGTTCTTGTGCAGAATCATGTGGGAACTGAGACATTCTGGAACCCAAATAGAAAAGGTCTGTGAGAAGGAATGCTAGTATCTTTAGGAAGCATAATTGAAGTTTAGAGAAAATGCAGAATTTATCTTTTTTTTTTCTGAGAGAACACTGTCTTTTCCCATCTTCTGATATTCTTATTTATTTGTTTACTTCACAAACAGCATGCCTTTCTTGCTAAGACTCAAGGCAGAATACAAACATTTTTTAAAAATCAGCCAGAAAGCATATGAAAAGCAAAGCCAAAGATGTACCTTAATTTTTGCTAAAATATCATGTTCTAGATTGTTAGATCTCTTTTTATGCTTTAAATGCTTCTGCTCAATTCATCATATATTTTATTTCATATGATTTATATCACATTATTGACATTCTTTTTCATGTATTAAGGATTGCCGCAGTCTTTACTTGAAAGCAAGGGTATTGATTGTAGTGGAATTTACTTCCAAGTGCATGTGATTAGAACTGCAATACTGGAGGTGTAGAATTACCACACAGGATATGTGTGCAGCCTAATCCTCTGTATCTTTATGCTGAGTTCAGTGACACTCCCAAGTAAGCATATATAGCATTACAGGTTTACTTTGATATCCTTCTCTGAGAGTGTAGGAGAGAAGCCTACATGACTCAGTGGTGGAGCATCTGCATTATAGTCAGAAGGTCCTAGGTTCAATCCTTGGCATCTCCAGTTAAAAGAATCAGGTAGTAGGCAATGTGAAAAACCTGTGCCTGAGACCCTGGAGAGCTGCTGCCAGTCAAGAGTGGACCATACTGACCTTGCTAAGATCAAGGGTCTGATAAAATACAATGCATCTTCATGTGTTTCTTGAGTGTAAGTCTGCAATCCTATGCAAATTTACTTGGAACTAAGTCAGCCCCATAGCCAGGAATATTTCCAGTGGGGGGCTTTGGGATTTGGGGGGTTGTTATGCCCCCCAATGTGGTGTCCTTGGTGTCACCATGAGTGACTCTTCTCTGAGGAGCCGAAAAGGAGCCAGCCAAGTGGCAGTGCAGTGAGGTGCTGGGGTGGGCCATTCTCTAATGACCTGCACCAGCGCCTCACTGCATCTGTGCACCAGCCAGCAAGTTGGATCTTTGAGAGCTCTGTGGTGGGCAAAGATGCCCTGAGGCACTGGGTTCAGGGCCGGCCCGAGGGGGTTGTGCGCCCTAGGCGAGGCCGCCTCGTGGCACCCCCCCTCAGATGCCAACCTCCCGGTGGGTCCTGGAGACCTCCCAGCAGGCAGGCAGGAAAGCATCCCCCCCGCCGGTTGGTCAGTTGTATGATCCCTCCCCCCCCCTCCTGAAGAGGTGGCGGCGGCAGCAGAAGCAGGGGCAGGCAGGCAGGCAAGCTAGCGCCGCCCCGCCCCCCGCCGGCTGGTCGGTCGCGCGCTCTTTTCTCCC